>NW_026061323.1:2694286-3005417 GCF_024217435.2 Syngnathus scovelli
ACCCCATGTCACCCGGCACAGGGTCGAGGCCATGCTGTCAGGCATCCCACCGGCTGCACATGTAACTAGGGTCCCGGCCGAAGTGGCCCGATGCCCCGAGGAGGTGGGCCGCTATCTGTTCAAGAGTCGCGTTAGAGACTTGTCTGCTGCAAGGGCCGTACACAATGCGGATATGCTACTGAATCAGATGCTGGCCTACGCCGCTAAGCTGTGCGGCCAGACTCCCGCCACCGCCGCTGAGGCACATTCCAGGCTGAGATCTGTGGAAAGACATGGAGAGGCTGCAGCCATATCCCAGGACCTCAGAGTCATGGCTCTGCAACAGAAATTACCCGAAGGCATCGAACCTCCTGTTATGCCCTTTCATCTGAGCGACCCTGACACTTACCTAGCAACTGTAGATTCTCTGAACGTGGACAAAGTGCAATGTAGGAGCGGGGACACACTAAGCTGCATGGACACAGTAGAGCCATTCATGTACGCAGGCCACTTATGGACCAACATATTGGACGCGGCAACGCACTGGGTGTGCAACCGCATGGACCCCCAGGTAACACCGGCTGTGTACACCACACTCCGGGCGTCCATGTCCACGGCCCAGGTGTACAGCAGGGTGTTCAACCGGAGCTTCGAGGCGCGACTGGAGACACGCTTGCATTCGGCTGTGCTCGTCAAATACCACAGGCCTTCGGAGGATGCACTCCTTAGGGCGCTGTCCCGCTAGGGTTAGGGTTAGGGTTAGGGTTAGGATTGCGCTAGGAGCCCCCCTTCCTGTTGGAAGCAGGGGCAAAAGCACGGTCCATCCATCCGGCACACCTCCCAGCTCCCAGCCCAGGGTTCTGATGAGCAAAGCGGCGGCGTCGGCCATAGTGGACCGTGGTCCAACCTTGCTCCATGGCTGGAATTCGCCTTTGTTATATATATATAATACATTTGTTTTTATCAAAAAAAAAATGTTTTTAATATGGTTGTTTTTATTGAAATAGTTTTTAATAAAATTTCTTTTGTTAGATTTTGTTTGGCCAATATATAATGTAAGTGTGCCTTGACAACGTTTCGGCCGCTAGGGCCTTCCTCAGGTCTGGCACACAAACAAACAAAAATGAAATTGATGCTGATATCCATTGTTTGCAATTGCTGCTGAGTTGTTTTCTCTTTGCTCTCTCTCCACGCACTGAGCGTCTGTTGCGCCGCGCGTCCTTTTATAGTCTCTGTTTGGTTAGAGTTTCTATTTTCAAATTTTAGTTTTTGTTTCTGACTTTTTCTTTTTTGGAAATAAAATTGGTTTTAGCCTCATTGAATGTTTTCCAATTACGATTTGATATTATGAATTATGATTTTGAATATTTTATTGTTTTGTTTTTTGTTTTGTTTTGTTTTTTGTTTTGTTTTTTTTTAATTTTTGTTTTTTAATTTTTTGTTTCTCATTTTTCTTACTGCAGGTAAGTACATTATTCAGGTAGGTATTTACGTATATATTTTGTGAATTATAATTTTGAATTTTTTATTTTTTTGTTTTTGTTTTGTTTTTTAATTTTTGTTTCTCATTTTTCTTACTGCAGGTAAGTGGTTAGTTGAGGTAGGTATTTACGTATATATTTTTTTGATTTTTGTCTTTTCTAATTTTTTAGGTGGGCATGGTCCGGGGACCAGAGGCGTGGTACCAATTTGAGGTAAGTATCCAAGGTAGGTATCTAAGGTAAGTGAGTCCGAATTGATTTTAATAAATTTGTCCTAATTATGTTAATTGAGCCTTCTGTTCGGAATTTCTGTTCCTAGTAGGACATAAAAAGGGAATTGGATTGAGGTAAGGATTAGGGTTAGGGTTGGGGTTAGGGTTAGGGTTGGGGTTAGGGTTAGGGTTAGGATTGGGGGTAGGGTTGGGTGTTAGGACATGGAGTACGCCTAGGTCCCCCTTGGGTGGGGCTTAGAACGAAGATTATATCGAGGCCGAATGTCAGGGAGTTCTTCGACCTCCCATTCAGTTGAATCATCGGATTCAGTTGACTCATCGGAGAAGGACCCGAGTTCAGGTTCCCCCAATGGGTCAATGATGGGGTCCAGATTGGGGTTCGGGTTCAGCACTCCGACCTCATATGAAGTCGGACCTCGACCGTCAACCCAACGTGCAGTAGGGCTACGCGAATGCGATGGCATACAGAAGACCGATTTTCGGTTCTTCCCACCCTCTCGAGCCACCGTCCTCTGGGCCTGGACTGGCATGGAAGATGCCAAGGGCACCGAAACTGAACTCGGTGTCGGTGAAGTCTAGGCCAGGACTAGCGTCAACAGAGCCACGGGCACCGGAACTCGACTTGATGCCGGCGACGACTGGGTCCGAATTGGCGTCAATAGAGTCACGGGCTCCGTCATTGGAGTCACGGGCTCCAGATCCGGACGTGGTGTTGGAGGGGAAGTGGGGCTAGGTGAATCAGGAGGTAGATCCACCATGCTTGCCCTGATCTGCCCCGCTACATAGTCCAAAGTGTCCGGCGAGAGCCGCGGAAAATTCCGTCTGGCCCACCTCGTCGCCACCGCAAAGGCAGCGTCCCATTCCGGCGTAATGAGTACCAGCAGGTCATCCAATAATTGGGTAAGGCAGGTCAGGTAATGGTCGGTGAGGATTTGGCATGTTGTGTGACCCCAATTCAGAGCATTGCCCATGATCAGGTCCAACGCATCCCCGGTAGGGAACGCTGACCTGACCATGGTCGACAACACCTCCACCATCCTTGCAATCATTCGCGGTTGCGGGGCTCCTCCCTCAGGGTTCACATTCCGCAGATGGTGGGTCACCTTAATGATGCTGTGCAACATCCGGACTAGGAGGCCAAAATGAGCATCAGCTTGTCGCCACCCATTGGCCGGAGCCTTACTTTGGGTGGAATGCACATCAGAGGGCCGTCTACCACCTTGGCGTACCACCGTAGCATATGAGCGAACCCTGAAGCCGGAGTGGCTGGGGGGCACCGGAGGAGGCACTGGCTGGTTAGGATTGCGGTAGGAGCCCCCCTTCCTGTTGGAAGCAGGGGCAAAAGCACGGTCCATCCATCCGGCACACCTCCCAGCTCCCAGCCCAGGGTTCTGATGAGCAAAGCGGCGGCGTCGGCCATAGTGGACCGTGGTCCAACCTTGCTCCATGGCTGGAATTCGCCTTTGTTATATATATAATAAATTTGTTTTTATCAAAAAAAATGTTTTTAATATGGTTGTTTTTATTGAAATAGTTTTTAATAAAATTTCTTTTGTTAGATTTTGTTTGGCCAATATATAATGTAAGTGTGCCTTGACAACGTTTCGGCCGCTAGGGTTAGGGTTAGGGTTAGGGTTAGGGTTAGGTAAAGAGTTCCTCCCCCGAAGGAGAGGAACAAAGGCACGGTCCTACCATCCTGGCCCGCACCCCACAACCAGCTCCAGAGCATCCTGCCCGTTGCGGCCGCACCCGCCATGCTGGCCAGGACTAATTAGGGCTTAATAAAGATCGTTTTTGACCTTGAACACGTGTTTGTGCTTATTGTATGCTTGTTTTTGATTGCACTTTACCTATCCGGTCGCCTTTGTTATATAATTAATAAGTGAGTCTCGATTTGGCATGTAAGATTGACAGCTGCGCTTGCGTTCAACTAAATATTCGTACCTCGCACCTAATTCATCGACTCCCCTATCTGGGTGGAGCGAGAGCATCTTGCTCTGTGCGGCATCCATGCGCTCTCCTATCTGGGTAGAGCGTGGGTAAATTACTATTTGTTTCCAATTGGTTTTGTACCGGCGTCATTTTGCGCTAAATTTTGTTCATCTGTGTGGCCATCGACAACGTTTCGGCATCTTTTGTGCCTTCTTCAGGTCTGGCACACAGGAATTGCATCTAAATTTAGTTTAGTTTCATCACATGGGGAGCTGCTTCCTCCTCCACGGCCGCATCGAGACTGAGAGCTCCTGCTCCGAACGGTGCTTATATACACTCCTCCAAGTGGGCGGAGCCAGCGATTTGCGCTTGTTTCTTTAGCATAGTAACTTGTTTTCTTGCAGGCACCGATTGGGCGTGGATTTGTGATCTCCGGATTAGGTAAGTATATTTTTGTTTTGGGTGAGTATTTACTTTTAACTGCTTTTTTTGCTTTTTTTTGTCCCAAATAATGCTTATTTGCAATTGTTTACATTCAAATTTGATAGGTATGCACATTTTTTTGTTTTAGGTGAGTATTGTGATTTTATTTGAGGTAAGTATTTACTTTTAACTGCCTTTTGGTCTCAAATAGTGCTTATTTGCAATTATTATTCAAATTTGTGTTTACGTTCAAATTTTGACTTGTTTATTTTCAAATTTTAACTTGCAGGTTGACGTTTTTGTCTTATCGGGAAATGTGGTCAGGTTAGGGTTAGGGTTAAGGTTAGGATTAGGGTTAGGGTTAGGGGTTAGGTTAGGATGGGGGATAGGTTAGGATTAGGGCTGGGATAGGACCAGTTTAGAGGACAGCACACAGACGTAACAGGAGCTCGATGGAAACCGGAAACGTGGGGGGGGGCCCACTGGAGGTGGCACAGGCGAGTTAGGATTAGGTAAAGAGTTCCTCCCCCGAAGGAGAGGAACAAAGGCACGGTCCTACCATCCTGGCCCGCACCCCACAACCAGCTCCAGAGCATCCTGCCCGTTGCGGCCGCACCCGCCATGCTGGCCAGGACTAATTAGGGCTTAATAAAGATCGTTTTTGACCTTGAACACGTGTTTGTGCTTATTGTATGCTTGTTTTTGATTGCACTTTACCTATCCGGTCGCCTTTGTTATATAATTAATAAGTGAGTCTCGATTTGGCATGTAAGATTGACAGCTGCGCTTGCGTTCAACTAAATATTCGTACCTCGGACCTAATTCATCGACTCCCCTATCTGGGTGGAGCGAGACAATCTTGCTCTGTGCGGCATCCATGCGCTCTCCTATCTGGGTAGAGCGTGGGTAAATTACTATTTGTTTCCAATTGGTTTTGTACCGGCGTCATTTTGCGCTAAATTTTGTTCATCTGTGTGGCCATCGACAACGTTTCGGCATCTTTTGTTGTGCCTTCTTCAGGTCTGGCACACAGGAATTGCATCTAAATTTAGTTTAGTTTCATCACATGGGGAGCTGCTTCCTCCTCCACGGCCGCATCGAGACTGAGAGCTCCTGCTCCGAACGGTGCTTATATACACTCCTCCAAGTGGGCGGAGCCAGCGATTTGCGCTTGTTTCTTTAGCACAGTAACTTGTTTTCTTGCAGGCACCGATTGGGCGTGGATTTGTGATCTCCGGATTAGGTAAGTATATTTTTGTTTTGGGTAAGTATTTACTTTTAACTGCTTTTTTTGCTTTTTTTTTGTCCCAAATAATGCTTATTTGCAATTGTTTACATTCAAATTTGATAGGTATGCACATTTTTTTGTTTTGGGTGAGTATTGTGATTTTATTTGAGGTAAGTATTTACTTTTAACTGCCTTTTGGTCTCAAATAGCGCTTATTTGCAATTATTATTCAAATTTGTGTTTACGTTCAAATTTTGACTTGTTTATTTTCAAATTTTAACTTGCAGGTTGACGTTTTTGTCTTATCGGGAAATGGGGTCAGGTTAGGGTTAGGGTTAGGGTTAGGGGTTAGGTTAGGATGGGATAGGACCAGTTTAGGGGACAGCACACAGACGTAACAGGAGCTCGATGGAAACCGGAAATGTGGGGGGGGGGCCACTGGAGGTGGCACAGGCGAGTTAGGATTAGGTAAAGAGTTCCTCCCCCGAAGGAGAGGAACAAAGGCACGGTCCTACCATCCTGGCCCGCACCCCACAACCAGCTCCAGAGCATCCTGCCCGTTGCGGCCGCGCCCGCCATGCTGGCCAGGACTAATTAGGGCTTAATAAAGATCGTTTTTGACCTTTAACACGTGTTTGTGCTTATTGTATGTTTGTTTTTGATTGCTCTTTACCTATCCGGTCGCCTTTGTTATATAATTAATAAGTGAGTCTCGATTTGGCATGTAAGATTGACAGCTGCGCTTGCGTTCAACTAAATATTCGTACCTCGCACCTAATTCATCGACTCCCCTATCTGGGTGGAGCGAGAGCATCTTGCTCTGTGCGGCATCCATGCGCTCTCCTATCTGGGTAGAGCGTGGGTAAATTACTATTTGTTTCCAATTGGTTTTGTACCGGCGTCATTTTGCGCTGAATTTTGTTCATCTGTGTGGCCATCGACAACGTTTCGGCACTTTTGTGCCTTCTTCAGGTCTGGCACACAGGAATTGCATCTAAATTTAGTTTAGTTCCATCACATGGGGAGCTGCTTACTCCTCCACGGCCGCATCGAGACTTGACCAGCATGACCAGCATGGCTGGCGCAGCCACGACGGACAGGGTGCTCTGGGGCTGGATGTGGGACGTGGGCGTGGATGGTAGGACCGTGCCTTTGCTCCTCTCCTTCGGGGGAGGAACTCCCTTCCTAACCCTAACCCTAACCCTAACCAGGATAGGTAAAGAGCAATCAAAAAACAAACATACAATAAGCACAAACACGTGTTCAAGGTCAAAAACGATCTTTATTAAGCCCTAATTAGTCCTGGCCAGCATGGCGGGCGCGGCCGCAACGGGCAGGATGCTCTGGAGCTGGTTGTGGGGTGCGGGCCAGGATGGTAGGACCGTGCCTTTGTTCCTCTCCTTCGGGGGAGGAACTCTTTACCTAATCCTAACTCGCCTGTGCCACCTCCAGTGCGCCCCCCCCCCCACGTTTCCGGTTTCCATCGAGCTCCTGTTACGTCTGTGTGCTGTCCCCTAAACTGGTCATATCCCAGCCCTAATCCTAACCTATCCCCCATCCTAACCTAACCCCTAACCCTAACCCTAATCCTAACCCTAACCCTAATCTGATAAGACCAAAACGTCAACCTGCAAGTTAAAATTTGAAAATAAACAAGTCAAAATTTGAACGTAAACACAAATTTGAACAATAATTGCAAATAAGCGCTATTTGAGACCAAAAGGCAGTTAAAAGTAAATACTTACCTCAAATAAAACCACAATACTCACCCAAAACAAAAAAATGTGCATACCTATCAAATTTGAATGTAAACAATTGCAAATAAGCATTATTTGGGACAAAAAAAAAGCAAAAAAAAACAGTTAAAAGTAAATACTTACCCAAAACAAAAATATACTTACCTAATCCGGAGATCACAAATCCACGCCCAATCGGTGCCTGCAAGAAAACAAGTTACTATGCTAAAGAAACAAGCGCAAATCGCTGGCTCCGCCCACTTGGAGGAGTGTATATAAGCACCGTTCGGAGCAGGAGCTCTCAGTCTCGATGCGGCCGTGGAGGAGGAAGCAGCTCCCCATGTGATGAAACTAAACTAAATTTAGATGCAATTCCTGTGTGCCAGACCTGAAAAAAGCACAAAAGATGCCGAAACCTTGTCGATGGCCACACAGATTAACAAAATTCAGCGCAAAATGACGCGGTACAAAACCAATTGGAAACAAATAGTAATTTACCCACGCTCTACCCAGATAGGAGAGCGCATGGATGCCGCACAGAGCAAGATGCTCTCGCTCCACCCAGATAGGGGAGTCGATGAATTAGGTGCGAGGTACGAATACTTAGTTGAACGCAAGCGCAGCTGTCAATCTTACATGCCAAATCGAGACTCACTTATTAATTATATAACAAAGGCGACCGGATAGGTAAAGAGCAATCAAAAACAAACATACAATAAGCACAAACACGTGTTCAAGGTCAAAAACGATCTTTATTAAGCCCTAATTAGTCCTGGCCAGCATGGCGGGCGCGGCCGGAACGGGCCCGATGCTCTGGAGCTGGTTGTGGGGTGCGGGCCAGGATGGTAGGACCGTGCCTTTGTTCCTCTCCTTTGGGGGAGGAACTCTTTACCTAATCCTAACTCGCCTGTGCCACCTCCAGTGGGCCCCCCCCCACGTTTCCGGTTTCCATCGAGCCTCTGATACGTCTGTGTGCTGTCCCCTAAACTGGTCCTATCCCATCCTAACCTAACCCCTAACCCTAACCCTAACCCTAACCTGACCCCATTTCCCGATAAGACAAAAACGTCAACCTGCAAGTTAAAATTTGAAAATAAACAAGTCAAAATTTGAACGTAAACACAAATTTGAACAATAATTGCAAATAAGCACTATTTGAGACCAAAAGGCAGTTAAAAGTAAATACTTACCTCAAATAAAACCACAATACTCACCCAAAACAAAAAAAAAATGTGCATACCTATCAAATTTGAATGTAAACAATTGCAAATAAGCATTATTTGGGACAAAAAAAGCAAAAAAAAGCAGTTAAAAGTAATAACTTACCCAAAACAAAAATATACTTACCTAATCCGGAGATCACAAATCCACGCCCAATCGGTGCCTGCAAGAAAACAAGTTACTATGCTAAAGAAACAAGCGCAAATCGCTGGCTCCGCCCACTTGGAGGAGTGTATATAAGCACCGTTCGGAGCAGGAGCTCTCAGTCTCGATGCGGCCGTGGAGGAGGAAGCAGCTCCCCATGTGATGAAACTAAACTAAATTTAGATGCAATTCCTGTGTGCCAGACCTGAAGAAGGCACAAAAGATGCCGAAACGTTGTCGATGGCCACACAGATGAACAAAATTTAGCGCAAAATGACGCCGGTACAAAACCAATTGGAAACAAATAGTAATTTACCCACGCTCTACCCAGATAGGAGAGCGCATGGATAACGCACAGAGCAAGATGCTCTCGCTCCACCCAGATAGGGGAGTCGATGAATTAGGTGCGAGGTACGAATATTTAGTTGAACGCAAGCGCAGCTGTCAATCTTACATGCCAAATCGAGACTCACTTATTAATTATATAACAAAGGCGACCGGATAGGTAAAGAGCAATCAAAAACAAACATACAATAAGCACAAACACGTGTTCAAGGTCAAAAACGATCTTTATTAAGCCCTAATTAGTCCTGGCCAGCATGGCGGGCGCGGCCGCAACGGGCAGGATGCTCTGGAGCTGGTTGTGGGGTGCGGGCCAGGATGGTAGGACCGTGCCTTTGTTCCTCTCCTTCAGGGGAGGAACTCTTTACCTAATCCTAACCCTAACCCTAACCCTAACCCCAAACCCTAACCCTAACCCTAACCCCAACCCCAACCCTAACCCTAACCCTAACCCTAATCCAAATCCCTCCCTGACTCCCATTATGAAAAAAATTTCAACCTGCAAGTCAAAAAATGGAACTTAAGAAGTCAAAAATTTGAACACAAACACAAAACTGAATATAAACTAAAAAGTGGTTGAAAGTAAAAATTTACACTATCAAAAAAACAATACTTACCTGGATAACCTGAAACAGAAAAACACACAGTTATGCTTACCTATGCCGAGTTCACATATTCACACCCAATCGGTACCTGCAAGAAAAGAGCAAAAACAACAAGTTAATAAGCTAAAATGAGTAGATGGAAAATTATCCGGAACGAAACGCAAATTGCTGACATGAAACACATATAAGGTCCGCTCGGAGCAGGAAATTCAGTCTCGATGCGGCCATGAAGGAGGAAACAGTACCACATGCAACAAAACTAAATTTAGCTGCAATTCCCGTGTGCCAGACCTGAGGAAGGCACAAAAGATGCCGAAACGTTGTCGATGGCCACACGGAGGAAATAAAAGGGAGCGCAAACTAGCGCCGATAGGAAAACAATTAGTCAAAGTCAAAGTCACCTTTATTGTCAATTTCTCCACATGCCAAAGACACACAAAGAAACCGAAATTTCGTTCCCCCCTATCCCACGGTGACAAGATATGGCTCACAACAGACAAACAAGTAAACAAGTATAACAAAAGCGTGCTGAATAAATAATGAATAAATAACTGTCACGGATCAGAGACAGGACAACCAAGTGCACACGATCCTTTATTGAAAAGGGGGAAAAGGGGAAGTGGAACACTGGACTTGCGGTCTGGCGTGGCTGAGCAGCAGAGCACAGCGCGTAGTCGTAGTCGGAGGCAGGCAGGTTGTCAAGATAGGCGGCGATCAGGCGTGGTCGGTCAGTTTACGGAAACAGTTGGCAACAGAGATCGTTCAGGGGACCAAAAGGCAGTGGTGTCAAGGGCAGGGTAAGGAGACGAACTGACAACCACTGGCAGAATGCATAGAGGTTAAGTAGTGGACCTAACGAGCTGTAGCAGGTGCTGGCAATTCCTTGATTGGGGCTTGGCTGGGAGTCCGGTGACGCAGGGACGTGACAATAACACAACAATAAATAAATAAATAAGAGGAGCAGAACAAAAAGGAGCAAGTGCGCGTACAGCAGACATTCCCGAAAATAGCGCAACAGTGCCGCACGCTACGCAGAAGGGGGTAGCGAGTCCAGGGCCCTAACAGCCTGGAGAAAGAAGCTGTTGGCGAGTCTGGTGGTGCGGGAGCGCAGGCTCCTGTACCTCTTCCCAGAGGGCAGAAGGTCAAACAAAGAGTGAGCCGGGTGACTCACATCTCTGGCAATCGAGGTTGCCTTGCGGGCGAGATGGGAGGTGTAAATGTCCTTCAGGGAGGTGAGCGAAGCACCAATAATCTTACCAGCCGTATTCACTATGCGCTGCAGGGCCTTCAAGTTCTGTTCAGTGCAGTTACCACCCCAGACAGCGATGCAACTGGTGAGGATGCTCTCAATGGTGCCACGGTAGAATGTAGACAGGACTGCCTGAGGAGTACATGCACGCCTGAGCTTCCGCAGGAAGTACAGGCGGCGCTGAGCTTTCTTTGCCAGTGACGAGGTGTTTGCGGACCAGGAGAGGTCCTCACTGATGTGCACCCCCAGGAACTTGGTGCAGCTCACCCTCTCCACCACAGCACCATCGATGATCAGCGGCAGGTGTGTTGTGTGTGACCCTTCCGGAAGTCAACAATGATTTCCTTGGTCTTATTGACGTTCAGCGGGAGGTTGTTGTCCCTGCACCACGTGGTCAGAAGGTCAACTTCCGACCTGTACCGAGTCTCGTCGCCCTTCGTGATGAGACCCAGCAGAGTCGTGTCGTCAGCAAACTTCACTATGCGGTTGTCGCTGTAGGTCGCAGTGCAGTCATGCGTCAGCAGGGTGAAGAGCAATGGACTGAGCACGTAGCCCTGGGGGGCCCCCGTGCTCAGCGTGATGCTGGCGGAGATTTTGTCGCCAACACGCACCACCTGAGGCCTCTGACAGAGGAAGTCCAGTATCCAGTTGCAGAGGGAGGTACTGAGGCCCAGCTCGTCGAGTTTGCAGATGAGTCGCTGGGGCACAATGGTGTTGAAGGCAGAGCTGAAGTCCACAAACAGCAACCTCACATATGAGTCCTTTCTCTCCAGGTGGGTGAGGGCCGAGTGGAGGGCAGAGCAGATGGCATCCTCAGAGGACCGCTTGGCACGGTACGCAAACTGGAAAGGGTCAATGGTGGGGGGGAGAACGGACTTGATGTGCTCCATGACCAGCCGCTGAAAGCACTTCATGATGATGGGCGTCAGTGCCACAGGGCGGTAGTCATTGAAGCAGGACGGTGCAGGTTTCTTCGGCACAGGAACGATGGTGGCAGCCTTGAAACACGAGGGGACGATGGCCTGCTGCAGGGAAACGTTAAAGATGTCCGTGAAGACACCCGACAGCTCCCCAGCGCAGTCCTTCAGCGCTCGCAAAATTAAATACAAATTAAATAAAATTTAATTAAAAATTAATTTAATTTAATTTAAAATTAAATTAAATTAAATTTAATAAAATAAAAAATTAGACGCAAAATTATAATTTACCCACGCTTTACCCAGATAGGAGAGCGCATGGATGCCGCACAGAGCAAGATGCTCTCGCTCCACCCAGATAGGGGAGTCGATGAATTAAGTGCGAGGTACGACTAATTTGACCGCAAATGCAGCTGTCAATCTATCATGCCAAGTTGAGACTCATTTATTACATATATAACAAAGGCGACCGGATAGGCAAAGCGCAAACACAAAAACAAACAACAAATACAAAGCAAATACATGTTTATTAAGCCAACCTTGGCCTGACCAGCATGGCTGGCGCAGCCACGACGGACAGGGTGCTCTGGGGCTGGATGTGGGACGTGGGCGTGGATGGTAGGACCGTGCCTTTGCTCCTCTCCTTCGGGGGAGGAACTCCCTTCTTAATCCTAACTGGCCTGTGCCACCTCCACTGCCACCCCACGTTTCCAGTTTCCATTGAGCTCCTGCTGCGTCTGTGCGCTGTCCCCTAAACCGATCCTACCCTAACCCTAACCTAACCCCAAACCCTAACCCTAACCCCAACCCTAACCCTAATCCAAATCCCTCCCTGACTCCCATTATGAAAAAAAATTCAACCTGCAAGTCAAAAAATGGAAATTAAGAAGTCAAAAATTTGAACACAAACAGAAAATTGAATATAAACTAAAAAGTGGTTGAAAGTAAAAATTTACACTATCAAAAAAAACAATACTTACCTGGATAACCTGAAACAGAAAAACACACAGTTATACTTACCTATGCCGAGTTCACATATTCACACCCAATCGGTACCTGCAAGAAAAGAGCAAAAACAACAAGTTAATAACCTAAAATGAGTAGATGGAAAATTATCCGGAACGAAACGCAAATTGTTGGAGGAACTCCCTTCTTAATCCTAACTGGCCTGTGCCACCTCCACTGCCACCCCACGTTTCCAGTTTCCATTGAGCTCCTGCTGCGTCTGTGCGCTGTCCCCTAAACCGATCCTACCCTAACCCTAACCTAACCCCTAACCCTAACCCTAACCCCAACCCTAACCCTAATCCAAATCCCTCCCTGACTCCCATTATGAAAAAAAAATTCAACCTGCAAGTCAAAAAATGGAAATTAAGAAGTCAAAAATTTGCACACAAACACAAAATTGAATATAAACTGTCATGCTGTCATGTGTCGTCCGGATCACTTCCTGTTTTATTGTGTGATTTTCCTCTCGTTCCAGTCGGTGTGTCCTTCCCCTGTGCGTCCGGTCACGTGAACCCCTGATTCCAAGTGTGTGCACCTGCGTCAATGACCAACTGTCTTCACCTGTGTTCCCCTCCTGTGTCCATATAACCCGCGTCTTTCCCAGTATCCAGTGCCAGTGCGTCTTGCCTTGTAAGAACACTAGCGATCACGAAACCCTCGAGTTCCACGTAGAAGCCTTGTTTGAGCGACTTTGATCCCCGATGTTAACTTGGTTACATCACTATCTTGTTTTTGTATTTCCCTCGGTTCGAGGCGCTTTGATTTCCCCTTTTTCTCCCTCGGTTCGAGGCGCCTTAGTTTTCCCTTTTGAGGCGTTTTTTGTTCGACTATCAGTGGAGAAATTAAAAGCCTTTTTGGACATTGAAATCTCTGCATTCGAGTCCTCTCCCTGCTCTGCACCTGACATTGTGCACTGGCCAGACATGGACTCGGCAGAGACAGCGCAGCTGGTCGCCCAAGTACGCTCCCAGACTTCGCAACTGGGCCAACAGCAGAAGCAGGTAGACGCTCTGAGTGTTGGCGTTCAGGAACTGGTGAAGAACCAGGAAGGCTTCAGAGAGGCGGTGGCCGCCCAGGTGGATTCGCTGAGTCGTCAGATGCAAGACGTCCTCGCTCTGCTGACCACGGGGCGAGCTGTGACGCCCTGTTCCACAGCGGCGCCCCCTGTGGACCACCCGGCGCCCGCGCCTATGGCGAGGGGGATCAGACTGGCTTCCCCGGAACGATATGCAGGTGAACCCGGGCTGAGTCGAGCCTTTATAACGAATTGTGAGATGCAGTTCGAGCGAGCTCCCGGCGACTTCCCAACGGAACGCTCCCGGGTGGCATACACGATCTCCTATTTGACGGGAAGAGCCCGGACGTGGGCGACCGCAGAATGGGCCAGGAATTCCGCTACCTGTCACTCGTTTTCCGGATTCATCGAGGCCCTGCGCATGGTGTTCGATCCAGTTCCCACGGACCGAGAGAAGGCACGAGAGCTGTCCCATATCACCCAGGGTCGAGAGACGGTCAGCGACTACGCGATCCGCTTCCGCACTCTGGCCGCGGAAAGCGGATGGAACTCGACGGCTCTGTACGATGCTTTTCTCCGGGGTCTTTCCGGGACCATCCAGGACCAACTCATTCCCCTTGATCTTCCTGTGGAACTCGACGCTCTCATTGCGTTGGCCGTCCGAACTGACAACTGACTACAGGAGTGGAGGAAGCAGTGCGCAAGCCGGGGTGCGATCGTTACTCCTTCCGCATCATTGGGCGGGCGGTCATCCCACGAGACGCACCACCAAAGATCGATCCCGGCAGGGCCACTCGCGGGGAGGGAACCCATGCAGCTCGGCAGGGCCAAATTGAGCGAAGAGGAAAGACAGCGTCGACGCCAGGAGGGCAGATGCTACTACTGCGGGGCGCTTGGTCATCTCTTCCTCTCCTGCCCGGAGCGGAGTGCGCTGAGGGTAAGCACCTTCTCCGTGGTCCGGCAGAAGAATAGGGTTCTACCCGTCGGGACGCTAACCTGCCAAGGCAAGGAAATCGAGCTCGGGGTGTTGATTGACTCAGGGGCCGACGAGAATCTGATTGACTGGGCTTTTGCTCGCAGCATAGGTGTAAAGACCGAACCCTTGAACACGACCATAAAGGCTAAGGCACTTAACGGACAAGCCCTTTTTGACGTATCCTATATAACCGAACCCCTCTCATTGTCGTTTGGCACTCATCATGAACTAGTAAGACTGCATGTAGCCACCTCCCCCCTGAATCCGCTTATCCTATCTTAACTTTGCCGTTTCAGATATGCGGGTATTACACCGCGGAAATGACGTCAATAGGCTGAACTCTCGCCAAAATTCAAATCTGTGGGCGCAATGGCCTAGAGCGAGACAACGGATACAAACACGACGATTATCAACAGAAATATCTTTATTTTCTGCTTGCAAGTGGACCGTCTAGAGCGTACACGGTAAGTACAACTCATTGTGTTTAAAAAGATTTACGTTTGTGAATGTTGGTTGAGGCTAAATGTTAATGTTTAATTTCATTCCTTTAGGTTCCACGGTGTTTGTTGGCTGTATGTTTTCCACTGCAAGAAGAGGCTCGTATCATTGACCAGCAGGAGCTACAATGGTGAGTACCCCTTTCGTCGTCCATTTATGTGAAACACTTCCTATTTCATGTCTAACAGTACTCGATTTAACAAATAACCATAAATAAATACAGTGTGGGCAGTCAAGTTAACATATGTGATTATCCTGCCTAATATGTTTATCACAAATATGTCACTAATCACTAAAATGTTTATTTGTTTATCACAACACCTTTGGACCTTCAGCAATCGATTATTTCCCTTCATCTACATAGAGACAGAACGATGGTGTCTTAAACATCTCATTAATTTCACCAAATAACTTCACGCAGGTGGATAACGGCCGTCTCGGTCACGCTATGTTGTGTGATGCAGTTTTGAAGAACTAAATGCATTTATTCAATGAATAAGTCAAGCTAGATCTATGTTTATGATGTTGTAAGTTACGGTACCGATTGAAGTTGAGTCTGAAGCCAGTGGAAAACAGCACTGCGTTTGTGCGCTCCAGGTACAAATGTTGTGATCTCTGACTGACGACCGGGCGAGACTCGAGTAAGAGATGTCCAATGAGATGTTCAGGCCGCCAATGACGAGCTGAGAGCCAAACTGATGGACGTCCAGTTAGAACTTCAGCAGGAGAAGAACACGGTGAAAACCTCAACAGACAGACACTGCCTGCCTCCCTGCCTGCGTGCCTGCCTGCCTGCCTGCCTGCCTGCCTGCCTGCCTGCCTGCCTGCCTGCCTGCCTGCCTGCCTGCCTCCCTGCCTGCCTCCCTGCCTGCCTCCCTGCCTCCCTCCCTCCCTCCCTCCCTCCCGATGTAGATTTGACATGCGTGTGCCATGACTGTGTCAGCCTACGTCAACAAATGCAGCGAGGACGTCAGCACCACTAAGAATATCATCACCCGGGGCAACCAACGACCCTGGATGACTGAGGAGGTACGTCAAACGCTACGAGCGCCATGACTGTGTCAGCCTACATCAACAAATGCACCGAGGACGTCAGCACCACTAAGAATATCATCATCCGGGGCAACCATCGACCCTGGATGACTGAGGAGGTACGTCAAACGCTACGAGCGCGGAACTCTGCCTTCAAGTCTGGCGACAAGGAGACACTGAGGACAGCGAGAGCCAACTTGAACCGTGCCATCAGGGTAGCGAAGCGAGACCGCAGTCGAAAAATTCAGGATTGTTTCCACGATGCCAACAACAACAGGAGTATGTGGCAAGGCATACGGGCGATTACAGACTACAAATCACCCCCCCCCCCCAACCCCCCCCCCCCCCCCCAACCCCCCCCGGTGGGTGAAGTTGATGCTGACTTTCTAAATGGTCTAAATAACTTCTTTGGGAGGTTCGAGGCACTAAACGGCACTCCAGCAGTTAAAACTGTCCCCCATCAGGAAGAGGAGGTACTCTGCCTTGACTCCGCCGATGTGTAAGACCCTGAGGAGAGTCAACCCCCGTAAGGCCCCTGGCCCCGACAACATTCCTGGGCGTGTGTTCAGGGAATGTGCAAGTCAGCTGGCACAGACATTTTTAACACCTCGCTGGGCCAAGCCACAGTGCCAGCGTGCTTTAAGACTGCCTCCATCATTCCGGTGCCGAAGAAACCTCAAATCACCTCATTTAATGATTACCGACCTGTTGCACTGACTCCGGTCATGATGAAAGGCTGCTTAAAGGTCACATCGTTTCCAGACTCCCCCCATTATTTGACCCGTTCCAGTTTGCCGACCGGCAAAACCGCTCCACTCAGGACGCCATCTCCTCCGTTCTTCACCTGAGCCTGGCTCACCTGGAGTAGAAGAACACCCATGTGCGGATGCTGTTCCTGGACTTCAGCTCAGCGTTTAACACCATCATCCCACAGCATCTGTTAGGAAAATTGGAACACCTGGGCTTCAACACCCCCCTTCGCAACTGGACTGCTAGACTTCCTCACCAACAGACCTCAGTCAGTCCGGGTCGGACAGAACACCTCTGATGTCATCACCCTCAGCACAGGCTCTCCTCGGGGCTGCGTCCTGAGCCCCCTGCTGTTCACCCTGATGACACACGACTGCGTCCCCAGGTTCACCACCAATCACATCGTGAAGTTCGCAGACGACACAACGGTGGTGGGGCTCATCAGAGAAAACAACGACCTGGACTACAGAGAGGAGGTGGAGCAGCTGGTGGGCTGGTGCAGAGACAACAGCCTGATCCTGAATGTGGAGAAGATGAAGGAGATCATCGTCGACTTCAGGAAAAAACAGCCTCACCACGCTCCACTGATCATCAACAGCTCAGCTGTGGAGGTGGTCAGCAACACCAAATTCCTGGGGGTCCACATCACAGAAGACCTCACCCGCACTATGAACACTATGGCACTGGTCAAGAGGGCACAGAAGCGCTTGTACTTCCTGCGGAGGATGAGGAGAGCCCACGTGCCCCCACCCATCATGAGGACGTTCTACAGGAGCACCATAGAGAGCATTCTGACAAGCTGTCTCTCTGTGTGGTGTGGAGGCTGCACCGCCTCCGATTGGAAGAACGTGAGGAGAGTGGTGAGGACAGCAGAGAGGATCATAGGGGTTCCTCTTCCCTCCATTCAGGACATTTCATCTCAGCGCTGCATGTCCCGTGCCCGTAACATCATCCATGACCCATCACACCCCCACCATGGACTGTTCTCCCTGCTGCCCTCTGGGAAGAGGTTTCGCAGCATCCGCTGCAGGTCCACCAGGTTCTGCAACAACTTTTTCCCTGCTGTCATCAGACTGTTGAACACTAGAACTGTTGAGCTCTAAACTGAACTCTGCATCACACATTCACAGAACTGTACTTTATGACACTACGGACCTCTATCTTGCACTATCTCGCACTACCAACTTTACTGAACTTGTATAAACCCTTTAAATAGAAGTTTAATACATGGTTTAGCATTCCTCTGCACACTCTTGAATACTGTTATGCCTACTTGCACTATTGCATAATTATCACTGCTGCACTTTATATATATATATATATATATATATATATATATATATATATATATATATATATATATATATATATATATATATATATATATATATATATATATATATATATATATATATATATATATATATATATATATATATATATTGTCATGTAACATGGGGGGTAAAGGTGGTGCAAATGGTAAAATATGGATTGTTCACAGGAATAAATTGGCAGAGCTGAAATTCCAAATTTGTCCAAAAGATGGCGCCAGACCAAAACATGAGACCAAAAAGGGGCCACAATAAGCTAAATTAGTTAAAATAGAAATAAAACAGGAACACGGTGTCGGATTGTGAGTCACGCATGGAAGCACAAATGTGATTTTTACTTTTTGATTTCTTTGCTTGGCTAAAAATGTATTCTGTAACAGCTTAAAGCAATATTGTTAGTCAATTTGATCAAGAGGCCCACCACTATGAGAATAGTGGCGTGACATAAATTGTTTGGAGAAGCACAAATGTGATTTTTACTTTTTGATTTCTTTGCTTGGCTAAAAATGTACTCTGTAACAGCTTAAAGCAATATTGTTAGTCAATTTGGTCAAGAGGCCCGCCACTATGAGAATAGTGGCGTGACATAAATTGTTTAAAGAAATAGATCAAAGGTTTGGATTTTTTTCAGTGCGGCATAATGTTGTTCAGTGCGGGATGGTGTTGTTCAGTGCAGGATGGTGTTGTTCAGTGCGGCATGGTGTTTTTCAGTGCGGGATGGTGTCTTTCAGTGCGGCATGGTGTCGTTCAGTGCGGCATGGTGTCGTTCAGTGCGGCATGGTGTCGTTCAGTGCGGCATGGTGTCGTTCAGTGCGGCATGGTGTTGTTCAGTGCGGCATGGTGTTGTTCATTGCGGGATGGTGTTGTTCAGTGCGGCATGGTGTTGTTCAGTGCGGCATGGTGTTGTTCAGTGCGGTATCGTGTTGTTCAGTGCGGTATCATGTTGTTCAGTGCGGTATCGTGTTGTTCAGTGCAGTATCGTTGTGTTGTCCGTATTGTGTTGTGTTGTTAGTAATGTGTTGTGTTGTTAGTAATGTGTTGTGTTGTTTGTATTGTGTTGTGTTGTTCGTATTGTGTTGTGTTGTTCGTATTGTGTTGTGTTGTTCATATTGTGTTGTTCGTATTGTGTTGAGTTGTTCGTATTGTGTTGAGTTGTTCGTATTGTGTTGTGTTGTTCGTATTGTGTTGCCTTTAACACTTAGCCTCTAACACTTAGCCTCTAGCACCTAGAAGGTAAATAAATAGGAAGGAAGGACTCACCGGTGACGTCTTTGCCCACGTCCAAGCGTTGTACTTTGTATTTTCATCCTTCTGACATTGGAAAACATATAGCCAACAAACACCGTGGAACCTAAACGAATGAAAGAAAACTATCATTTGGCCACAACCAACATTCACAGATACAACACAATGTGACGTGCGGTGGTAGAGGTTAAAGGTTGAGTGAAGGGCCCTCGTTTTAAACTACTTTAATACTAACTTAATATTTAATATTACTTAAAACTTAATATTAAACACTTAGCTTGTTATTATCTTCAAGGTAATCAGATTTGTTTATTATTCTAATGGCCTTTTCAAAACTATTCTGGATTACTACTTTGGATCTATTCTACATTACTTGGCAACAACATACTCTGTAACAGATTAGGCAGTATAATCACATATGTTAACTTGAGAGTGCCCACACTCAATCTACTTATCGTGATGTGTTAAATCAATTACTGTTAGACATTATTTGTCTGATAATCTACCAAATCTTTGAATTGAAGAATTTGTGATTTAATTAATAGCTTGTTATTATGTTCAGGGTAATCAGACTTGTATATAATTCTAATGGCCTTCTTTTGAAAACTATTCTGAATTACAACTTTGGATCTTATATTACTTTGCAACAATATACTCGGTGACGGATTAGGCAGTATAATCACATATGTTAACTTCAGTGCCCACACTGTATTTATTTATGGTTATTTGTTAAATCAAGTACTGTTAGACATGAAATAGGAAGTGTTTAAGATAAATGTTATGGCTACTCACAATTGTAGCTCGCTCCTGGTCAATGATACTAGCCTCTTCTTGCAGTGGAAAACTTGCAGCCAACAAACACCGTGGAACCTAAAGGAATGAAATTAAACATTAACACTTCGCCTCGACCAATATTCACACGTACAACGCAACGCGGCTACACTTCTGCTAGGGTTAGCGCCTCAGCTACACGTTGCTATTACCGTGAACGCTAGCTACATCGACAACTTTAGTAAATCTACACAAACGTAAATCTCCTTAAACACAATGAGTGTTACTTACCGTGTACGCTCTAGACGGTCCAGTTGCAAGCAGAAAATAAAGATATTTCTGTTGATAATCGTCGTTGCTCAGTGGCTCACGGCCATCGCGCCAACAGATTTGAATTTTGGCGGAAGTTCCGCCAATTACGTCATATCCGCGGCACATGACTGCGAAGTAATACCCGCTTATCTGAAACGGCAGTTAAAAGTAGAGTTACATCAAGTTTTCTTGGAACCTAAACGAATGAAAGAAAACTATCATTTGGCCACAACCAACATTCACAGATACAACACAATGTGACGTGCGGGGTTGAGGTTAAAGGTTGAGTGAAGGGCCCTCGTTTTAAACTACTTTTTTGAAAAGGAGTGGGAACAAGTAAGACGTATTTAATTTATTTAATGGGAAGTAGTAAGACTTATTACATTTATTTAATCTACTTTTCTTCCCAGGCAAAATTTGATGTGCTGCAATTCCAAATTTCCAAAGTGAATGAAGGAATGAAGTCCTTTAAATTATGATTTTGTATAAATACTAGGCATAAACACAAAATCTACGGCACAAAATGGGCAGACTTTACTTGTTTGAAAAGGACTGGTTACAAGACATACTTTTTTAATTTATTTAATGGGAAGAAGACTTATTTAGTTTAATTGATCTATTTTTGTTCCCTGGCAAAATTCGATTTGCTGCAATTCCAAATTTCCAAAGTGATTAGGCAGTATAATCACATATGTTAACTTCAGTGCCCACACTGTATTTATTTATGGTTATTTGTTAAATCAAGTACTGTTAGACATGAAATAGGAAGTGTTTAACATAAATGTTATGGCTACTCACCATTGTAGCTCGCTCCTGGTCAATGATACTTGTAGCTCGCTCCTGGTCAATGATACGAGCCTCTTCTTGCAGTGGAAAACGTACAGCCAACAAACACCGTGGAACCTAAAGGAAGGAAATTAAACATTAACATTTAGCCTGAACCAACATTTACAGATGTAACGCAACGCAAACTACACAAACGTAAATCTTTTTAAACCTAATGAGTTGTACTTACCGTGTACGCTCTAGACGGTCCACTTGCAAGCAGAAAATAAAGATATTTCTGTTGATAGTCGTCGTGTTTGTATCCGTTGTCTCGCTCAAGGCCATTGCGCCCACAGATTTGAATTTTGGCGACAGTTCAGCCTATTGACGTCATTTCCGCGGTGTAATACCCGCATATCTGAAACGGCAAAGTTAAGAGTAGAGTTAAATAAAGTTTTTAATCAACGCAATCATTTACAACCGTTGACCAGTCGAAATAATCGTCGAAATTCGACGTTCCCCCCAAACGCCACACTCACTCGCTTTTCAGGGCAACAAAAGTACTTATTTTTAAAAACGATGAGTTGTACTTACCGTGTACGCTCTGGACGGTCCAGTTGCAAGCAGAAAATAAAAATATTTCTCTCGTTAGTCGTATGTTACCATCCGCTGTGTCTTTGTCAACATCGCCATTTTCCTACTTCCTGTTGCGAGCCACGCCCACGGATTTAAATTCTGGCGGAAGAGCCCGCCCATTGGCGTCGTTTTCGTGTATAGCAAATCCGATTGGTTGGGAAGGGGGCGCGGTTATGCAGCCAAGGGGTCCTGTGATCGGTGGGATGTAAAGTAGGCGTCGACGTCACGTCCGCGTCACGTGACCACGACGTGGCAGACGTCATATAGCAACCGCTGTTTTGTTTAGTAGACTTACAGTTGTTATGCATTGACATAATGGCGCACACTCCAAATGGATTTGAATAAATTAAATAATTCTTCTGCCCACTCCCTTTTAAACAAGTTAACTCTCCTCGCGGATTTGAATTCCGGCGGAAGTTTCGCCCATCGACGTCACGTCTGTCACGTGACCACAACGTGGCAGATGTCATATAGCAACCGCTGTTTTGTTTAGTAGATTTACAGTTGTTATGCATTGGCATAATGGTGTGCACTCAAAATCCATCCATCCATCCATTTTCTGAACCGCTTAGTCCCCACGGGGGTCGCGGGCGTGCTGGAGCCTATCCCAGCCGTCATCGGGCAGTAGGCGGGGGACACCCTGAACCGGTTGCCAGCCAATCGCAGGGCACACAGAGACAAACAATCATTCGCACTCGCACTCATACCTAGGGACAATTTGGAGTGATCAATCGGCCTACCAAGCATGTTTTTGGGATGTGGGAGGAAACCGGAGTGCCCGGAGAAAACCCACGCGGGCTCGGGGAGAACATGCAAACTCCGCACAGGGAGGGCCGGAGGTGGAATCGAACCCGCACCCTCCTAACTGCGAGGCGGACGTGCTACCCAGTGCGCCACCGAGCCGCCGCACTCAAAATAGATTTAAATAAATTAAATATTTCTTCTGCCCACTCCCTTTTAAACAAGTTAACTCTGCCCACGGATTCTAATTTCGGAGGAAGGTCCGTCCATTGATGTCTTGTCTGCGTCACTTGACCACGACGTAGCGACGTCACATAGTAACCGCTGTTTTGATCAGTAGACTTAGTTATTATGCGTTGACATAATGGCGCACTGGTTAGCATGTCCACCTCTTAAGCATGATGTTGCGGGTTCGACGCCTGATCAATGGAGTGAGCTGAAGTGCATGGCGCTGAAGATTTGAATCTTTGAAATGCCCTGAGGTCTGACATATCAGGCAGAATGGTTTGCCATCACGTTCAACAAAAAATAGAAACTTTCCCACTCTGATAAAAACGTCCTGTGTTCATCTACATATTTCCGTTTTGCTGTGCATCTTTTCCCTGCCATTTCGAGAGCCCAATTGACACTAATAGTTTACTGGAATGTGTTTGCCCATCCTACTTTGTGGAATTTCACCACATGCGCTTTAGACCAAAATACCAAATTGAACTCAAGTGAAGCCAACACGCACAACCGCCCCCCCCCCCCCCCCCCCACACACACACACACACAAATGTTGATATGAACATAAAAGGGCCGCATGAATCCAAGCAAAGAGCCGCATGCGGTTCAGGAATTGCGGCTTGGCCAAACCTGTACTATACAACTTTATTTGTATAAAATTTTCACAACAGCTGTCACACAAACAAAGCGGGAAAAAACGAAGACGTGCGTGTTCCGCCCACGCTGGATTTATTTGCACCTTTGAAAAGACACTGTATTGCCGCAGATGTGGCAAAGAGTACTTTTGGGCATCTGAGACGGAAGGATGTCCAAAGCATCACGTCACCTGCTCTGGTCGGCATGGTGGTGGGACGTTGAGGTCAACCGCTTTGGGGTTGGCTGAATCTTTGGTCGCAGGATGCCACACACTTGAAGACAGAAGCAGAAAAGCAGAGCTAAATGCAAAATGTACTCACCGGTGACTCCAATTTTTTCCCCCCCTGAAGAAATGGATGGACGGGTGGCCCCGGCTGGCCGGTGGGACTCTTGTTATTCTGACCCTTTTTAGTGCGCGTTTGGGGCAACAACCGTTTTTTGTGGCGCTCTCTTCTGGTTCAAGAGTGCCCTGCATGTGAATTTGCCTTTCCTGCCTTCTGATTGGATGAGCGCCGGTGTGACGCGGTGCCTCTGTCACCGTGGCGGGGGGTATACGTCGGCATCGGAGCGTCTGCCAACGTCTGAGACCGGCTGGCAGTGTATCGGAGGTGTCGAGTGCGGTGCCGCTGGAGCTCACTCACCAGCTGGTGTTAGGGCCACAGAATGAAGGCCAAAGAGAAGAATAGAAAGAGAACCAGAAACTTCTCCTCCAATTGTTTGATTTGTCTCTTCTGAGCTTCGATGAATTCTTTCAGCTCTTTGTTCCTCTAGGACGGACAAATGGAAAGTGGCCTTCAAAAGCCAGTAAGCGTGCAAGTAAGTGCCGGGCTGGCTTTGGGCCCTTACCTGTTGCGCGCTGTGCAGCAGATCCATTCTCTCTTGGAGGATGCAAGCGTCGCGCTCCCTCAACTCGCACATCAGGGCTCGCTTCCATTGGTCCACGGCGCTCCTAAGCTCTTCTCTCTGATCCGCCGTCAGCACGTCATTCACGCCAGCGTGGCTGGCTTTTTCGCCGTCCGTGGCAGGGCAGTCCCGCTGCGCTAGCGCCTTGTACAACATGGCCTCCAGCTCCAGGATCCTCTGGGCCACAATCCTCGTCCATCAGTGGTCCGGCGGGAGATTTGAGGGCGGCTTACCTTATGAGCCTGGTCCATGGAACGCTTCCTGAAGTCCAACTCTTCATCCAGGTAGCCCTTCTGCTTACAGAACATATCCTAGCACAGCTCAAAGTCAGAATTGTTGGGGCACATTGCCGGAGTTCCCCTTGGCTGATGTCGCGTGTCTGTCTACCTTCTCACTTTCAATGTCCAACATCTACTGTTGAAGTGCTGACTTGGTCACTTTGATGTATTCTAACCACTGAGGAAAGGCTGCTGTCACATAAGCAGAATGCGAGAGCGTGCGTGGACGTGCGCGTTACCTTCTCGGCTAGGGTGAGAAGGGTCCTGGCGTGAATCACGACCACCTGCTCCTCGTTGGTGAGATTCTGCAAGAGCCCAAAGGCACAGCGTCAACAAGCTTCTTTCAGCGCAAAGCCTTCCAAAAGTCACATTTGAGCCGCCGAGTCTCGTGGAGTGCGAACATAAGGAGTTCGACATACACTTACGGCGTTATCGCCCAGGATGTCCAGCTTCTTCATCAGATCACTGATGACGATGTCCGGGGGAAAGGCGCAAGGAGCAATGTAAGGTGTTCTGGGACCTCGGGTTAAGATTAGGGTTGCGAGGGACGCCTTACGTACGCTCACGCCCTCGGCCTCGCAGTAGATCTGCAAAGGGCTGAGGTCGTCTGGGAAACGGACTTGCAGAAACTTCAAGACGGGGGAGCGCCACTCCCTCTCCTGAAAGGCAGAGGCATGCATCCGTCCGTCCGTCCGTCTGTCACATCTCTGGCCTCAACACGCTTGTGCGAGTCTTCCCACCTCCAGCTCCAGGATGCGGAACTCAAGCAGTTCGTTTTGGTCTCGGATATCCCGGATGTGCTCTTTCAGACGCGCTTCTTCCGCCTCCATCCGCCTGACCTGAAAAGACAGTCAGACCTCATCTGCGGGGCTTCCCGACGGGTGTGACGCCAAGCGACTCCGCCCAGCGCCTTTCTTTCCGTCACCTTTTCGGCCAACTGCTGATTGCTCTGACGCAGCAGCTGCTTCTCCTCCACCCACTTGACATTCTAGAAGAGACAAACGCGTGGACAGCTTTGGAATGTTGTGTCATTTTCATCCACAAATTCTTTGGTTGACTGGAAAATGACATTTGCTTTTCTCCGCATTTTCCCAGCCACGTTCAGGGGGGGGGGGGGTTGGTCCAGTAATGCCAGACGAATGAGTGACTGAAGAATGTAGCTATTTTGTCTGAGAAAAAGGTGTGCTCATTGATGAGCTTACCTGTCCTTGTTGCTTCAGCGCTGACTCCAGATCTGCTACTTTGCTTTGATAGTGACCCATTTCTACCATCAGCTTTTCTCTGGTCTGAAAGGAGGAGGAGGGAGGCTCCTCCTCCTCCTTTCAGACCAGAGAACACCCGAGGCTGGGTGAGAACGGGGAGGCTGCGGGGGTTGCGGGAAGGGGCGCCACCTTGATCTCCTTCTCGGCGTCGTAGTCCCCTCCGCTGGTCTGGGCGAGCAGAGCGTAGGCTCGTTGCAGCGCTTGATATTCTTGCGTCAGCTGGCGGTAGCGAAGCTCCGCCTCCTCATGCACACACCAATGCAACACAGCACTAGTACCAGAATCAGTCAGACCGGCGACAAAGCACCCGCGACGCAAAGACGAGTCCGATTCCAGGCTGAAGAGGAATGTTTGGCGCCAATACGCTGGCAGAAATGGCGGGCTACCTCTTCGGGTTCCGTGTCGGGGGTTCTGTCGGTGTGAAAAGACAAGGACGATCCGTCCGAGTCCACCAACACGTCTTCGTCGTAGCCGTAAAATGTTTCGATGACCTGCGGGCGCGGAAGCAAACATCTCTCTGAACAAACTGAAGCGACACCTCACGATGAATCGACGAGAGGAACGATAGCGAGAAAAAGGCCATTTCATCTTGCGCAACACCAAGCAGCCGCAAACAAACAGACTCACCTTGCAGGACCTCACGCTTTGTTCCTCCTCAGAGATTCTCGACGTCGGTATCGTAGCAGCAAATCTCTCTCCTGTCGACACAAATAATCCGCCTTTGAGATTCTTTGGATGCAAAGGGAACGAACGGCTCCGGCACAGAAACAAACGCGACTCACAATGACATTTCTGACATGAGCTCCTGTCTCCAGAGCCTGAAAAACACGTCACCGGCGATGATTGGAGGGACGCTCGTCTTTTCCAAAAGTGACAACTACAGGGTGTGTCAGGGTTTTCCAGATTATCTTTATCGTATCATTGTGTTGCTTTGACTTTGACTGCGACCTGTAATAAATAATATTATTTATCCCTTATTTATCCCTATCGCTTATCCCTTCCTACACAAAGTCGTAAAACACCCCTTGCTATGTTTTGACTAGAGGTCAAGGGCTTCCTCTATTCAATCCACTCTTACACCCACCCTGTTTCTCTTAATTAAAATGCTCGTGCAGGAGCCGAGAGTCAGACTTCATTCGTACAACGGATGGACTCTCCACCTGCAGGTGTCCAAAAGAACTTACTTGTCTCCCGTGTGGTTCTTGCAAAATAAGTTGGAGCGAGCGCAACTCTAACAGGGTGCATTTTGCCACTAGCTGCCTACGGACAATGACGTCGCGCTCGCGGCTCATGGTTGACGGGCTGAGCAGCCGGGCAAGTCCGTCGTTTTCAGCGCACAGCGAGTGGCAAAGGCGCTGACAAAACGGGAGCTTTGAGCTGCTGAAAACGGCAAAACAAGTCTAAAGCGTGTTCAAACGCGTGCGCACAATGCTCCTGCTTGAAAGGTCGGAATTTAAGGGGCCAATTTTTTGGATGGCGGCCGCCGGCCAAGCTTTGGACGGAAAAGGTTTCCTGGCGACAGCGAGCGAGCGCGGCGCAGCCGTACGTGCACCGAGTCGCCTGCCTGAAGACCTTGGACAAGTCGTCGATGATGTGCCGCTGCTCCACAACTTGAAGGAACTCCATTTCACCGTCCTGCTGGCCGCAACCACGGTCCAGGTCATTGAGCGAACTAGGCCTTCTCTGTGGAACACAAATGCAGTGGACTCTGTTGGCACGCCGCCGTTGTCCACGTCGACTTACCAAGCTTGCCATCTCCTCGTTCTCCTGGGTGACAAAGCGCACTTTGTTTTCAAGGCGACACAGCACCAGCGAGAGTTCTTCATTCTTCCTGCTCAGGCGTTTGTTTTTGTACAGGAGTGGCAGAAACTGGCTTTCTGTTTCTCTCAGTCGCTTTAGCTGCAAGCATGAAGTGCAGGATGTGAAAGACGCACAACACGCGGGCCAGAACGTATCCATTCCTTTTGCATCTGTTTGAACGGAATCGTGGCATTGGCTCCCAATAAAAGACATCTACCAGGCAACCGACTCGCCGCGCCGCTCAACTAATAAGCAAGCGCAATGGGTGCCTCGCTGGATGGCGCGCATCAAACGTAGCGCAAACCTTCAAGCGTGCTGTCAATAAATTACCAGTTCATCGCGCTCTTCAGAAAGCAGGGCGTTTCGATCCTCCAGCTTCCTGATGACTGCGCTGAGCTCAGCGATTTTCAGATGAAACCGTCGCGTGTCCCGATCCTCCTGAGACTGAAAACGCCCCGCAACACACACACACAACCACTCGTTCAAAGTTCAAAACTGTTTTTGTGCTACCTTCCCCCAGCAACGAACTAAGTCATGCGTACTGCAAGTGTGTGATGAGGTGGCTTACGCTATGAAGAGGATTGCTAGTAGCGGCGTTCACCCCACTTCCAGGGTAGTTTAGGCCCGCCCTTTGGGAATCCCTCAGGGCAGCGATCTGCTGCTCGGCAGCCTGAGTCTGCAGCTGAAGGCGGTGGACGTGGCCGGCCCCAGGGCTTTATCCAAAACACTAACCGCTCTGTCTTTCAGCTTGATCTCATCCATCTGGATGTACAAACGGGGAGCGTTCAGGCAGGCGGGCAAACTCAGTTGCCAGAATTGTGACAAAAACAAAGAGAGCAACCGGCCAATTTTTTTCTTGAATCGACTAGAACACCTTTGCTGTGACAAAAGCGAAGCGAGCAACCGGACATTTTCTTCCTGTGAAATAGAATAGAATGCCTTAGGTGTCATTGCACTGCAGGTATACGACGAAATTGGGAACATAGCCACGCACCGCGCATCTGATCAGTCCTACCAGTCAGCGGATCTCCCTCTCGCAGTCTCTCTTGGTTCGGCTCAGCTCCTCCCGATGCTGGTGATGAGCCGATCGGAGCTCGGGACTGCCAGGCCTGCTGGGCCGCTGCCAGGGTTTCTTCCGCGCTCCTGGTGGAGGCGACACCGCTCGGTCTCCCGACACCGCCGCGTCTCCTCCACTTCCGCCAGCAAAGCGCCCCCGCTCCTCACCTGAGCAGACATTGCGCCACACCGGGCCGTTGAGACCGCAACGGAGCGCCGCTTACTTGGGACAAGCTACACAATACGGTAGCGGCCGCATCGGAGCCCGACGTGGCGTGCGGATAGTCAGACACGGATTGAGCGGATCACCTTGTCCATGGAGTCGTCCCTCAGGCTGAGGACCAAGGCATTCAGTCGCTGGATCTCTCCATCTTTGATTTTGATCACTCTCATCAGCTCCATTTCATACTGCCGCAGTAATGTCTCCCTGGTAACGGCTAACTCTTTCTGCTTCTCCTCATGGAGTTTGCTTTTGAGTTCCGTCATAGCGGCGGTGGCACGGTGGTGCTCCGCCCGCAGGTCCTGACTTCTCTGTCTCTCCAGACAGCTGACCTGACATGACTTAGACTTAGACAAACTTTATTGTCATCTTGTCTGCACACGGTGCATACAAAACGAAATTTCGTTGCATACGTCTTACAACAAAGTAGTGATATTGCAGTTGAATAGAAGTAACATATCCTATGAAAATATATTGTCAAACGCATCTCTTTCAATAAGGTGCCCCCGGCTTCCCGGTAACGGGTTTGTCTTAGCCGGGTTCGGAGATTCGTCCGTAATCTAACCACCAGAGTTAAATTAACTCCACCGGAATCAATCTAATTTCTGTACGACGCCAATCCCTCTCAAGTCACCCGAAGCTCGAGCCGAGTAACTCAATTCGAGGCAAGACTTCGAAGTGACCGCATCATATTGATGGCTCCCCGCTAATGTTTGAAGTTCTTATGATGTTACGGATATTTTTAGATGTCTTTGTTAAGGCCTCAGGGATTCGTTTTTATAGCGCACCCAAGCACTAGTTTTGCCGAAGTAAATGTTGATATGGATCCGTTCCACTTGGTCGCTCATGCAGCGAGCCGACCAACTTGTTTATTCGAAAGAGAATCGAATTAATAAAAGTGTGACAATAATAGCATTTAAGAAGAAAATTAATGCACTTTATATTATTAATTCTAACTTCTTATATGTAAATCTAGCACTTAACTGTCGGAGTGCTTCACCCCACTTGATTGCTTTAAAAAGAGTAACAACTTTCTTAAAACGAATAAAAATGTCTTACTCTATTTAGATTTGCCCAGTAATTAAGTTGGAAGGCAAGTCTATTTTTCGATCGTGTCCTGTTTAACTTTTGACGCGGCCCGACAAATTTAGGAACTGGGCCGCGCCCGACCGACAATCGAAATACTTTTATCCTTCACCAATTCTAATAATCTATTTTAACCATCGTCGTTATTTTATTTAGAGGAAGTACATTTTCAAACAAATTCACTTTTAACGAAATTCACTCTTCCCTTAAATATCTACGAAAGTTATTTAATTCTCTAACATGTTCGGAGTTACGTTTTACGCGGCCCGTCAAAAGGGGGAACGGGCCTGCGCCCTTCAAATAATTAAATTACTTTCAGTTCTACACCAAACTAATAATCCAATTTAAACACTTCCGTTAATTTATTCAGACGAAGCAAACTTTCAAATGAATTGAAATTCACTCGTGTCTCAAATAACTACGAAAGTTATTCAATTCTCTACAATTGTCTGATGTTACTTTTATTTATTACGGTCCTATGTTATACCATAATAACCCCCCGCACATTAATCAAATCGTCAAATCAACCCCAAACCATCGATTGCACATTCAGTACAAATCAGAGCACAACCAAGTAAATAATATACGAAACACATTTATTGAAGAAACATGAAATAGAATTACAAATCTCAATTACTCCAGAAACCGAACAATTTCACTCACTGATACCCGTGTTATTAAAATCATTCAATCCCAGAACAATTCGATTGCAAAACACAGTTCATGAAAGAGGGAAAAGGTAGATACCAGCTGCGTGCTATTTTTGGTGGAAGCAAAGTCGAGTGATCAATTCGATCTTACTTCTAAAATCCAAATTAGAGAAACAGGCTGGCCTCGAGGGGGCCGGCGGCCCGATGACTATTCCCCACTCTCGCTAAAATACATAAAAGTCGTTTTCCCTCACATAGTTTCTCCTGTAAAGTTGTCCAGTCCAATTTTTTGGAGTAAATCCAAGTTAATTTCGGACCAGCGATCCTGCGTCTCACACAAAGATCCCGGGACTCTGGAAAAATCTTGAAGCTCCTTCGGGCTTCTTCACGTATTCTTTGGGGGAAAAAGCCTCTTAGCTGCTCCTGCAGGACTTTTTATAGGCTTGTCTGGTACCTATATCCTCTCTATAGGGTAAGACCGCCTAGTTTCCCACGCCTTATAGATTTTGGTCAGTTTTCCCACACTGTATAGGGTTTGGACAATTTTCCCACGCTCGTACACCTGCTGTCCTTCAGCAGATGTTTCCGCCTTGACCATGCATTACTTTCCACCAATGTACAGCTAGCCCCTGGTAAAGCCTTTCACTTCCCCTTTTCTTCACTTCCTGTTTCATGAAAATAACTTTTTAAAGTTACGCTTCAATTAACTCTGAAATAAAAATCCAAACCTTTGATCTATTTCTTTAAACAATTTATGTCACGCCACTATTCTCATAGTGGCGGGCCTCTTGACCAAATTGACTAACAATATTGCTTTAAGCTGTTACAGAATACATTTTTAGCCAAGCAAAGAAATCAAAAAGTAAAAATCACATTTGTGCTTCTCCAAACAATTTATGTCACGCCACTATTCTCATAGTGGTGGGCCTCTTGATCAAATTGACTAACAATATTGCTTTAAGCTGTTACAGAATACATTTTTAGCCAAGCAAAGAAATCAAAAAGTAAAAATCACATTTGTGCTTCCATGCGTGACTCACAATCCGACACCATGTTCCTGTTTTATTTCTATTTTAACTAATTTAGCTTATTGTGGCCCCTTTTTGGTCTCATGTTTTGGTCTGGCGCCATCTTTTGGACAAATTTGGAATTTCAGCTCTGCCAATTTATTCCTGTGAACAATCCATATTTTACCATTTGCACCCCCTTTACCCCCCATGTTACATGACAATATATATACATATACTATATATATATATATATATATATATATATATATATATATATATATATATATATATATATATATATATATATATATATATATATATATATATATATATATATATATAAAGTGCAGCAGTGATAATTATGCAATAGTGCAAGTAGGCATAACAGTATTCAAGAGTGTGCAGAGGAATGCTAAACCATGTATTAAACTTCTATTTAAAGGGTTTATACAAGTTCAGTAAAGTTGGTAGTGCGAGATAGTGCAAGATAGAGGTCCGTAGTGTCATAAAGTACAGTTCTGTGAATGTTCATTTTAGAGCTCAACAGTTCTAGTGTTCAACAGTCTGATGACAGCAGGGAAAAAGTTGTTGCAGAACCTGGTGGACCTGCAGCGGATGCTGCGAAACCTCTTCCCAGAGGGCAGCAGGGAGAACAGTCCATGGTGGGGGTGTGATGGGTCATGGATGATGTTACGGGCACGGGACATGCAGCGCTGAGATGAAATGTCCTGAATGGAGGGAAGAGGAACCCCTATGATCCTCTCTGCTGTCTTCACCACTCTCCTCACGTTCTTCCAATCGGAGGCGGTGCAGCCTCCACACCACACAGAGAGACAGCTTGTCAGAATGCTCTCTATGGTGCTCCTGTAGAACGTCCTCGTGATGGGTGGGGGCAGGTGGGCTCTCCTCATCCTCCGCAGGAAGTACAAGCGTTTCTGTGCCCTCTTGACCAGTGCCGTAGTGTTCATAGTCCAGGTGAGGTATTCTGTGATGTGGACCCCCAGGAATTTGGTGCTGCTGACCACCTCCACAGCTGAGCTGTTGATGATCAGTGGAGCGTGGTGAGGCTGTTTTTTCCTGATGATTTGTAGTCTGTAATCGCCCGTATGCCTTGCCACATACTCCTGTTGTTGTTGGCATCGTGGAAACGATCCTGAATTTTTCGACTGCGGTCTCGCTTCGCTACCCTGATGGCACGGTTCAAGTTGGCTCTCGCTGTCCTCAGTGTCTCCTTGTCGCCAGACTTGAAGGCAGAGTTCCGCGCTCGTAGCGTTTGACGTACCTCCTCAGTCATCCAGGGTCGTTGGTTGCCCCGGGTGATGATATTCTTAGTGGTGCTGACGTCCTCGGTGCATTTGTTGATGTAGGCTGACACAGTCATGGCGCTCGTAGCGTTTGACGTACCTCCTCAGTCATCCAGGGTCGTTGGTTGCCCCGGGTGATGATATTCTTAGTGGTGCTGACGTCCTCGCTGCATTTGTTGATGTAGGCTGACACAGTCATGGCACACGCATGTCAAATCTACATCGGGAAAACTGGGAGGGAGGGAGGGAGGGAGGGAGGGAGGGAGGGAGCCAGGCAGGCAGGCAGGCAGGGAGGCAGGCAGGGAGGCAGGCAGGCAGGCAGGCAGGGAGGCAGGCAGGCAGGCAGGCAGGGAGGCAGGCAGTGTCTGTCTGTTGAGGTTTTCACCTTGTTCTTCTCCTGCTGAAGTTCTAACTGGACGTCCATCAGTTTGGCTCTCAGCTCGTCATTGGCGGCCTGAAGGGCGCCCGTTCACTCCGCCTTGGCCCGCCCTGCCGGAGCTCGTTTGGACATCTCTTACTCGAGTCTCGCCCGGTCGTCAGTCAGAGATCACAACATTTGTACCTGGAGAGCACAAACGCAGCGCTGTTTTCCACTGGCTTCGGACTCAACTTCAATCGGCACCGTAACTTACAACATCATAAACATAGATCTAGCTTGACTTATTCATTGAATAAATGCATTTAGTTCTTCAAAACTGCATCACGCAACATAGCGTGACCGAGACGGCCGTTATCCACCTGCGTGAAGTTATTTGGTGAAATGAATGAGATGTTTATAACACCATCGTTCTGTCTCTATGTAGATGAAGGGAAATAATCGATTGCTGAAGGTCCAAAGGTGTTGTGATAAACAAATAAACATTTTAGTGATTAGTGACATATTTGTGATAAACATATTAGGTTAACTTGACTGCCCACACTGTATTTATTTATGGTTATTTGTTAAATCGAGTACTGTTAGACGTGAAATAGGAAGTGTTTCACATAAATGGACGACGAAAGGGGTGCTCACCATTATAGCTCCTGCTGGTCAATGATACGAGCCTCTTCTTGCAGTGGAAAACATACAGCCAACAAACACCGTGGAACCTAAAGGAATGAAATTAAACATTAACATTTAGCCTAAACCAACATTCACAAACGTAAATCTTTTTAAACACAATGAGTTGTACTTACCGTGTACGCTCTAGACGGTCCACTTGCAAGTAGAAAATAAAGATATTTCTGTTGATAATCGTCATGTTTGTATCCGTTGTCTCGCTCAAGGCCATTGCACCCACATATTTGAATTTTGGCGAGAGTTCAGCCTATTGACGTCATTTCCGCGGTGTAATACCCGCATATCTGAAACGGCAAAGTTAAGAGTAGAGTTAAATAAAGTTTTTAATCAACGCAATAATTTACAACCGTTGACCAGTCGAAATAATTGTCAAAATTTGGCGTCTGTGGCTGGAAGCAGACGCCAAGTTCGACGTTCCTCCCAAACGCCACACACCCTCGCTTTTCAGGGCTACACAAAAAAAAACATATTTTCCAAAACAATGTGTTGTTATTACCTTGTCCGCTCTAGACGGTCAAGTTGCAAGCTGAAAAAAAAATTATTTGTCTTGTTAGTTGTCGTGTTACTAACCGCTGTGTCTTGTTTGCCAGCATTGCCGCTTTCCTACTTCCTGTTGCAAGTCACGCCCACGGATTATAATTTTGCCGTGAGTTCCGCCTATTTACGTCATGTCCTCGTCACATGACTGTGACATAATATAATCTAAAACTGTTTGTGCGGTATTGTGTTGTTCTGTGCGGTATTGTGTTATTCTGTGTGGCGTCGTGTTGTTCTGTGCGGCGTTGTGTTGTTCAGTACGGCGTCGTGTTGTTCAGTGCGGCATGGTGTAGTTCAGTGCGGCATGGTGTTGTTCAGTGCGGCATGGTGTTGTTCAGTGCGGCAAGGTGTAGTTCAGTGCGGCATGGTGTTGTTCAGTGCGGCATGGTGTTGTTCAGTGCGGCATGGTGCTGTTCAGTGCGGCATTGTGTTGTTCAGTGCGGCATGTTGTTGTTCAGTGCGGCATGGTGTTGTTTAGTGCGGCATGGTGTTGTTCAGTGCGGCATGGTGTTGTTCAGTGCGGCATGGTATTGTTCAGTGTGGCATGGTGTTGTTCAGTGCGGGATGGTGTTGTTCAGTGCGGGATGGTGTTGTTCAGTGCGGCATGGTGTTGTTCAGTGCGGGATGGTGTTGTTCAGTGCGGCATGGGTCAAATGTGACTTTTGGAAGGCTTTGCGCTGAAAGAAGCTTGTTGACGCTGTGCCTTTGGGCTCTTGCAGAATCTCACCAACGAGGAGCAGGTGGTCGTGATTCACGCCAGGACCCTTCTCACCCTAGCCGAGAAGGTAACGCGCACGTCCACGCACGCTCTCGCATTCTGCTTATGTGACAGCAGCCTTTCCTCAGTGGTTAGAATACATCAAAGTGACCAAGTCAGCACTTCAACAGTAGATGTTGGACATTGAAAGTGAGAAGGTAGACAGACACGCGACATCAGCCAAGGGGAACTCCGGCAATGTGCCCCAACAATTCTGACTTTGAGCTGTGCTAGGATATGTTCTGTAAGCAGAAGGGCTACCTGGATGAAGAGTTGGACTTCAGGAAGCGTTCCATGGACCAGGCTCATAAGGTAAGCCGCCCTCAAATCTCCCGCCGGACCACTGATGGACGAGGATTGCGGCCCAGAGGATCCTGGAGCTGGAGGCCATGTTGTACGAGGCGCTACCGCAGCGGGACTGCCCCGCCACGGACGGCGAAAAAGCCAGCCACGCTGGCGTGAATGACGTGCTGACGGCGGATCAGAGAGAAGAGCTTAGGAGCGCCGTGGACCAATGGAAGCGAGCCCTGATGTGCGAGTTGAGGGAGCGCGACGCTTGCATCCTCCAAGAGAGAATGGATCTGCTGCACAGCGCGCAACAGGTAAGGGCCCAAAGCCAGCCCGGCACTTACTTGCACGCTTACTGGCTTTTGAAGGCCACTTTCCATTTGTCCGTCCTAGAGGAACAAAGAGCTGAAAGAATTCATCGAAGCTCAGAAGAGACAAATCAAACAATTGGAGGAGAAGTTTCTGGTTCTCTTTCTATTCTTCTCTTTGGCCTTCATTCTGTGGCCCTAACACCAGCTGGTGAGTGAGCTCCAGCGGCACCGCACTCGACACCTCCGATACACTGCCAGCCGGTCTCAGACGTTGGCAGACGCTCCGATGCCGACGTATACCCCCCGCCACGGTGACAGAGGCACCGCGTCACACCGGCGCTCATCCAATCAGAAGGCAGGAAAGGCAAATTCACATGCAGGGCACTCTTGAACCAGAAGAGAGCGCCACAAAAAACGGTTGTTGCCCCAAACGCGCACTAAAAAGGGTCAGAATAACAAGAGTCCCACCGGCCAGCCGGGGCCACCCGTCCATCCATTTCTTCAGGGGGGGAAAAAATTGGAGTCACCGGTGAGTACATTTTGCATTTAGCTCTGCTTTTCTGCTTCTGTCTTCAATTGTGTGGCATCCTGCGACCAAAGATTCAGCCAACCCCAAAGCGGTTGACCTCAACGTCCCACCACCATGCCGACCAGAGCAGGTGACGTGATGCTTTGGACATCCTTCCGTCTCAGATGCCCAAAAGTACTCTTTGCCACATCTGCGGCAATACGGTGTCTTTTCAAAGGTGCAAATCAATCCAGCGTGGGCGGAACACGCACATCTTCGTTTTTTCCCGCTTTGTTTGTGTGACAGCTGTTGTGAAAATTTTATACAAATAAAGTTGTATAGTACAGGTTTGGCCAAGCCGCAATTCCTGAACCGCATGCGGCTCTTTGCTTGGGTTCATGCGGCCCTTTTATGTTCATATCAACATTTGTGTGTGTGTGTGTGGGGGGGGGGGGGGGTCGGTTGTGCCTGTTGGCTTCACTTGAGTTCAATTTGGTATTTTGGTCTAAAGCGCATGTGGTGAAATTCCACAAAGTAGGATGGGCAAACACATTCCAGTAAACTATTAGTGTCAATTGGGCTCTCGAAATGGCAGGGAAAAGATGCACAGCAAAACGGAAATATGTAGATGAACACAGGACGTTTTTATCAGAGTGGGAAAGTTTCTATTTTTTGTTGAACGTGATGGCAAACCATTCTGCCTGATATGTCAGACCTCAGCGCATTTCAAAGATTCAAATCTTCAGCGCCATGCACTTCAGCTCACTCCATTGATCAGGCGTCGAACCCGCAACATCATGCTTAAGAGGTGGACATGCTAACCAGTGTGCCATTATGTCAACGCATAATAACTAAGTCTACTGATCAAAACAGCGGTTACTATATGACGTTGCTACGTCGTGGTCAAGTGACGCAGACAAGACATCAATGGACGGACCTTCCTCCGAAATTAGAATCAGTAGGCAGAGTTAACTTGTTTAAAAGGGAGTGGGCAGAAGAAATATTTAATTTATTTAAATCTATTTTGAGTGCACACCATTATGCCAATGCATAACAACTGTAAATCTACTAAACAAAACAGCGGTTGCTATATGACATCTGCCACGTTGTGGTCACGTGACAGACGTGACGTCGATGGGCGAAACCTCCGCCGGAATTCAAATCCGCGGGGAGAGTTAACTTGTTTAAAAGGGAGTGGGCAGAAGAATTATTTAATTTATTCAAATCCATTTGGAGTGTGCGCCATTATGTCAATGCATAACAACTGTAAGTATACTAAACAAAACAGCGGTTACTATATGACGTCTGCCACGTCGTGGTCACGTGACGCGGACGTGACGTCGACGCCTACTTTACATCCCACCGATCACAGGACCCCTTGGCTGCATAACCGCGCCCCCTTCCCAACCAATCGGATTTGCTATACGCGAAAACGACGCCAATGGGCGGGCTCTTCCGCCAGAATTTAAATCCGTGGGCGTGGCTCGCAACAGGAAGTAGGAAAATGGCGATGTTGACAAAGACACAGCGGATGGTAACATACGACTAACGAGAGAAAAATTTTTATTTTCTGCTTGCAACTGGACCGTCCAGAGCGTACACGGTAAGTACAACTCATCGTTTTTAAAAAGAAGTACTTTTGTTGCCCTGAAAAGCGAGTGAGTGTGGCGTTTGGGGGGAACGTCGAATTTCGACGATTATTTCGACTGGTCAACGGTTGTAAATGATTGCGTTGATTAAAAACTTTATTTAACTCTACTCTTAACTTTGCCGTTTCAGATATGCGGGTATTACACCGCGGAAATGACGTCAATAGGCTGAACTGTCGCCAAAATTCAAATCTGTGGGCGCAATGGCCTCGAGCGAGACAACGGATACAAACACGACGACTATCAACAGAAATATCTTTATTTTCTGCTTGCAAGTGGACCGTCTAGAGCGTACACGGTAAGTACAACTCATTAGGTTTAAAAAGATTTACGTTTGTGTAGTTTGCGTTGCGTTACATCTGTGAATGTTGGTTGAGGCTAAATAATGTTTAATTTCCTTCCTTTAGGTTCCACGGTGTTTGTTGGCTGTAAGTTTTCTACTGCAAGAAGAGGCTCGTATCATTGACCAGGAGCGAGCTACAAGTATCATTGACCAGGAGCGAGCTACAATGGTGAGTAGCCATAACATTTATGTTAAACACTTCCTATTTCATGTCTAACAGTACTTGATTTAACAAATAACCATAAAAAAATACAGTGTGGGCACTGAAGTTAACATATGTGATTATACTGCCTAATCCGTCACCGAGTATATTGTTGCAAAGTAATATAAGATCCAAAGTTGTAATTCAGAATAGTTTTCAAAAGAAGGCCATTAGAATTATATACAAGTCTGATTACCCTGAACATAATAACAAGCTATTAATTAAATCACAAATTCTTCAATTCAAAGATTTGGTAGATTATCAGACAAATAATGTCTAACAGTAATTGATTTAACACATCACGATAAGTAGATTGAGTGTGGGCACTCTCAAGTTAACATATGTGATTATACTGCCTAATCTGTTACAGAGTATGTTGTTGCCAAGTAATGTAGAATAGATCCAAAGTAGTAATCCAGAATAGTTTTGAAAAGGCCATTAGAATAATAAACAAATCTGATTACCTTGAACATAGTAACAAGCTAAGTGTTTAATATGTCCTATGAAGTCAAAATTGGGCACCATCATGTGGTGAAATTTGGAATTGCATCACATCCAATTTTGCTTGGGAACAAACAGATTAAATAAATCTTAGTTTTGAATAAGCCACTCCTTCTCAAACAAGTAAACTCTGCCCATTTTGCGCAGTAGATGTTCTGTTAATATCTAGTATTTATACAAAGTCATAATTTAAATTGCTTTCAACCTTCATTCATCGGTTCAACCAACATTACTCGCTCTTATTACCAATTTGTATTGATTTGACTAAGCGTTTAATACTTCCTATCAGGTCTCAAGTCAAGATTTGGCAAAATACAATTTCAGCAAATCCAATTTTGCCAGGGAACAAAAATAGATGAAATAAACTAAATAAGTCTTCTTCCCATTAAATACATCAGAAAAGTTTGTCTTGTAACCAGTCCTCTTCAAACAAGTAAAGTCTGCCCATTTTGTGCCGTGGATTTTGTGTCTATGCCTAGTATTTATACAAAATCATAATTTAAACGACTTCTTTCCTTCATTCACTTTGGAAATTTGGAATTGCAGCAAATCGAATTTTGCCAGGGAACAAAAATAGATCAATTAAACTAAATAAGTCTTCTTCCCATTAAATAAATTAAAAAAGTATGTCTTGTAACCAGTCCTTTTCAAACAAGTAAAGTCTGCCCATTTTGTGCCGTAGATTTTGTGTTTATGCCTAGTATTTATACAAAATCATAATTTAAAGGATTTCCTTCCTTCATTCACTTTGGAAATTTGGAATTGCAGCACATCAAATTTTGCCTGGGAAGAAAAGTAGATTAAATAAATTTAATAAGTCTTACTACTTCCCATTAAATAAATTAAATATGTCTTACTTGTTCCCACTCCTTTTCAAAAAGTAGTTTAAAACGAGGGCCCTTCACTCAACCTTTAACCTCAACCCCGCACGTCACATTGTGTTGTATCTGTGAATGTTGGTTGTGGCCAAATGATAGTTTTCTTTCATTCGTTTAGGTTCCACGGTGTTTGTCGGCTATGTGTTTTCCACTGTCAGAAGGATGAAAATACAAAGTACAACGCTTGGACGTGGGCGAAGACGTCACCGGTGAGTCCTTCCTTCCTATTTATTTACCTTCTAGGTGTTAGAGGCTAAGTGTTAGAGGCTAAGTGTTAGAGGCTAAGTGTTAGAGGCTAAGTGTTAAAGGCAACACAATACGAACAACACAACACAATACGAATAACTCAACACAATACGAACAACACAATACGAACAACACAATACGAACAACACAACACAATACGAACAACACAACACAATACGAACAACACAATACGACCAACACAACGATACTGCACTGAACAACACGATACCGCACTGAACAACACGATACCTCACTGAACAACACCATGCCGCACTGAACAACACCATGCCGCACTGAACAACACCATGCCGCACTGAACACCATGCCACACTGAACAACACCATCCCACACTGAACAACACCATGCCGCACTGAACAACACCATGCCGCAACAGGAGGAGGACAGGAGACCAGACAATTAGATATTAATTTTTGATTTAAAATAAAAAAGGGAAATTTTAATTGAGGAGAAAATTTTGCGTAGGGAGGGTTCTTTTTACAATTTAATATTGCATGTTTTATGTGTGTGTTGTGGGATGACAGTTTGTCTGTAATGCTGTATGAATGTCAAGTCTGTACTTGGGATGGGGTTTGTGTATTGTGAATGGTTAACGTGATTCAAGGTTGGGGTGATGTGATCACAGCAGAGGATAACATTCCTCTCACCTGAAAAATATAGAGATACTACAGATTTGAAAAAGCAAGATTGATCAGGGCTCATTTTGGACTAAATATGGGTTTAGGATGACTCTGGGGCACCATTGACAACAAAAGACTTCAATGGAGAAGGCCCATTTCAAGATTGTGACCAGACGTGACTATACCAGCATTGACAGTCAAGACTCTGAGCCAAGACAGTGTATGACAACAACTCTGGACTTGCCTGACAGTGTGACGAAATGTATGTGACGGAATTTGTGATGACTTGCTTTGTTTTGATGTTTTACCTAATTGTATTGCAGCCTCTAACAGCAACCCAGGGAGCAGATTGTGCTTTATTTGTTAAACTTGCTTTACTTTGCAGGTTGTCAACTACAGTCTTGGAGAATTTTGTGTCATGTCTGTGAACATGCATTAACAACTAACCCCTTACTTTTCATAAGGAGTTTGTAAATGTGATCGGTTTCATGACAGGCTCAGCGGGCTCCAATTTTCTATTTCATGTGTTTGACATGCGCCCGTGTGTGGATTATTATTTTTATCATTATGAATTTTATTTGTTGGTATTATGGATGTTTATTGTACGGAGAGCTGCATGCACAGCTACAGGTGGGTGGTGGCTTTTGTTCATACAGCCATGTGAGATGCTGCCAGTCGAGTTTCAGGGACTGAGAATTGGTGATTCCAGGCTAGGATGGCATCTGGAGGTACACCGAAGTCCAGCTGGCGATGGGTATGTCACCATGGACATTGTTATTTTTACTTTATAACCATTGTGACACATTTTTTAGAATGTGTCAAAAGGGGGAGGTAGAAAAAAAAAGGGGGGAATTGTGAGATTTTAAGTGTTTTCAGATTTGATGTTTTTTAAGTCTTCAACATGCTGGACGGAGGAGAAGAAGCAGCTCGGCAGAAATGAAGTGAATGGGAGACAACATCATGAGATGGAGCCAAAGCCTGGTAACAAGTGTGAAGAGTTTCAAAATAGCTTATAATAAACTGTAGACCTTCACAAGATAGGATCAAATAGGTGGGAGAGTATTAAATGTAAAAAATTAGAACAAGAACATACAGACTCCAAACAAATTGGGAACAGGTGGATTATGAACGTTAAATATAACACATTATTCACGTGATTCATTTGCAGGATAAACAATGGAAGGGATTGATAAACTGAACAAATTTAAGATGATTGCGGAAGTATTACGTCGGAAACAAATAGATTCGACAAGTTTTTTCCCTATAAAATGGTGCCGTTTGGGTTTGAAGTACATAGTCGCTTCAAAGGAGGAAAAGCATGATTTAAGATACGTGATTAATCAATGAGAAGGCTATCCCTTGTACCAGAGGGGTCAAACTCATTTATTCACGGGCCGCAGTGTAGTCATAGCTTCTTTCAGAGGACCGGTATGACTGTCATACCCAAATAAATGTGTGAGCACCTCATATTATATAGAGTAAAAGCTACAAAACAAACTGACAAGTAACTCGCTTTCAAATCAGACAAAAACTGGTCTAATATTTAAAGATAAAATATTATTAAAAGTGAAGACAATTTGCAATTCAAGTAATGACACATGAATAAAAAGCACAATTTGTCTTCGCGGGCCGCATAAAATCATGTGGCGGGCTGCATCTGGCCCCCAGGCCTTGAGTTTGACACCTGTGCCCTATACAAAGGTAAAATAGGATGAGAATTTGATAAAACAGATATGGACATCATCATATTCCATTAGAGTTTAAATTGCTTGCAATACAATTACAAATTAGTTAACATCTGTGTGATTGATTGATTGATTGATTGATTGATTGGTTGAATGATTGATTGATTGGTTGGTTGGTTGATTGATTCATTGAGTGATTCATTGAGTGACTGACTGAAGGGCTGAGTGACCGAATTGGCAATCGTTCGATGTCTGTCTGTCCATATGTATGTACTATATATGTATGTATGTATGTATTTCGTTATTTGTTTTGCGTATGTATTTCGTTATTTGTTTATGTATTTCTCGTTCGCATTTTCTTTCTTATCTTCCACTTCTTTCGGCTGCTCCTGTTAGGGGCCGCGAATGCAGAGCGATCGTTTCCATATCTTTCTGTGCCACCAACCATCTGCATGTCCTATCTTTGTCTCTGCCACACTCTCCATTATTTTGGCCAGTAGATTTCCAAGCCTCGCTTCTAACATTCTTTCCGATAACTTCATGCTTTGCTTAATCAACATAACAACACCTCTGTATGTCACGTGCTGGTGCCACCTGCGACGGGACCACGCCCCCGCCTGTCAGTGGAATCACCGTCACCTGCCACGGGTTCATGGACAGCGCTATATCAGCGCCGCAAGCGCAGAACCGAGTGCCAGTCTGTCCCTTGATGCTGCTTCGCTCATCAGTCCCGGAAAAACTTGACTCGCGTGACTATTCGAAGCCCCCGCAGAACCGTTTGTCCTCTCCAGCCCGATCGCCGCTCCAGCGCCGGCTGTTCCCATCATCCCCTTCCAATAAAGTCCGTCGTCACGCACTTGGCTGTACTGTCCGATCCTTAACAGTACAGACTGGCCAACGCTATGCAGTCAGCGAACGACGAGACGGCATTGAGCCGACTGGAGCGAGCCGAGACCGCCATCAGCAGCCTGTCCACCGACATCCGGAACCTGATCGAGGTTGGTCAGCAACAACAGCTGCAGTAGCAGGAGATGGTCCAAGCCCTCCAGAGACTGTCGGTGGCTGCGTCCCCGGCTGTCACGGCACCCCAGCACCGCCCGTCTGCCGAGGCCAGGAGGCTCGCGGACGTCCCGGAGCCCCGCCTCGGCAACATCGAAAAGTTCAACGGCGATCCCAAGTACGTGAGGGCGTTTGTGACCAACTGTCGCATAATGTTCAGCCTCCAGCCCGTCACGTTTGCGTCAGAATCAGCCAAGGTCGGGTTCGTCCTAACCCACCTCACGGGCGAGGCGCGGCTATGGGGTTTGGCAGAGTATGAAAGGATGGCCCCGGCATGCGATTCCTTCGACGCCTTCGCAGAGGAATTGCTCTGCCTGTTCGACCTGGGATCCGCCGCCGAAGACGCCGCAGAGGAACTGGCGACGCTGCGTCAAGGTAGCCGATCGTTCGCGGAGTACGCCCTTAAGTTCCAGACGTTGGCCGGCAGCAGCGGATGGAACGCGCCAGCGCTCGTTAGCACATTCCTAAACGGCCTCGCCGAGTATATGAAAGACGAACTGGTGTCTTAGGATCGCCCGCGAACCCTGAAGGGCGCGATGGACTTGGCGGCCCGAGTAGACCGGCGGATCCGGACGCGGCGGCGCGATCGGGAGAGGAGGTCCCCGCGGAATCCGCGTGGCCACATTCCTCCGTCTGCTGGGGACCCGTCACCCACACCACCCGCCGAGCCCATGGATCTGGGAGGGGCTCGGGTTCCCTCTGGGGAGCACCGTCGACGCCTCTCGCTGGGCTTGTGTTTTTACTGTGGGGAGGGGGGCCATCGGGTGGCGGGGTGCCCGTTAAAAGGCCGGAGCTCACGCGGCGTCGGGGGGATCCGCGTGAGCTCGACCAGCACCGGCTCTCCCAGTCCCAGCACGCTCACGCTACAGGCACGTGTCCAGCTTGCGGCGGGCGACCAGAACGTGGCGGCCTTGGTGGATTCCGGCGCGGAGGGGAACATCATGGACATTAGCCTGGCGCGTCAGTGGGGTGTCGGCTTCCTCCCGCTGAGCCCGTCCATTCCCGCGCGTACCATTGATGGCCGTCTGATTGGCGAGGTGGCTTTCGTGACGGAACCGGTTAAGGTAATGCTCTCCGGCAATCACCACGAGACCATCCAGTTTTTTCTTCTTTCCCTCCCAGGACAGCAGCTCATCCTGGGGCACCCTTGGTTGCGGCAGCACAACCCGGTGCTGGACTGGGAGGTGGGGGTGGTACGGCAGTGGAGCGAACGCTGCCATCGAGTGTGCCTGAAGGCGGCCACCAGCCCACTCGGCAGAGCCCCGCCCAGGTACAGTCCCGACATCTCCAATGTCCCAGCAGTTTATCACGAACTCAAGGAGGTTTTTAGTAAAGCCAGGGCCGCTTCTCTTCCTCCACACCGGTCCTACGATTGCGCCATCGACCTGTTGCCCGGCACCTTCCCTCCCAAGGGACGCGTCTACTCCCTGTCCGCTCCTGAGCGCCGGGCTATGGAGGAATACATCCGGGATTCCCTGGCAGCCGGTATCATACGGCCGTCCTCTTCACCTGCGGGAGCGGGGTTTTTCTTCGTGAAGAAGAAGGAGGGCACGCTCCGCCCGTGTATCGACTACCGGGGAATAAACGAGATCACCGTAAAGAACCGATGCCCTCTGCCTCTTCTTTCTTCCGCCTTTGAGAGCCTTCAGGGTGCCACCATCTTCACAAAGCTGGATCTTCGCAACGCCTACCACCTGATCCGCATCCGGGAGGGAGACGAGTGGAAGACGGCTTTCAACACCCCGAGCGGACACTACGAGTACTTGGTGGTTCCGTTTGGGCTCACCAACGCCCCAGCAGTTTTCCAGTCCCTGATAAACGACGTGTTACGAGACATGCTGGACAAATTTGTGTTCGTTTATTTGGACGACATCCTCATCTTCTCCCGCTCGCTTCCTGAGCACATCAAGCATGTTCGGGCGGTGCTGCGACGCCTCCTAGAGAATTCGCTCTACGTAAAGGCAGAGAAGTGCGAGTTCCACGCCTCCTCTGTCAAATTCCTCGGCTACGTGGTGCGTGAGGGATCCATCGAAATGGACCCTGGGAAGGTGGAGGCGGTCACGTCATGGCCTGTTCCCGAGACACGCAAGCGGCTGCAACAATTCTTAGGTTTCGCAAACTTTTATCGACGTTTTATCCGTGGATACAGCACGGTGGCCGCGCCACTCACCGCCCTTACCAGCCCCGCCTCTCCATACAAATGGACAGAACGGGCGGAACAGGCATTTCAGGAGCTTAAGAGGAGGTTCACATCCGCTCCCATCCTCAGAGTTCCCGATCCCGACAGACAGTTCGTGGTCGAAGTGGACGCCTCGGACGTGGGTGTCGGGGCGGTGTTGTCTCAACGTAGCCGCCAAGATGATCGTCTCCATCCGTGCGCCTTCTTTTCTCGCCGTTTGTCAGCCTCAGAAAGGAACTATGACATCGGTAATCGGGAGCTCCTCGCCGTCAAGTTGGCTTTGGAGGAGTGGCGACATTGGCTGGAGGGTGCCACCACTCCGTTCATTGTCTGGACCGACCACCGCAACTTGGAGTATCTGAGATCGGCCAAGAGACTGAACGTGAGACAAGCACGGTGGGCTCTGTTCTTTGACCGGTTTGAGTTCTCTCTTTCCTACAGACCGGGTTCCCGTAACGCGAAGGCGGACGCCCTGTCGCGTTTGTTTCCTGGTGGGGAGGAGGGACAGGGTCCGTCTCCCACTATCCTCCCGAGCTCGGTTCGGGTGGCGGCTCTCACATGGGAGATCGAACGCCAAGTGGAAGCCGCATCACGCGATCAACCCGGCCCCAGCAACTGCCCGGAGGGTCGCCTGTTCGTCCCTGAAGGCCTGCGATCGGCCGTGCTGCAATGGGCGCACGACTCACGCCTGGCCTGTCATCCCGGCGCTGCACGCACGAGGTACGTGGTGGCACAGCGTTTCTGGTGGCCCACCTGGCAAGTGGACACCAGCGATTACATCAGAGCCTGCTCAATCTGTAACCGCTACAAGACGTCTACTCATCCTCCGGCCGGGCTGCTTCAACCCTTGCCGGTTCCCCAGCGTCCCTGGTCTCACCTGTCAATTGACCTTGTCACAGGCCTCCCCCCCTCAGAGGGAAACACGGTGGTCCTCACGGTGGTAGACCGTTTTAGCAAGATGACGCATTTCATCCCTCTGCCTAAGCTCCCATCTGCGAAGCATACGGCGTCCATCGTGGTGCGGGAGGTGTTTCGTCACCACGGTCTTCCACAAGACATCGTGTCAGACCGAGGACCTCAATTTGCGTCCACCTTCTGGATGGAGTTCTGCCGACTCCTCGGCGCCACGGCCAGCCTCTCCTCGGGGTTTCACCCTCAGTCCAACGGTCAAGCGGAGCGCCTGAACCAGGAACTGGCCAGGGCTCTCCGATGCATGGCCGCCGGGGACCAGCGCGGGTGGGTTCAACAGCTTCCCTGGGTAGAGTATGCTCACAATTCCCTTCCCAGCTCGGCCACGGGATTTTCGCCTTTCCACTGCGTCTTCGGGTACCAGCCACCCTTGTTCGCCCACCAGGAGCGTGGTGCGGCGTGCCCGTCGGCCCAGGCTTGTGTCCGCCGTTGTCATCGTGCCTGGGCGAGGGGCCGGGTCACTCTTCTCCGCTCTGTTTCAGGCTACGCCCGCCAGGCGAACAAGCACCGGACGCCGGCTCCGGAGTACAGAGTGGGGCAGCGTGTGTTGTTGGACCGTTCCCTATCCAGAAGGTGATTGGCCCGGCCGCAGTCCGTCTGCTCCTTCCAGACTCCATGAAGGTTCATCCCACGTTCCACGTGTCCCGTGTGCGGCCCATCCATGAGAGCGCGTTGGCGCCGGCGCCAGTTCCGCCGCCCCAGCTCGTCGATGGGGGCCCGGCTTACGCTGTCCGCTCCCTGCTCCGATTGCGGCGGCGTGGTCGGGGCCTACAATATCTCGTGGACTGGGAGGGTTATGACGCGCACCGCTCCTGGGTTCCGAGCCGCTGGATACTCGACCGTTCGCTCATCACGGAGTTCCATCGCTGTCATCCGGACCAACCGGGTCCTCGGCGCGGGCGCCCGAGGAGGGACGAGGGGACCAGGGGTGAGGGTCCGGGGGGGTCTTGCCCACCGGTACCGGGGTCTTCTGCCCCCGCGCCCGTCAAGCCTGCGTCTGGCGAGGTGTCGGAAGTTTCAGCGGTGTGCTGACCCCTCCACCTGGCCGCCCGGGGTATTGCCTTCCTTTTTTTTTTTTGTTGTTTTGTTGTTTTCGGTTCCTGGGGACGTCGGGAGCCGTCCCTTGTGGGGGGGGTTCTGTCACGTGCTGGTGCCACCTGCGACGGGACCACGCCCCCCCTGTCAGTGGAATCACCGTCACCTGCCACGGGTTCATGGACAGCGCTATATCAGCGCCGCAAGCGCAGAACCGAGTGCCAGTCTGTCCCTTGATGCTGCTTCGCTCATCAGTCCCGGAGAAACTTGACTCGCTTGACTATTCGAAACCCCCGCAGAACCGTTTGTCCTATCCAGCCCGATCGCCGCTCCAGCGCCGGCTGTTCCCATCATCCCCTTCCAATAAAGTCCGTCGTCACGCACTTGGCTGTACTGTCCGATCCTTAACACTTGAAGTCACATCTCAATGTAATTTGGCTAATATTGGGGTAATGTGATCAAATTTTCTTGACCGTGAGAGCAGCCTCGCAGCGGCATTTTGCACTAACTGTAGACTTTTGATACTGGACTTAGGAAGACCAGAGAATAATACACTATAGTAGTCCAGGCGCGACGTGACGAACGCATGTACAATAGTTTCCGCATCCTTGGTCGAGAGAATCGGACGAACCTTAGCGATATTACGAAGGTGAAAAAACGCAATCCTGGTTATATTCTTAATGTGTTTTTGAAAGGAGAGCGTTTGGTCAAATATTACCCCGAGATTAGTTACAGTATCACTCTGAGTGATAGTACGGTTATCTATAGTTATAGTGGTTTCCTTAAATAAGTGTTGATAACGAGTAGGACCAATTATCAACATCTCAGTTTTATCTGGGTTAAGACGAAGGAAATTGAGAGACATCCATTGCTTGATCTCCGCAAGGCACGCCTCGAGATTACAACAGTCCCGCGAATCTGTCATCGATAACTATATAACTGGGTGTTGTCCGCGTAGCATTGAAAACTAATATTATATTTACGTATTATGTCCCCAAGCGGAATCATATAAATATTAAATAAGATCGGTCCGAGTACCGATCCCTGTGGGACACCAAACGTAACATTATAGAGCTTAGAGGACGTATTGCCATGGACCACACGGTGCGTCCTGTCTGATAGATAGGAATTGAACCAGCTGAGTGCTGACCCTGAGATACCAACACAACTTTTAAGACGCCCTAATAAAATATCGAAGTCTACAGTGTCAAAGGCAGCACTAAGATCGAGTAGTAACAATACAGACAACGTATTTAAATCCATAGCTATGAGGAGATCATTAGTCACTTTAGCAAGTGCTGTCTCTGTGGAATGATTAGCTCTAAAACCAGACTGAAAAGCGTCATATCGATTATTAGCGATCATGTACTCAATAAGCTCCTGCGCTACTACTTTTTCAAGAAGTTTTGCTATGAATGGGAGGTTTGAAACTGGCCTATAGTTACTGAGACAGTCCGGTGGCGGTGACCAGTGAAGCTTTGGCGGGGAATTACCTCCCTCTGGCGGACACGGTGAAAAATTACACCACCTCTCGCACTCAGCGCATATGTGCACTGATAACACCAAACTGCAGTTGGCAAGCAGCAAAACGCGGAATAGATTCTAATCCTGCTCTGTCTTCTCTGTTTGTGCGTCATTTTTTGTGAGCGCTGTCTGCTCAATGTCGTCTGTTTGAGATTGTCTGCGCGTGCAGAGACGTGTGGGATCCCATGTGTGTGTGAGTGTTCCCATGGGTGTGTGTGTGTGAGCGTGTGTGTGTGCGCGTGTGCGTGGTCGAGAGTACGAGTGTGTGGGTGTGCTCCTGAGTGCGCACGTGTGGGTGTGTGCTTGTAGAAGCAGCAAAAGCTAAAAGGATAGTGAGTTTCTCGGTGCTCTGGGGCACGTGCCCGCCTGCGGTACCCGCTCGGGGAGGGGAATCTGGCTTCGGGGGCGGGGCAGGGAGTGGCCAACCTGTACCTGCCCACCGTGTTTTAAGGCTAGGCACTCCCCGTGTGGGCGATGTTGGGGCGGGGCGCGGGGCCGGAGTTGTGCCCATTTTGGGGCCTACCTTGCTGGTAGCGAGGAAATGTGACAGAATGATGGAGGACGGCATGCTGAAGGAGCAAAAGAATGCATGACCAACAGTGGAGGTCCTGCGGTAACTGCAACCCAGGAGAATTAATGTGCCACAGCTGTCTAACAGCAGAAACAAGAAGCATGGGAATGCTACCTAATACGACACTAATATAGATGTGCATGTATGTATCTCAAGCAAGAGTGTGGCCCCCTCGTAAATAATGAGGGACCCTACTAGGGTCAGCTGGCGCCCCCTAGACCCTCTGGGAGCAATGAGAAATTGGAGTTGAAGAAAAGCCCAACTTGTTAATTTAAATTAAAGACAGAATGATAAAATTGAAAACCAATTATTGATATTGCTCTCTGTGGCTCTCCTCAATACTTCTGATTTTCTGTTTACATAAAAAACCTGAGACGGCGGATACATCCGTTTCTCCAGGGGGACAAAGAGACACAGACTGAACTTCCAAGTTGTCTGGAGAAGAGTTTCGTGGAGCGTCGCATTCAAATTCTTAAGGCCAGTGTGATTTTGTCCACAAACTCTTGCATTTCACTCTAACCTGGGAACAGGGATTGCATAGCAGACTGACTACAGACTGATCATCGTAAACTTGTGAACAATCGCTTTTCAAACAAGGTGTCATCTCCAACATAAGTTGAGTGCGGGTACAGAAATAGCGTGAGCGGAGTACACCGGATCAAATATCAATTGAGACAGCCGGTCTTAAGGGGCAGAATTCCGATATGTCAGCCATCCTTGAGAAGCTGCCCACCATTCAAGACGGAGCACACCCTTGGATATCCAAATTGGAGGAGTGCATGGTGGGAACCCAGTTCGCGGTAGGAGACATTAAGAGGCTTCTGGCTAACGTGGTAGGAGTTCATACCATGAAAGACATTTTGGGAAAAGCAGGGTTACATCGCTTTGCTACAACATCAGCAAATGACACTGACCGGTTTGCAGCAGTCCGAGGCCAGATGTGGGGAGCACTGAAGGCAGCGTACCCGACCAATGCAAACCCTGATAATATTGTGCTCGAACCCCTGGGACTGACAGAGAACGCACGCTCATACGTGGCAAGAGCATATCAGACTTGGAGACACATCACAGGAAATGATCCAGATACAACCCAAATGGAAAAATCTATCTTGCGGGATAAGATCCAAAAGGGCCTGCCCGTGCAAGTGAGGAGCAAACTGGCTGAAGTGGTGGGACTGGGAAGCATGGCGACTAATGTCTACACTGATCACATCGCTCATCAAGTTGATTGGTTCCGCAAGAAGGAGATGGCTCAAAAGGAGCAGGACCAAGAAGTGGTGAGGAGGCTGAACCAAGTGCAGCTCGTGGCCAATAAAAAGGAAAAGAAGCAGACAGTCGTGGTGCAAGCTCCACCGCAACAAATCATAGTACAGCCCACGTCCCCGCATGGCCTAACTCCGCAGGCAGCCATGGCGGTGCCCTTCAGCCCAGCCCCTCAAAGGGGAAACAGACCGGCCCATCTCTGGGGAGCCACGGCCCGTGGAGACAAAGGACGGGCAGGAAGGCCTAATCTCCCGGGGGGCCTACAACAGAGACCTAATGCGTGCTATAATTGCGGACGACCAGGCCACATGCCTCGCCAGTGTGATAGGCCTCAGGGCCCGGTAAACCCTTTGGGGGACCAGAGCTTGGATTTTAGGGGTGCCCAGAGTGCCCTAAGGGGGGATGTCAGCTTGTAGTGTCAAGTCCGGAACAGGAGCCAACAATAACAGTGAAAGTAAATGATCAGCCTTTGACAGCTATGGTTGACAGCGGAGCGGCTTTCACTTGTATCCGGCCCGAAGACGCTACACATCTCCCCATGTTCGGTCATTTTGTGCGGACAATAGGGTAAAGTAAAGCTCTGCTGGCAAGACCACACAATAAAAATTCCAGTCCTGGTGTCAAACCGTACACCTATTGCCCTCCTCGGCAGAGATGCCCTGTGTGGATTGAACTGTACCATAAAGTGTTCTCCCGATGGATGTGAGGTTGAAATACCATACAAAACGTGCCACGAGGTGATGACGCAGTCAAGGTCCGGGAAGTCAACGCCCACTGTATTTTGGGTGGGAGATGTCAGCGACAACCTGTTGGAGCCATACAAGAAGTGGGAAAAGTTTATCCGCTCCAATAGACCAGGAGCAAGGACCCTAGAGTACCCATTCCACTGCACGCTACAATATCACAAAGACCTAACGCAGGCACAGGCAGAAGAGTGGTTGTGTCAGCAACCTCAAGAAGTGCAATTGAACGGCACTTGCATTATCCTGGGACCACAGGGAGTGGCCATGAAAATCCAGAGAAACTGATTCATTGACAAGGAATTTAAAGTCAAGAATAGCATCCCACATGTGACTTTGTTGATAGCAGAAGATTGGGAGCAGCAACATGTAGGAGAAATGATGGCGGAGGCGGAAACACTCAAGTTTTCCCCGCTGGGAGGAAACAATGCTCTGTGAGTGTTGATAAACGTTTCATGAAAATCATGGTTTCAGCGCATGGACATGGACAGCCCCAAACGGTGCAGCTGTCGCACGACTCCATCCTCAGTATGACGACAGATCAACTCAAAGAGGACATGCTACAACAGGTCCCTGACTACCTGTGGTCTCGCCATAGTACGGATATTGGACTTGTAAAATCAGCACAACTGGTAAAAGTGGATCTTCGGCCAGGCTGCAGACCTCCATGGAAAACACAGTACCCCCTGAAGGAGGAAGCAGTGCGGGGGATTGAAACACAGATCGAAGGATTGCTCGTGGCAAATGTGTTAAGGATAACGCAGACCCCTCTTAGTAATACGCCAATACTGCCCTTGAAAAAGCCTGACAACACCCATCGGCTAGTACATGACCTTCGAGCCGTGAATGAAGTGGTGATTGACAATGTAGCCGATGTGCCAGATCCGCACACCCTGCTGGCACAGATTCCGCCGGATGCGGAATGCTTCTCTGTGGTGGACCTTTGTGGCGCCTTTTTCAGTGTCCCACTCAGTAGCGAATCACAAGGACTGTTCGGGTTCATGTTCAAAGGACAGTTTTATCAGTATCAGAGACTTCCTATGGGTTACAAACATAGCCCTCATGTGTTTAACAAAGTGTTGAAAGATGATCTCGAAGGGCTCGAAAAACAGGTGCAGAGCGCTGTTATTCAATATGTGGACGACATTATTGTCTGTGCAGCGGATGTCGAGACGTGTCACAAAGACTCGATCAAACTGTTGCAAATTTTGGCAGAAAATGGTCATAAAGTGTCTCAAAAGAAATTACAATACTGTCAAAAACAGGTTGACTATTTGGGCCAGAAAATATCGTATGGACAGACGTATCTCAGATGGCCATTTGGAAGCAATACGAACGGCTCCGAAACCCAGAACTGTTCGGCAAATGTTAACCTTTCTGGGAATTGCGGGATATTCGGCCTCTTGGGTCGAAGAATACGCCAAATTGGCAGGGCCGCTAAGAGCTATGATCAAAGACACAGGCAATAATGATCTCCACGCCACGCTGGATTGGACACAGGATGGCCATGTGGCGTTTGAAACAGTCAAAGCAAGGTTGCAAGAGGCTCCGGCATTGGCTTTACCAGATTGCTCCAAAAAGTTTGTGTTATTCACGTCAAGCTCGGCGGGGGGTAGGTTTGCATGTGCAATTCTTTGTCAGCCTACAGGCACGGGGTCTGGACCCCAACCTGTGGCCTATTATTCGACATCCTACTCCGAGGTGGAGATGGGCCTGCCGCCATGCTATAGAGCTGTGGTTGGAGTCTATTTGATGTATGACAAAGCCTCTGCTATCACCATGGGCTATCCTGTGACAATTCTTACTCACCATAGTCTTCGGACTCTGTTGAACCATGGCAAGTACACCTTGACAGAGCCCCAGCTCCGGGACTATTACAGGCTTTTGGAGCAAGAGGATGTCACTCTAGCAAGGTGTACTACTGTAAACCCAGCTGAGTTTTTGCCAACTTCAGAGGATGGGGACCCCCACGATTGTTTGCATGAGTCGGAAAAATACTCTAGACTGTGGTCTGATTTGCAAGCCATCCCCCTAAGGGAGGCGGATCTCGAACTTTGGACAGACGGCTCTTGTTATCGAGTCGGGGAAAATTTATGCGCTGGCTATGCGGTCGTGCAAGCGCAGGGACCTGAGTTTGTAACGATCAAAGCCGAAGTGGTGCCACAACCGGCCTCGGCCCAACTTGCTGAACTGGTGGGGTTAACAGAAGCGTGCTTGCTCGCAGAAGGGGAAAGAGTGACAATCTATACAGATTTGGCATATGCGCATAGTGTGTGCCACCTGTTTGATGCTGTGTGGAGGAATCGGGGGTTCAAGAAGACTGACGGTTCCCCCATCCAGCATCATGCGCAGATAATGAAGCTGCTGGTGGCCATGATGAAACCTAGAGAAATAGCCATTGCAAAATGTGCTGCCCACAAGTCCGATGCGTCCAGAGTCACGCGGGGAAATAGAATGGTGGACGAGGCAGCCAGGGCTGTCACGAAAGGCAGCCAGAAGGGGAAAGTTTTGTTAGTTACGCATGAGGTTGACCTCGAAGACAGGGTCACACTCAGAGATGTAATCTTAATGCAAGCAGCCCTTAACCCGATGGAGCAAAGGGGGGCGAGTCAAGACCCTACTGGACTGTGGAGAAATCACGAGGGTCTGGTAGTGGCGCCGCCAGATTTGCTGGGACTGTTAATCCAGGAGACACATGGGTTGGCCCATGTGTCAAGGGGGGAGGTAAAGAGAAAAATAACCGCAGAATACGGGTTTTGGGCGCCATATTTGCTCGAACAAATCGACCAGGTAATTGGAAAGTGTGCAATTTGTTTGAAAAACAATGTGAGAAGAGGGGTAGCCACCCCCACGGGTTACATCCCGACTCCTAATGGCCCCATGAGAGAACTAGTGGTGGATTTTGTCGACATGATACAACCTGTCGAAGGGAAAAGATACATGTTGGTGGTCATAGACCGGTTCTCAAGATGGCCGGAGGCCTGTCCAACTAAACGGAAAGATGCTCAGTCTGTGGCCAAGTTTCTGTGCCGCGAAGTTATCAGCAGATGGGGTCTGCCGGATAGGATTTTTTCAGATAACGGGAGAGAGTTTGTGGATAAAACGGTCAAAATCATAATGCAAAAATTGGGAATTAAACAGCGGCTCGGAGCAGTGTATCATCCACAAAGCCAAGGCATTTGTGAAAAAATGAACGGCGTCATAAAAAATCGAATTTCCAAAATTTGTCAACATACAGGCTTGAATTGGATAGATGCCTTACCACTGGCACTGATGGTTTGCCGGTCGAGTGAACTCCGCGATTTGCATTTGACCCCACATGAATTGGTAACTGGTAGACGCATGCCTTCACCGTTTTTGCGTACCAGTGGGAAAGGTCCAAGCCTGTCAATTTTGGAGGACGAAATGAAAGCCTATGTCAAACATTTAACCACGCTACATAGGAATATTTCCACCTATGTTGTTGACAGGCAGAAACAAGAAGAAGCACAAGAGAGACTCGAAGCAAATACTAAAGACACAGTTCAGCCAGGAGACAAGGTGTATGTGAAAGTGTTCCGCCGCAAGTGGTACAACGAAAGAGGGCAGGGGCCATTTGAAGTTGTCCGCTGTACCGGAACAGCGGTGCAAGTAAAAGGGTCGCCAACTTGGTACCATCTGACACACTGCGTCAAGGTGCCCAAAGATGAACCCCAAAGAGGGAGTCGCGGCTGCGAGAACTCCGAACAACTGCCAGAACAAGAGTCGCCCAGGGGCCCACATCGGGATGAAGACGGGCAAGGTCGAGCTGTGGTGGATAACGTGTCTGCTGTATCTGTTCCTGAGGACATCGGGGGCGACACAGCCGACGACCGAGGAAGCCAACAGTTCGACAATGTCAATCTTGACGACGCGCCCTCCCCAGATGCAGGTGACTCTCCTCACCACAGCGACACCGAGCCAACTACCACCGGAGATGGTGTCCCCAATGGACACGGTCACCCTACAGGACCAAGCGACGGACGCCCAGTCCGCCACAGAGTCCGGCCGGAGCATTACATTGAGCAATGTTGAGGGAGTGTTGGGAAGGGCTGTCCTACTGCCATGTAATTGCGCAAGGACAGGAGGGTCCCTGTGCAGACACGCCGCCAAATGGGAAGACAACACCGGTAACATCCTTGCCCTGGCCCAGCGAACACATGTGGACAATGTACTGTTACTAAATACATATAGGCGATTTGAGGTGTTAGGAGATTGCGCTCTATTTCTGACAAAAATTGGCATGACTGATTTTGGAAACTATACATGTACCTGCTTCAAAATGGGAGTGGGAAAAGCAGAACGCATGGGCGACCAAACGACGGTAGACAGTGTTACTTTCGTGACATTGACGGAGAAAAAAGAAATTGATGACGAACAACCAGACAGCCCAGTCACGGAGTATGTTAAGACGGAGAAGGCAGTCACAATCAAAATTAACATTGTATCCATGACAACGATTGGCGACAACATTGAAACACAGTCGGCCACGTCGGGGACGCTCATGACAACGGTGGAGGCGGTAAAGCCGATGCCTGATGTTCCAGGAACCGTCCACGAAGCGTTTGCGGACTCGGACTGGTCCCCGGCGGAGGTGCGAACCAATTTGCATGCTATGGCAAGACAGGAAGCTGGTTGGAAGGCTTATGGGTTCGATGCTTTGGCATTACTGGGGGTTGACGAATGGGCAGGAAGAAACGTGGTATCAACTGATGGTGCATTCGATCAAGTCGTTCAAGGCAGTGAGTGGGCCGTACTTGGTAAGGGTAAAATCACCAAGTACGCTGAAAGCTGTTTTTCAGACTGTTCCGGTGCCGGTATCCGACGATTGCCAACTTAGGCTACTGCTTTGGTTGGTGTACGAACAGTCGTGGTAAGCACCTGAAACTGACGCTCAGGTCAGGAAGATTTTTAAGCCCACAGGGGTGTGCGCGTGGATAAGTGAACTTCCCTACTTGAATATGCTCGCCGTGCATGAGGACATTCAAGTTGCGGTGCCAGAATCCATAGATGTGCCATCTATAAAGGTGCCCGCCTGTTTTTGCTCTGTGACTCACGGTGGTCCGGGGGTGCCTATGGGGGTGGCAGATTGCGACTATTACTCTATGCAATTCCCAGGTGAAGCATGGGGGGAAAGGGGAGCCATCCATTCGGTGACCTTTCCTCTACCCGACTCCTACAACGCGATTACGGTGATGGTGGAGAATCGCACGGTGCCTGGAAACACAACCATAGGTAACCTTAGAGACATCTGGTGGGTATGTGGGACTAAAGCTTATTTGTTTTTGCCTTATGGATGGTTGGGCTGCTGCTATTCTGCTACCCTGAAGCTCCCGTTTGAGGTGATGACAATAAAGAGGGGCCACAAGCCAGAGGGGGAGACTTATCAGGCGGTCCCAAGCAGGGCCAAGAGGGAGATGGCAGAATTTCACACTACGGACGCGTACCATTGGAGAATTAGCTTGGGAGAAAAATGGGGCCTTGGGATCTTTCCCTGGTATGGGGTGACATTTTTGGCAGATCACATTGATAATATTACGTATACCCTCCAGGGATTTGCGAATGAGACGATCAAGGGCTTCCGACAGTTGTCACTTACCCAAAAGAGCCATCGGTTAACCCTGCTTAAACATGACATGGCTTTGGATTATATCTTGGCGAGGCAAGGGGGGTTGTGCATAGCCCTAAACTTGACAGATGACGCTTGCTACACTTTGATCCCAGATAACACCGACAACATTACCAGTATCATCGACGCGCTTAAAGTCATTCAAAATTCTTTTGGCCCGTCTGGGGGCTCTGGTTGGTCAGCAATCAGCTGGATACAGGATAGACTGGGACCTGTGGGGACGATAGTGGCGCAGGTGTTGGGGGCGCTCGGGATATCACTATGTGTGATGCTTTGTTTTTGCACTGTGATAATGACTTGCGCAAAGGCCATGATATTACGGTGGATAGGTGTGGTAATGCCAAGGGACCAGACCCAGATGCCGCTGCTCCCGATCGACTGTAAGACTGATCTGACTTACTCTGATGAAATGATAGTAAATGACAGGTACTCGGATTAAACATAACAAAATGATAAGGGGAGTGCATGGGAGAGGAGAATTAACTTCAGAAAAATACTAAAAATAGAGCTATACATGAAAATGAAAAAACAAAGATAGGGGATGAAGGAGTGGGGACATCGGCGTAGCACCAATTCCTTGGGTTTTCATTTTCCTTTGTGTGTGATGTGTTGCATGATTCCAGTGGAAGGTGGTCCACCGTATGTTGTTGCCCAGCCCGTGACCGGTTTACCATCTTTTTTGTGTCAAAGTTGCATGTGTTTTGCGTTTAGTGCCATTGTCATCACTCGATACTGGCGGTAGTTCTTATTCGTTCCAGAACCTCTGAATGCTGACCGGGGCCGTGCAAGGGACTCTATGGACAGTGACCTGGACATAAGGACTTTGTATGGACAGCAGGCCCTGGGCAGTGATACCCAGCACGTCCTATCGCTGAAGATTCGGGGAATGGACTCTGCCTCGGCACGCACTTACACATGAAGAAGGGGGGCGACGTTTTGGAGGCTTGATTTAATAGCATGTTTTGATACCTCATTACTATATATCTCATTGTTTATTCCAATATTATTTACCTCATTTTGTTACCTGCTGGCATGTTGATCATGTGACGGTACAATTTCACTGTTTGGTGATAGGTGGACATGTCATTCCATTTCCATACTGTTTGGTGAGCTCGTACTGTTTTGTGGATTGTAATGTGCCAGGGCTCCTTACACCTGGGTGACACCAGGTGAGGGGAACCACTGGGGATGGTAGAAAGGGCCTTCCTCTTTTTCCTTGTCATTAGACTGGCGAGGTTTTTTCTTGAGGAAGCGCCGGCAGCTTTTTGGGGCTTCTAACGGGCCACGCCAAATTTGTTACTTCGCATTTTGTCACCGTTGTAGGGGTATTACCTAAGGGGGGTGGTATCGTCATTTGTATAATGTGGACTTCAATTTTCTTTACTTGTGGTTCCTGAGAGGCCTCAGATTGTTGTCAGGGAGCACTTGGCAAACTAAATAGTTTGAGCTTTCCTAGTTAAAATAACCTTACGTAGCATGCCTTGAGCGTGATTTAGGCTGAGGATTTTTGGGCCAAATTGTAGACGTGAGCATATATAAAATTTGGTTGGGGGAAGATGTTTGGACCTTTACCGATGTCATCTTTTGTTGGACCGTTTCCGGCCGGGACTATTACTTTGTCCCGGAAGGGGGTAATGAAGTGTAATTTGGAATTCCCTCTATTTCTGTAGGTGGCCTTAGAATGTCCACCTGGCGTCAGTGATACGATTCTATTCTATATTTGCTGGTCAGGGAGAATTCAGTTTCAGCAATAATAAGGTAAAGTGGCTGTTGTCGTCCATCACCAACAGCGCTGGTCAAGATCTCCTTTTTAGGACTGAAGTAAACTAGTAGATTGAAAACCGCAGCTGGTACACAAAGCCATGACATCACCTCCTTGCCAGGTATAAAAGATACAGGCCTGACAGGGGTTGGGGGGCTTTTTACATCCATGCCTTGGGGCCACTCAACTTTTTGGAAAGACTTCATTCTGATGTCGGTTGAATAAACTCTTTTCCCAATCAGCCGTGTGTCCCTGAAGTGTTCATTTGTCTGGAGCCAGCCACCGACCACCGAGTGTTTTTTGGAGACCAGCGAAGCAACAAAAACCATATACCACACGCACACTCGCATTGCTCCGCGTCCGATGACACTTTAAGCGGCCAAACGGCGGGTGTAACTATAACTCTCTTGAGGTCGGCTCATTTGACATTTTTTAACGGTTCGTGGAGGCGACCGGCACCACCGGGAAGCCGTGCGCACAAGCGATGTGGCCGAATAATGCTCCAGCAGGCCCGGGTGATTACTATTAGGCTCCCCAGCCGGCGTTATGGAGCTCTGATGGTCCTCCGCGGGACTTGGAGCAGCCGGCGCGCTCACGCGCACCGCCCAGCACCACCGGGAGGCCATGCGCACGAGCCAAGTGGCCGAAAATAGCTCCAGCCGAGCGGCTCGGCACTGTATAAGCACCGCGGAAGAGATCGCGGAGGCTTTTTCGACTTCCGGCGGCCGGCGCACTCACGCGCGCCGCCCAGGACCACCGGGAGGCCGTGCACACGCGCCGGGTTGCCGAAAATAGCTCCAGCCGAGCGGATCGGCACTTTATGAGCACCGCGGATGGGATCGCGGAGCCTCATTCGACTTCCGGCGGCCGGCGCGCTCACGCACGCCGCCCGGGACCACCGGGATGGCGTGTGCATGCGCCAAGTGGCCGAAAATAGATCCAGCCGAGCGGATCGGCACTTTATAAGCACCGTGGATCAGATCACGGAGCCTTATTCGACTTCCGGCGGCCGGTGCACTCACGCACGCCGCCCGGCACCACCGGGAGGCGGTGTGCACGCGCCAGGTGGCCGAAAATAGCTCCAGCCGAGCGGATCGGCACTTTATAAGCACCGCGGATGAGATCGCGGAGCCTCATTCGACTTCCGGCGGTCGGTGCTCTCACGCACGCCAAGTTGCGCCTGAGAGACGGTAAAGGCAGCGTTGTGGATATGTTCCTGATGGAGGCGCTCTATGTGCCATAATCTTCTTTTCTGTTAAATCGGCTACAGCGCAAGGAGCGACAGTCACCTTCAAGGAGGGACAGAATCAGCTCATCTATAAAAATGGTACGGGTTCTGATATTCATATGAATTTGTTTGCTACGACCAAAACAGTTCAGCATATCTTATTTTCTATCCAGAGACAGAGAAAGTAACCAAAGATAGACTGGTGAAGTTTGTTACAAAAAGTTTTATTGAATGTGACACTCAGATGACCTGTATGAACATTTTGAGTCTAGAAAGAGGGTGGAGACCCCACAACCAAAACCGGATGAGACACAACATATCCCACCTGATGTAAAAATAGAGTTTTGTGATTCAAACTTAAAATGTGATGGTGAGAGCAGAGTAGTCGTTATCCAAAGCGAGAGGAGAGCCCCTCTATATTATTCAGATTGTGATTATGAGGTCAAATGTGATGAAGCATTCACAAGTACTGATTATTGTTATCGTGTGACTTGTGATGCCCTACGAACCCCAAAGAAGCTTTGAGCTCTTTTAAATCAAAGCAGTGGGCCACAGCTATGAAAGAGGAAATTGAGTCTCTAATAGAGAACGATACTTTTACTTTGACGAGCAGGTTACAGTCAAGTGGCAGGATTAGACTATAAGCAGTGGGCCAAAGCTATGAAAGAGGAAATGGACTCTCTAATAGAGAACGATACTTTTACTTTGATGACTTTACCAGATATGTAGCAAAAGGTTGTGGTCAAGTGGCAGGATTAGACTATAATGAAACCTTCTCACCAACTGCTGATATGACTTCTGTTCCTATTTTGATGCAGCTCGCAGTACAGTACAATTTAGTGCTACATTTGATGAATGTTAAAACAGAAGTTCTCCATGCTCTACAGACTGTGTGATTTACATGGAGCAGCCTGAAGTGTTTGAGGTTAAATCTAAAACAGGAGAGAAACTAGTGCGTAAGATCAATAAGACACTGTATGGTTTGAAACAGTCAAGATTAAACTGAAATAGGATGTTACACAATTTCCTTATTGAAAATGGTTTTGTTCAAAATATTGCTGACTATTGTTTTTACTGTAAAAGTGTTGGAAATGACAGAATCCTGGTGATTATTTGGGTTGACGATTTTCTTGCAGTGAGTAATGTTGTGAAGTTTTGTTGTTGGTAAATTATCCCAATACTTGTCTGAACTTAAAGAACAGCACTGGGTGGCAGCTAAACATGTTCTGAGATGTTTGAAATGCACTCTGGACCAGGAGTTGTGCTATAAAAAGCAAAATGTAAACTTGAAGCTTGTTGCCTATAGTGATGCAGACTGGGCAGCTGACCAGAATGACCGGCGCAGTGTTACTGGTTACTGCTTTAGTTTGTCTGAGGCTGGGGCTATTGTTTCCTTGAAATCTCAGAAACAGCCCACAGTCGCCTTATCTACCTGTGAGGCCGAATACATGGCTCTGTCTGCAACAACTTATATCTGGTTAATCTATTGAAAGGAATGGACAATACTTTGAACTTTATACCTGTGACTGTTTTTGAGGACAATCGGGGTGCTATTGCTCTCTCCAAAAACCCTGTGTGTCGACAGCGATGCAAACATAATGACATCAGATACCATTTTGTTCGCTCTGTTATTTCAGAAGGCACAATTATTTTTCTCTATTGCCCTACGGGTGATATAGTGGCCGATGTTTTTACTAAGTCTGTTGATAAAGTCAGGATGGAGAAATTTGTATGTTTTCTATTTGGTAACTGAACTATGGACTATGGATATGTCATGTCCCTAATTGACCCTGTGATCCAGTGAGTGTGGGTGTGGTTACACACTTGTGTGCAATCCATAAATGGCAGGAGCTCATTCACAAAGGTGATCACATGCAGGCCAAACCAAATTCATGTCTATGCCTTATATTTGTCCTCCGTATTTATCCGTCTGCACCGGCTCTTACCGCGATGGCTGGGCCAAAAATAGTTCATGTATTATATGCTTATAAAAAGCATTTAGATTTTTGATGCTCCAGACAGTTATTTCTTTTTTTGGAGGGGGGGGGGGTGTCAATATGGCTCTTTGAACATTTTGGGTTGCCGACCCCTGATCAAGGCGGTCAAAGACACGCTCCAGACAGACAGGTCCGCCAGGAAGTTAACCCAGAATGAAGCCAAACAGTACCACATCCATCAAGGTTTTGTGGTTTAATGCAGAATGTGCACAATATTAGAGCAAATCTTTAAAGAAAATGACTGGAGAACAGCGGCAGAAAGACGCACCAGCGTTCGCTCACATCCGGTTTGCTCCAATATACTTACTGTTACGGTCAAACCTCGGTTTTGGAATGTCCCGGTTCTCGAACAAATCAGAATTCAAACGAAAAATTCGAGATTTCTTTGCTTCGGTTGTCAAACAAAATTCGGCGGTCGACCCTCGCGAGATGAGCTGAAAGGACCCGAGAAAATCGGACTGCACGGCCCGGATGCAGACGGACTCCGCTCGTTATTGTATTTTCGTTACTTTGAGGATTGTATTAAACTCCAATCATGCCTCTAAAGAAAGCAAGTGGGAGCAGTAAAGCCATCCTGAAACACAAAGATGCTCTTAAAGCAATGCGACAGATAGTGCCCGGCGCACTGCGGTTGCCTGATCAGACCAAATTAAGCTCCCTGCACCCTGAGGTCGACTTAAATTTTGGTTTGTACATAAGGACTTTAAGAATATTTGTCTTATTTTCTTCTTGAATAATGCAGTGTTGCCGTCGGCGGCGTCCTAAGGTTGCGCGTTTGGTGGTGCGCTGCAGTTGCGTGATCGGACAAAATAGTCCAACTTAAAACATGCTTAAAAAAGGTGTTTTGTTTTAGTCTTGGAACGGATTAAATCTTTTTCCACTATTTGTAATGGGAAAAATAGATTCGGAATTTGACCAATTCACTTCTCGAACCGCCTTCTGGAACGGATTGTGCTGCGCTGAGACAGCGCTGTGCCGAGTCGGCGCTGCGCTGGCCAACTCGGCGCGGCGCCCTGTCGGCGGGGCGCGCGGGCCGTTTTGGCGCAGCGCGCGCACCCTCTCGGCACAGGGCCCTCTTGGCACTGCGTCTTCTCGGTGCCGGGAGGGTGCGCGCGCGTGCTGCGCCGAGGCGGCGCAGTGCCGAGTTGGCGCTGCGCCGAGAAGGCGGAGAGGAGGCCGTAAGGGCGCCCCGAGGGTGCTGCAAAGCCTGGAGGGCGCCCCAAATGGGCGACACCCTCATGGTGCAGCACCCTCATTGCGCGTAGTCCTCTCGGCGGAGCGCCAACTCGGCACGGCGCCTTGTCGGCGGAGTGCGCAGGCCCTTGTGGCACAGCGCGCGCGCCCTCTAGGCGCGGGGCCCTCCTAGCACTAGGTCCTCTCGGCGCCGAGAGGGCGCGCGCGCGTGCTGTGCCGAGACGGTGCTGCGCCGAGTTGGCGCTGCGCAGAGACGGAGATGGTGCCACGAGGGTGCTGCAAAGGGTGCCGTGAGTGCACCGCGAGGGCGCCCCAAACGGGCAGCGCCCTCATGGCGCAGCACCCTCATGGCGGGTAGTCCTCTCACCGCAGCGGCAACTCGGCGCGGCGCCCTGTTGGCGGAGCGTGTGGGCCCTTTGGCGCATCATCCTCTCGGCGGAGCACGCGAGCTCTCTCGGCGCAGTGCCCACTTGGCGAGGCTCCCTCTCGGCGCTGTGCCAAGAGCGCTACGCCGAGTGGGCAATGAGCCGGGAGGGCACATGGGCTGCACCGAGAGGATAATGTGCCGGGTCTCGGCGCGGCGTCCTCTTGGCGCGGTGTGACGCAGTGCCTTTTTGTCGCAGCGCTGCAAGCGCCGCGCTAGCAGCTCGTGCTCCCTCTCGCCGCAGTGCTGAGAGGGCCCTGCGTTCAGAGGGTGCACGCGCTGCGAGCGCTGACCTGTAAGCGCTGCGCCGAAACGGCACTGCGCGGCGCCGAGAGGGCGCAGCAGCTAGAGGGCCCGAGCGGTGCGCCGAGGGGGTTTGCGTCGAGAGGTCGCCATGCTGCACCGAGAATGAGCCGCACCGTGGCGATGGGCCTTGGGGCGAGAGACACCGCACCTAGAGACCGCGCGCCGTGAGGGCGCCACGCTGAGAGGACGCTGCATCCAGAGGGCCCTCGACCAAGAGGGTGCTGGACCGAGAGGGTGCGCGTGCTGTTAGTGCTGCGCCTAGAGGGCGGGCCCAGGGTGCGCCAAGATGGCGAACGCGTGCTGCAGCAGGAGTGCACTGCGTCGACAGCACAGGCACGCTGTGCCGAGTGGGCACTGTGCTGACAGGTCAAGCGTGCTGCGCAGAGTATGCGCTGCACCCAGAGAACGCGCGTGCGCTGCGCCGGGAGGGCACGGTGTTTAAAGGGCGCCGTGCCGCACCAGGAAGGCGCCACGCTGCTCCGACAGGGCACCGTGTCACGCCGCGCCGAGAAGGCGCCGTGTTGCGTCAAGGGTGCGCCGCTCTGGTTGGACACTGCGCTGAGAGGACGCCGCACCGAGAGGGTGCCGCACCGACAGGGTGCGAACTGCGCAGAGAATACACGAGCGTTGCACGCGCTCCGCGCGCTGCGCCGGCAGAGTGGGCCGAGGGTGTGACGCGCCGAGAGGGCGTTGCGCTGAGAGGGCACCGTGCAGAGAGAGCGCTGTGTCGCGCCGAGAGAAAGCTGTGTCACGCCGAGAGATTGACGTGAGGATGCCGAAAGGTTGCTGCGCCGAGAGGGCGCCCTGCTGCGCCGCGCCGAGAGAGAACCGCGCCAATAGGGCGCCGCGCCATGGTGGAAGGGTGTGGCAGGGCGCCACGAGGTTGCCGTGGATAGAGGGCACCGCCACGAGAAGGCGCCTCGTCGAGAGAGCGCACGGCAAGAGAGTGCCGCACCGAGAGGGTGCCGCGCTGCGTCGAGGAGGCGCGCGTGCTGCATGCGCTGTGCGAGATACGCGCGCTGTGCACACTGCGCTGTGATGGCGGGACGAGGGTGCATTGCGGCGAGAGGGAGCTGTGCGGCAAGAGCGCTGCGCCGAGAGGGTGTTGCGCAAAGAGGACGCTGCGTCAAGAGAGCGCTGCGACGAGAGGGATCCCGCGCTGTGAGCGCTGCTGCGAGAAGCCGCGCCAAGTGTGCGCCGAGAGGACACGCACGCACTGCGCCGAGAGTCCGCTGCGCCGAGAGGGTGCGTGCGCTGCACCGAGAGGGTGCTACAGCGAGTGGGCGCCGTGCCCCGCCAAGAGGTACCTGGGATGACAGGGCGCCCCCCTGTGCCGAAAGGGTGCTGCACCGCAGCGTTTGGGCGCTGTGAGGGCACTGCGAGGGCGCCCTCTCGCGGCACATGCAGTCGCCTTCTTGGCGCGGCGCCCTCCCGCCGTGACCTCTCTCGGTGCGGCGCCTTCTCGCAGCGGCTCCCTCTATCCGCGGCGTCCTCGTGGCGCCGTGCCGCACGCTTTCGCTATGGTTCGGCACCCTATCGACGCGGCTCTCTGTCGATGTGGCGCAGCACGGCACCCTCTGCGTGGCAACCTTTCGGCATCCTCGTGTCACTCTCTTGGCACGACACAGCTTTCTCTCGGCGCAACGCGGCACTCTCTCGGCACGTTGCCTTCTCAGCGCGGCGCCCTCTCGGTGCGTTACACCCTCGGTCCACTCTGCCGGCGCAGCACGCGAAATGCGCGCAGGGCTCGTGTCTTCTCTGCACAGTTCGCACACTGTCGGTGCGGCGCCTTCTCGGTGCGGTGTCCTCTCAGCGTGTCGTCCACTCAGAGCTGCGCTCTCTTGACGCAACATAGCGCCTTCTCGGCACGGCGAGACGCGGCGTCCTGTCATCGCAGCGTGGCGCCTTCTTGATGCAGCACGGCGCCCTCTAGACACTCGCAACGCAGCGCGCGCACATTCAATGAGCGCAGCGCGCCCTCTCGGCGCAGCGTGCCTGTGCTGTCGACGCAGTGCACTCCTGGTGCAGCACGCGTGCGCCGTCTTGGCGCACCCTGGGCCCGCCTTCTAGGCGCAGCGCTAACAGCACGCGCACCCTCTCGTTCCAGCACCCTCTTGGTGCAGGGCCCTCTGGGTGCAGCATCCTCTCAGCGTGGCGCCCTCACGGCGCGTGGCCTCTAGGTGCGGTGCCTTCTCGCCGTGTGGCCCGTTTTGCCGCGGCACAGCTCCCTCTTGATGCAACACAGCGACCACTCGGCGCGCGCCCTCTCGGCGTACTGCCGAGAGGGCCCTGCGCCGAGAGGGCCTTGCGCCGAGAAGGCACGCGTGCAGTGTCGAGGGGTTGCACCAAGAGGGTGCCGCACCAATAGGCAGCAGCGCCGAGTGGGCGCTGCTCTCTCCTCGCGGCATCCTCTCGGAACAGTGCCCTTCCGCACAGCGCACGCGCGCGCCCTCTCGACACGTTGCCCTCTCGGTGCAGCGCCCTGTCATCGCAGCGCGGTGCAGCGCAGTGCAGCGCAGTGCAGCGCGTTACAGCACCATAGCGCGGTGCAGCGCGGTGCAGCGCGGTGCAGCGCGAAGCACTTCATCATGATCGGAGTCAGTGCAACAGGCCGGTAATCATTAAATGAGGTGATTTGAGGTTTCTTCGGCACCGGAATGATGGAGGCAGTCTTAAAGCACGCTGGCACTGTGGCTTGGCCCAGCGAGGTGTTAAAAATGTATGTGATGACCCCAGCCAGCTGACTTGCACATTCCCTGAACACATGCCCAGGAATGTTGTTGGGGCAAGGGGCCTTACGGGGGTTGACGCTCCTCAGGGTCTTTGTTGGATTAATTTTAAGTGAAGCCTTGGCCTGCCAGACCTGGAGGCCTCGCCTTTACGAGTTTATCTTTCCTTTTATCTAGGTTCTTCCTTTTATGTGATAGGGATGTCTTTTGATCCCTGTCAGCCATTTGTATCCTTCCTGTCCTTATGTTGTCTGTGTGTTTTTGTTCCCGTAAGAGGCCTCTACTAACAATAAGCAGGGCTTATTTGCATAGGTGCCATGTTCTTTGTTTGATTCACAGGAACTTCATTCCTTTTCATTTAGCTGTAGGTTTGGTTCATAGATTGCAGACCTGTTTTTCTTTGTTAAGGGTTATATACAGTTAGAAGTAGTTGCATAAAAGTTATCCCATATTTACTCAATGTTTGTTTAAAGAACTGCATACCAGTTACCTCACGTTTGCTTAATGTGTGTTGAGGTGTTTAGGACAAGTTACTTATTGTTATTGTGTGTTAATTTACCAAGTAGATAAAGTTAGCAAAGGTTTAGTTGCATTTGTTCGGCAGCAAAGCGGCAATCAACGTGCTTCAAGGTATTTGATCACAGTCGAGGACGAGTCAACCAACTGTGAGAGAAGACGGCTGGTTGAGGAAAGGGAACGACCTCTGCGGGGTGTCATGTAACATGGGGGTAGAGATGGTGCAAATGGTAGAATATGGATTGTTCACAGGAAGAAATTGGCAGAGCTGAAATTCCAAATTTGTCCAAAAGATGGCGCCAGACCAAAACGGGAGACCAATAGAGGGGCCAGAATAAGCTAAACCGGTTAAAATGGATATAAAAAAGGAACACAAATGTGATTTTTATTGTTATTTCTTTGCTTGGCTAAAAATGTATTCTGTAACCGCTTTAAGCAATATTATTTGTCAATTCGATCAAGAAACCCGTCACTATGAGAATAGTGGCGTGACATAAGTTGTTTGGGGAAGAACAAATGTGATTTTTATTTTTATTTCTTTGCTTGGCTAAAAATGTATTCTGTAACCGCTTTAAGCAATATTATTTGTCAATTCGATCAAGAAACCCGTCACTATGAGAATAGTGGCGTGACATAAATTAGGTCAAGGGTGAAAAGGGGAAGTGAAAGGTTTTACCACTAGCTGTGCATTTGGTGGAAAGTACTGCGTGGTCAGGACGGAAACAGCTGCTGAAGGCCACAGATAACAAAGCGTGGGGAGGCTGGCCAGTTCCCTCTATGGGCGTGGGAAAACTGGCCAGTTCCCTCTATAGGCGTGAGAAAGCTGGCCAGTCCCTTCTATAGGCGTGGGAAAACTGGGCAGTCTTACCCTATAGGGAAAGTACCGGAGAAAAGAAAGGGGAGGGGGGGGACGGAGAGGTCTATAAAAGGTCCTGCAGGAGCAGCTTCAGGGCTTTTCCCCCCAAAAGAGCTCTCATACGTGAAGAGGCCCGGAGGAGTTTCAAGATTTTTTTTCCAAAGTCCCAAAGATCTTTGTGTGAGACGCAGGATCACTGGACTGAAATTAACTTGGATTTACTCCTAAAAATTGGACTGGACAACTTTAAACGAGAAATTGGTGAGGATGACCGTTTTTATGTATTTTAGCGAGAGGGGGGAATAGTCATCGGGCCGCCGGCGTCCTCGTGGCCAGCCTGTTTCTCTAATTTGGATTTTAGAAGCAAGATCGAACTGATCACTCGACTTTGCTTCCACCAAAAATAGCACGCAGCTGGTATTTACCTCTTCCCTTTTTTATGAACTGTGTTTTGCAATCGAATTGTTCTGGGATTGAATGATTTTATTAACACGGGTATCAGTGAGTGAAATTGTTCAGTTTCTGGAGTAATTGAGATTTGTAATTCTATTCCATGTTTCTACAATAAATGTGTTTTGTATATTACTTACTTCGTTGTGCGCGGATTTGTACTGAATATGCAACCGAAGGCTCAGGCCCGCTTCCCCTTTTAGACGGGCCGCGTAAAAAGGAACTCCGAACAAGTTAGAGACTTAAATAACTTCCGTAGTTATCTGAGCCACGAGTGAATTTCGATCCGTTCGAAAGTTGTTTCGTCTGAATAAATTAAAGGAAGTGTTTAAATCAGATTATTGGTTTTGTGTAGAACGGAAAGTTATTTAACTATTTGAAAGGCTCAGGCCCGCTTCCCCTTTTTGACGGGTCGCGGAAAAAGTAACTCCGAGGAAGTTGGAGAATTAAATAACTTTCGTAAATATTTAAGGGAGGAGTGGATTTCGTTAAAAGTGAATTGTTGGAAATTTACTTCTTCTAAATAAAATAACGACGACGGTTAAAATAAATCATTGGAGTTGGAGGAGAACAAAAGTATTTCGATTGTCCGTCGGGCGCAGCCCAGTTCCTAAAATTGTCGGGCCGCGTCAAAAGTTAAACGGGACACGATCAAAAAATAGACTTGCCTTCCAAATTAATTATTGGGCAAATCTAAACAGAGCACGACATTTTTATCCGGTTTAGGATAGTTGTTATTCTTTTTAAAGCAATTAAGAGGGGTGAAGAACTCCGACGGTTAAGTGCTAGATTTGCGTATACGAAGTTAGAATTAATCATATAAAGTGCATTAATTTTCTTCTTAAATGCTATTATTGTCACACTTTTATTAATTAGATTCTCTTTCGAATAAAAAAGTTGGTCGGCTCGCTGCATGAGCGACCAAGTGGAACGGACCCATATCAACATTTACTTCGGCAAAACTAGTGCTTGGGTGCGCTATACAAACGAATCCCTGAGGTCTTAACAAAGACATCTAAAAAATATCCGTAACGAATAAGAACTTCAAACATTAGCGGGGAGCCATCAATACGATGCGGTCACTTCGAAGTCCTGCCTCGAATTGAGTTACTCGGCACGAGCTTCGGGTGACTTGAGAGGGATTGGCGTCGTACAGAAATTAGATTGATTCCGGTGGAGTTAATTTAACTCGGGTGGTTAGATTACGGACGAATCTCCGAACCCGGCTAAAACAAACCCGTTACCGGGAAGCCGGGGGCACCTTAATCCGAGAGGTGCGTTTGACAGGGGGGTTACGAGCCAACAATGAACTGCTAATTCACACCACACTACATTCTTTAGCTAATCAGCGTTGCTACAGACACAATCTCCCCTCCCTTAGTGTAGCAACGCATCTGTAACCAGGGGAACCATAACATTAAAAAGAGGGGCACGTGGAGTAAGGACTCAGAACTGATGGCGGTTGTAACTGAGATTGCTTTCTCTATCGTTCTCCTCGCGAGTAAACCTGTTCTGGTTGTCTTCTCCTCTTCATTCCAGCGAGTGATTTAATGTCTAATCGTATTTAGACCCAACAGTCTTCAACACATCGGCGGAGTCAAGGCAGAGTACCTCCTCTTCCTGATGGGGGACAGTTTTAACTGCTGGAGTGCCATTTAGTGCCTCGAACCTCCCAAAGAAGTTATTTAGACCATTTAGGAAGTCAGCATCAACTTCACCCACCGGGGGGAGGGTGAGTTGTAGTCTGTAATCGGCCGTATGCCTTGCCACATACTCCTGGTGTTGTTGGCGTCGTGGAAACGATCCTGAATTTTTCAACTGTGGTCTCGCTTCGCTACCCTGATGGCACGGTTCAAGTTGGCTCTCGCTGTCCTCAGTGTATCCTTGACGCCAGAGTTGAAGGCAGAGTTCCGCGCTCGTAGCGTTTGACAAACCTCCTCAGTCATCCAGGGTCGTTGGTTGCCCCGGGTGATGATATTCTTAGTGGTGCTGACGTCCTCGGTGCATTTGTTGATGTAGGCTGACACAGTCATGGCACACGCATGTCAAATCTACATCGGGAAAACTGGGAGGGAGGGAGGGAGGGAGGCAGGCAGGCAGGGAGGCAGGCAGGCAGGGAGGCAGGCAGGGAGGCAGGCAGTGTTTCTCTGTTGAGGTTTTCACCTTGTTCTTCTCCTGCTGAAGTTCTGACTGGACATCCATCAGTTTGGCTCTCAGCTCGTCATTGGCGGCTTGAAGGGTGTCCGTTCGCTTTGCCTTGGCCCGCCCTGCCGGAGCTCGTTTGGACATCTCTTACTCGAGTCTCACCCGGTCATCGGTCAGAGATCACAACATTTGTACCTGGAGAGCACAAACGCAGCGCTGTTTTCCACTGGCTTCGGACTCAACTTCAATCGGTACCGTAACTTACAACATCATAAACATAGACATAGCTTGACTTATTCATTGAATAAATGCATTTGGTTCTTCAAAACTGCATCACGCAACATAACATGACCGAGACGGCCGTTATCCACCTGCGTGAAGTTATTTGGTGAAATGAATGAGATGTTTAAGACACCATCGTTCTGTCTCTATGTAGATGAAGGGAAATAATCGATTGCTGAAGAGTTGAGTAGAAGTACGTTTGCGAGGACTAACAGGCAGGGAGGATAAAATTTTCTCCACAACTAAACAGCTGGGAGCTGTTAAGAGGTGTTGTTAAGATGGTGTTGTGACAAACAAATAAACATATTAGTGATTAGTGACATATTTGTGACAAACATATTAGGCAGTATAATCACATATGTTAACTTGAGTGCCCACACTGTATTTATTTATGGTTATTTGTTAAATCGAGTACTGTTAGACATGAAATAGGAAGTGTTTAAATAATTTGAGGACGAAAGGGGTACTCACCATTGTAGCTCCTGGTCAATGATACGAGCCTTTTCTTGCAGTGGAAAACATACAGCCAACAAACACCGTGGAACCTAAAGGAATGGAATTAAACATTAACATTTAGCCTCAACCAACATTCACAGATACAACGCAACGCAAACTACACAAACGTAAATCTTTTTAAACACAATGAGTTGTACTTACCGTGTACGCTCTAGACGGTCCACTTGCAAGCAGAAAATAAAGATATTTCTGTTGATAATTGTCGTGTTTGTATCCGCTGTCTCGCTCAAGGCCATTGCGCCCACAGATTTGAATTTTGGCGAGAGTTCAGCGTATTGACGTCATTTCCGCGGCACATGCCTGCGATGTAATACCCGCATATCTGAAACGGCAAAGTTAAGAGTAGAGTAAAATAAAGTTTTTAATCAACGCAATAATTTACAACCGTTGACCAGTCGAAATAATCGTCGAAATTTGGCGTCTGTGGCTGGAAGCAGACGCCGAGTTCGACGTTCCTCCCAAACGCCACACTCCTCGCTTTTCAGGGCTAAAAAAAAACGTATTTTTCAAAACAATGAGTTGTAATTACCTTGTACGCTCTAGACGGTCAAGTTGCAAGCTGAAAACGAAAATATTTGTCTTGTTAGTCGTCGTGTTACTAATCACTGTGTCTTGTTTGCCAGCATTGCCGCTTTCCTACTTCCTGTTGCAAGCCACGCCCAAGGATTATAATTTTGCCGCGAGTTCCGCCTATTGACGTCATGTCCGCGTCACAAGACTGCGACGTAATATTATCTAAAACTGTGCAGTATTGTGTTGTTCTGTGCGGTATCGTGTTGTTTTTTGCGGTATTGTGTTGTTCTGTGCGGTATTGTGTTCTGTGCGGTATTGTGTTCGTGTTGTTCAGTGCGGTATCGTGTTTTTCAGTCCAGTATCGTTGTGTTGTTCGTATTGTGTTGTGTTGTTCGTAATGTGTTGTGTTGTTCGTATTGTGTTGTGTTGTTCGTATTGTGTTGTGTTGTTTGTATTGCGTTGTGTTGTTCATATTGTGTTGTTCGTATTGTGTTGAGTTGTTCGTATTGTGTTGTGTTGTTCGTATTGTGTTGCCTCTAACACTTAGCCTCTAATACTTAGCCTCTAGCACCTAGAAGGTGAATAAATAAGAAGGAAGGACTCACCGGTGACATCTTCGCCCACGTCCAAGCGTTGTATTTTCATCCTTCTGACAGTGGAAAACATATAGCCAACAAACATCGGTGAACCTAAACAAATGAAAGAAAACTATCATTTGGCCACAACCAACATTCACAGATACAACACAATGTGACGTGCGGGGTTGAGGTTAAAGTGCTAGAGACATCCCTTTTTTTTTTTTTTCAATTAGAACGGAATTTGATAGAATGTATAAAGTGAACACATTTGCCGCATTGGAAATTAAAAATGGACACCGATTACTAAGAATACAGCTGAAATGAAATGCCAGTTCATCGATCGGGTCCCGCACAAAGCCAAACTGGCGGCGCCATTACTGTGACGTCACAAGTTGTACATCTGGATGTCAACAAACCCAAACAACATGGCAGATGATAGCGACAGCTCCGTTTCTAGCGGCAATATTAGCATCATTTTATCCGATTCAGAAACCTCTTTTGACGCAGAATATGATGAATCTAGCAGTTCACTTGGGCTGAGCTGAGCACATTTTCTGAATTGTGCCCCTCCCGTCACTCTGGTTAGGTTGGCATAGTAAAAAGTAAAAAGTGCTCTTGGGGGCTTTAGAGTGCCGAGTTGATCTCGGCACATGAAGACATGACCACCTGCAACGTTTGGTTTAGGTTTTATAAGCATTTTTAATTTTATTGGTTAAATCGCATTTTCTCGACGAGCTGAGCACGTTTTCTGAATGGTGCCTCACTGTGGTTAGGTTGGCATAGTAAAAAGAGTAGAGTGCCGAGTTGACCACTGCGAATGAAGAAATGAACATCTGCAGCGTTTGGTTTAGGTTTTAGGCGCATTTTTAATTTTATTTCTTAAATCGCATTTTTTTCGACGAGCTGAGCACGTTTTCTGAATTGTGCCCCTCCCGTCACGCTTCGACATACTTTTCAAAGTCAAAGTCTCAAAGTCTCCTTTATTGTCAATTCCTCCACATGTCAAGACACACAAAGAGATCGAAATTACGTTTCTCACTATCCCAGGGTGACAAGACAGCGTTCACAACGCACATACAAGTAAACAACACAGGAAAAATAAAACAAGAAGATGAACAATAAGAGTGATAGCCCGCTAGCCGCTCCCGATGCACAGCAGAGTCCGGAAAGATAAGACAGAGTTCACAACGCACATACAAGTAAACAACACAGGAAAAATAAAACAAGAAGATGAACAATAAGAGTGATAGCACGCTAGCCGCTCCCGATGCACAGCAGAGTCCGGAAAGATGAGTCAACCAGGCCACTGTGAACACGAGCACACAGCAGGCACGCACTGTCCGGTTCGTGGATCCTATTAGGCGAACTCAACCCATCTTGTCGTCCCGCGAACGAACGTACGCCAGGATAATGGAAGGCACGGCTAGGCGAGCTGGGTTGGCCGCAAACCTGGCCCGACGTCTCCGCGCTGGCCCCTCTTCTCTTTTTGTTTACATTCACTGAAGCTAAACGCGTACAACTTGAGACGTCATGAGACGTCACTTCCGGCTGGCGGCTCGATCCGGTCAAACTCGTCTGTGCAGCAAATTTAAATTATATTTTTCAGAGCAACAGCTTCCTTTTCGTTGTTTCGAGCGTCAATTTATATTTATAAGCCCATAAGCTAACTAAAACCGATTTATACATATACCGGTGTCTCTAGCCCTTTAAAGGTTGAGTGAAGGGCCCTCGTTTTAAACTACTTTTTTGAAAAGGAGTGGGAACAAGTAAGACGTATTTATTTAATGGGAAGTAGTAAGAGCTATTGAATTTATTCTATGTATTGTATTCTATTGTATTGTATTCTGTTGTATTCTTTTGGATTGTATTCACACGAACCCCACTAAAACTTCAGCCCACAAAAACTAGCCTCTGGCACCTAGCCTCTGGCACTTAGCCTCTAACACTTAGCCTTTAACACTTAGCCTTTAACACTTAGCCTGGAAGGTGAATAAATAGGGTTAAAGGTTGAGTGAAGGGCCCTCGTCTTAAACTACTTTTTTTGAAAAGGAGTGGGAACAAGTAAGACGTATTTAATTTATTTAATGGGAAGTAGTAAGATTTATTAAATTTATTTAATCTACTTTTCTTCCCAGGCAAAATTTGATGTGCTGCAATTCCAAATTTCCAAAGTGAATGAAGGAATGAAGTCCTTTAAATTATGATTTTGTATAAATACTAGGCATAAACACAAAATCTACGGCACAAAATGGGCAGACTTTGCTTGTTTGAAGAGGACTGGTTACAAGACAGACTTTTCTGATTTATTTAATGGGAAGAAGACTTATTTAGTTTATTCAATCTATTTTTGTTCCCTGGCAAAATTGGATTTGCTGAAATTGTATTTTGCCAAATCTTGACTTGAGACCTGATAGGAAGTATTAAACGTTTAGTTAAATGAAAGCAATTTAAATTATGACTTTGTATAAATACTAGATATTAACAGAACATCTACTGCGCAAAATGGGCAGAGTTTACTTGTTTGAGAAGGAGTGGCTTATTTAAGACTAAGATTTATTTAATGTGTTTCCAGATTTCACCACATGATGGTGCCCATTTTGACTTCTTAGGACATATTAAACACTTAGCTTGTTATTATATTCAAGGTAATCAGATTTGTTTATTATTCTAATGGTCTTTTCAAAACTATTCTGGATTACTACTTTGGATCTATTCTACATTACTTGGCAACAACATACTCTGTAATAGATTAGGCAGTATAATCACATATGTTAACTTGAGAGTGCCCACACTCAATCTACAGTGGAAAACTTACAGCCAACAAACACCGTGGAACCTAAAGGAATGAAATTAAACATTAACATTTCGCCTCGACCAATATTCACACGTACAACGCAACGCGGCTACATTTCTGCTAGTGCTATTACAGCGAATGCTAGCGACATCGACAACTTTAGTCAAACTACACAAATGTAAATCTCCTTAAACACAATGAGTGTTTGTTAGAGATTTGCTCACTCCAACTTATTTCGCAAGAACCACACAAGAGACAAGCAAGTTCTTTTAGACACCAGCAGGTGGAGAGTTCACACGTTGAAGGAGTGAAGTCTGAAACTCTCCCAAATGCAAGGACATATTTATTAAGAGAAAGCGTGGGGGCATGAGTGGACTGAATAGGAAGCCCTTGTGCTCTAGTCAAAACATATCAGGGGGTGTTTTACGACCTTGTGTAGAATGGGACAAGTTATCTTATTCATTACCGGTTGCATTCCAACATAATCATACGATAAGGATACTCTGTAAAACCCTAACAGTGTTACTTACCGTGTACGCTCTGGACAGTCCAGTTGCAAGCAGAAAATCAAAATATTTCTCTTCTTAGTCGTCGTGTTACCATCCGCTGTGTGTTTGTCAATGTCGCCATTTTCCTACTTCCTGTTGCGAGCCACGCCCACGGATTTAAATTTTGGTGGAAGTTCCGCCCATTGGCGTCGTTTTCGCGTATAGCAAATCCGATTGGTTGGGAAGGGGGCGCGGTTATGCAGCTGAGGGGTCCTGTGATCAGTGGGAGGAAAAGTGTGCACGGTGTCGTCGATTTGAAATGCTGCCTTCCGATTAGCGTTGTCAGGCCAAGTTCAGCTGCGCTCTGATTGGTCAGACTGAATTTGGGCTGAGGTAGGAGGCGGGCAAAGTGGCACTTAGGTTTTAGTTTTTGAAGGCACCTTTCACTCTTGAGGTGAGCGTGTGTTGCTCTTCTGTCACTGCCATAGTCACGAGTCTTTGGTCGAGTGGTAACGTTAGTACCTCTGGTACGAAGGAACAAGTGTTCGAGACCTGCCCTTGGGCTGTACTGTGTCAATTTTCTCTCACTTCTGCATAAAGTTTGTAACTGTTCCCCCCCCCCCCCCTGTAATTTGGCCTCGGAATGAGGGAACCTGTTCAAATTTGCCACACTACCTGAGCAGACCCCAGGAAGACAGAAAAAAAAACAGTCGATGTCCAGGATTCACCATTCTCAAAATAAGGGGGGGGGGGGGGGGACATATCCTCACGGGGCCGCCGTGAGGATATGTTCCCCCCCTGTAATTTGGCCTAGGAATGAGGGAACCTGTTCAAATTTGCCACACTACTTGAGCAGACCCCCAGGAAGACAGAAAAAAAGCCAGTCGATGTCCAGGATTCACCATTCTCAAAATAAGGGGGGGGAACATATCCTCACGGGGCCGCCATGAGGATATGTCCCCCCCCCCCCTGTAATTTGGCCTAGGAATGAGGGAACCTGTTCAAATTTGCCACACTACCTGAACAGACCCCCAGGAAGACAGAAAAAAAGCCAGTCGATGTCCAGGACTCACCGTTCTCAAAATGGGAGGGGGGCACAAATATTCACGGCTTGACATTTTTTATAGCGTTCCTGTTACAATTTTTATCCCACCACCTTTCACTTTGCTTGGGACAAAAGGAGCCTTCAGAACTGAAATTTCTTCTCAATTATTCATTCAAATCAATTCACTCAAATCATTCTCGTTATGAAAGATTTGATTACAAAATGTGTGTGGCTTTTTCTTAAATGAACACATTTGACATTGCTATAGTGTCACCTTTTAATTATATTGTGCTGTCATTTTAAAGCAAGTTAATGAATGCAACAATATTAATTTGCTTTGAAAATACCTGAGTAATAAAATGGATGGTGTTGGATTTTGTCCACAATTTAGGGAGCGCGTTATCTGCGCCTCACGGCAAAAGCCTTTGCCAATCACCTGTTATCCAATTTACTCACTGCATGCTCGTTTGATTGCTTCAGATTTAGGAAAATGCAAAGACACTGAAGCAGAAATTAGACTTACACAGATTGGTTGAGTTCAATCACAATTCTTGTTCAAAAAGCTCTGTTTTCAGGAAAGTACAATACAGCGCTGGGCCCTTCAAGAGCGGAAAGTCTCCATTCAGAAAAGGCAAAGTCCAAGGTTCTTAGATCAGTTTTATATTCAGTAGCACATTGTGGGCCGGGATTGATGGGCGATGAGTCTTCGGGGTGGGGCAAGTTCGAAGGAGAGTCTGCTTCCATGGGAGTGGTGCTGGTTATGGGCGATTCGGTGTGTAGGTAGGGGGCTGTTGGTGTGTGTGTGTGGAGGGGGGCTGTTGTCTTCTCTCCCGTCTTTCGGCCGTGGCGATCATCTTTGGCCGAGTCTTTGGGTGGCTCCTTCTGGCACCTTCTGGTTTTATCTCCACGTGACCTTCCTGTGAACATTCTTCTCCAATCTTGGACATACACTGTCGTACCTCATTCAACCGTATCTTTTCTTTGTTAGGCAAACTATTTCCCTCTGTGCAGAGAGCGTTCAGTAGTAATCAAAAACTGGCGTCTAGCATTAGTCAAAACATAAGATACAATCAAGTACTGAACGGTCAAGACGACTCTGGCCGTGTCCATGATTCAGAGAAAAAACATCAGGCATGCATTCCACAGTTCCTTAAGGGTCATTAAGCTATTTAGGCAATATATCAAAAGTCATTTGTTATTTCAAAGTCCTCAGAAATATATCAGATCATAAAGTTATAAAAACCTTTCTCATCACCACTTATCAAAAATGTCTAGTTATGTCTTCTTTATTGATTTGGTGAGTAGGTATAATTATATGCTTAAAATGGTTATTTTATTTATTTAATATGTGAATATACTTGTCTGCTTATGTACTTTATTCAATGAGGTTTGAGGATATCTGTTTTTGTAGCGAGGCAGGACTTTTTGTATTTCGACCTCATTCCTTCACTCCCTCTGTTGACCTCAGTTTTACTGAGGTCACCAAAATCGTTGATGCCACCAGGGTCCCTCTGATGGCACACCACGTCCCTCTGTGGAGCCGCTACAAGTCCCTCTGTGGGGCCGCCAATGAGTGAGAAAAATAAATATAGATAAAATTCATACCCAGACATTTGTAAAAGATGGAGAGTGGAAAGGCAATTGGCCTAGATGACATCCCAGTGACAGCATGGAACTATCAAGGAGAGATGGCAGGGGAGATTCTTAAAAAGCGAGAAGTTCCCCGGAAAGGTGTTGACTTCTATTTCTTATTTCAGACCACGGCGATGCGCAGAACTGTAGTAGCTACAGTGTTAAGGATCGGACAGTACAGCCAAGTGCGTGACGACGGACTTTATTGGAAGGGGATGATGGGAACAGCCGGCGCTGGAGCGGCGATCGAGCTGGAGAGGACAAACGGTTCTGCGGGGGTTTCGAATAGTCACGCGAGTCAAGTTTCTCCGGGACTGATGAGCGAAGCAGCATCAAGGGACAGACTGGCACTCGGTTCTGCGCTTGCGGCGCTGATATAGCGCTGTCCATGAACCCGTGGCAGGTGACGGTGATTCCACTGACAGGGGGGGGCGTGGTCCCGTCGCAGGTGGCACCAGCACGTGACAGAACCCCCCCCACAAGGGACGGCTCCCGACGTCCCCAGGAACCGAAAACAACAAAACAACAACACAAAAAAACAAAAGGAAGGCAATACCCCGGGCGGCCAGGTGGATTGGTCAGCACACCGCTGAAACGTCCGACACCTCGCCAGACGACGGCTCGACGGGCGCGGGGGCAGAAGACCCCGGTACCGGTGGGCAAGACCTCCCCGGACCCTCACCCCTGGTCCCCTCGTCCCTCCTCGGGCGCCCGCGCCGAGGACCCGGTTGGTCCGGATGACAGCGATGGAACTCCGTGATGAGCGAACGGTCGAGTATCCAGCGGCTCGGAACCCAGGAGCGGTGCGCGTCGTCATAACCCTCCCAGTCCACGAGATATTGTAGGCCCCGACCACGCCGCCGCGATCGGAGCAGGGAGCGGACAGCGTAAGCCGGGCCTCCATCGACGAGCTGGGGCGGCGGCGGCGGAACGGGCGCCGGCGCCAACGCGCTCTCATGAATGGGCCGCACACGGGACACGTGGAACGTGGGATGAACCTTCATGGAGTCTGGAAGGAGCAGACGGACTGCGGCCGGGCCAATCACCTTCTGGATAGTTTTGGAATAATTTTAAGTAAAGCTTTGGCCTGCCAGAGCTGGAGGCCTCGCCTTTACGAGTTTATATTTTCCTTTTATCTAGGTTCTTCCTTTTATGTGATAGGGATGTCTTTTGATCCCTGTCAGCCATTTGTATCCTTCCTGTCCTTATGTTGTCTGTGTGTTTTGGTTCCCGTAAGAGTCCTTCACTAACAATGAGCGGGGCTTAATTGCATAGGTGACATGTTCTTTGTTTGATTCACAGGAACTTCATTCCTTTTATATAGATGTAGGTTTGATTCATAGATTGTAGTTTATCAGACCTGTTTTTCTTTGTTAAGGGATACATACAGTTAGAAATAGTTGCATAAAAGTTATCCCATATTTACTCAATGTTTGTTTAAGGAACTGCATACCGGTTACCTCACGTTTGCTTAATGTGTGTTGAAATGTTTAGGACAAGTTACTTATTACTATTGTGTGTTAATTACCAAGTAGATAAAGTTAGCAAAGGTCTAGTTGCATTTGTTCCACAGCAAAGCGGCAATCAACGTGCATCAGGGTATTTGTTGACCTCGAGGACAAGTCAGCCAACTGTGAAGGAAGACAGCTGATGACGGCCTCTGCGGGGGGTCAAGAGCCAACAGCAAAGTGCTAATTCACACCACACTACATTCTTTTTCTAATCAGCGTTGCTACAGACACAATCCCCCCTCCCTTTAGTGTAGCAACGCCTCTGTAACCAGGGCAACCATAACATTAAAAAGAGGGGCACGTGGAGTAAGGACTCAGAACTGGTGGAGGTTGTAACTGAGATTGCTTGCTCTATCGTTCTCCTCGCGAGTAAACCTGTTCTGGTTGTCTTCTCCTCTTCATTCCAGCGAGTGATTTAATGTCTAATCGTATTTAGACCCAACATTTAAACGGTCCAACAAAGCGGGGCGCCAGTTTGCGGGATCCCGCTCGCAGCGGCAAATCCCGCGTCGAGAGCCACACACGCTGCCCCACTCTGTACTCCGGAGCCGGCGTCCGGTGCTTGTTCGCCTGGCGGGCGTAGCCTGAAACAGAGCGGAGAAGAGTGACCCGGCCCCTCGCCCAGGCACGATGACAACGGCGGACACAAGCCCAGGCCGACGGGCACGCCGCACCACGCTCCTGGTGGGCGAACAAGGGTGGCTGGTACCCGAAGACGCAGTGGAAAGGCGAAAGTCCCGTGGCCGAGCTGGGAAGGGAATTGTGAGCATACTCTACCCAGGGAAGCTGTTGAACCCACCCGCGCTGGTCCCCGGCGGCCATGCATCGGAGAGCCCTGCCCAGTTCCTGGTTCAGGCGCTCCGCTTGACCGTTGGACTGAGGGTGAAACCCCGAGGAGAGGCTGGCCGTGGCGCCGAGGAGTTGGCAAAACTCCATCCAGAAGGTGGACGTGAATTGAGGTCCTCGGTCTGACACGATGTCTTGTGGAAGACCGTGGTGACAAAACACCTCCCGCACCATGATGGACGCCGTCTGCTTCGCAGATGGGAGCTTAGGCAGAGGGATGAAATGCGTCATCTTGCTAAAACGGTCTACCACCGTGAGGACCACCGTGTTTCCCTCTGAGGGGGGGAGGCCTGTGACAAAGTCAATTGAAAGGTGAGCCCAGGGACGCTGGGGAACCGGCAAGGGTTGAAGCAGCCCGGCCGGAGGACGAGTAGACGTCTTGTAGCGGTTACAGATTGAGCAGGCTCTGACGTAATCGCTGGTGTCCACTTGCCAGGTGGGCCACCAGAAACGCTGTGCCACCACGTACCTCGTGCATGCAGCGCCGGGATGACAGGCCAGGCGTGAGTCGTGCGCCCATTGCAGCACGGCCGATCGCAGGCCTTCAGGGACGAACAGGCGACCCTCCGGGCAGTTGCTGGGGCCGGGTTGATCGCGTGATGCGGCTTCCACTTGGCGTTCAATCTCCGGGAACCCGGTCTGTAGGAAAGAGAGAACTCAAACCGGTCAAAGAACAGAGCCCACCGTGCTTGTCTCGCGTTCAGTCTCTTGGCCGATCTCAGATACTCCAAGTTGCGGTGGTCGGTCCAGACAATGAACGGAGTGGTGGCGCCCTCCAGCCAATGTCGCCACTCCTCCAAAGCCAACTTGACGGCGAGGAGCTCCCGATTACCGATGTCATAGTTCCTTTCTGAGGCTGACAAACGGCGAGAAAAGAAGGCGCACGGATGGAGACGATCGTCTTGGCGGCTACGTTGAGACAACACCGCCCCGACACCCACGTCCGAGGCGTCCACTTCGACCACGAACTGTCTGTCGGGATCGGGAACTCTGAGGATGGGAGCGGATGTGAACCTCCTCTTAAGCTCCTGAAATGCCTGTTCCGCCCGTTCTGTCCATTTGTATGGGGAGGCGGGGCTGGTAAGGGCGGTGAGTGGCGCGGCCACCGTGCTGTATCCACGGATAAAACGTCGATAAAAGTTTGCGAAACCTAAGAATTGTTGCAGCCGCTTGCGTGTCTCGGGAACAGGCCATGACGTGACCGCCTCCACCTTCCCAGGGTCCATTTCGATGGATCCCTCACGCACCACGTAGCCGAGGAATTTGACAGAGGAGGCGTGGAACTCGCACTTCTCTGCCTTCACGTAGAGCGAATTCTCTAGGAGGCGTCGCAGCACCGCCCGAACATGCTTGATGTGCTCAGGAAGCGAGCGGGAGAAGATGAGGATGTCGTCCAAATAAACGAACACAAATTTGTCCAGCATGTCTCGTAACACGTCGTTTATCAGGGACTGGAAAACTGCTGGGGCGTTGGTGAGCCCAAACGGAACCACCAAGTACTCGTAGTGTCCGCTCGGGGTGTTGAAAGCCGTCTTCCACTCGTCTCCCTCCCGGATGCGGATCAGGTGGTAGGCGTTGCGAAGATCCAGCTTTGTGAAGATGGTGGCACCCTGAAGGCTCTCAAAGGCGGAAGAAAGAAGAGGCAGAGGGTATCGGTTCTTTACAGTGATCTCGTTTATTCCCCGGTAGTCGATACACGGGCGGAGCGTGCCCTCCTTCTTCTTCACGAAGAAAAACCCCACTCCCGCAGGTGAAGAGGACGGCCGTATGATACCGGCTGCCAGGGACTCCCGGATGTATTCCTCCATAGCCCGGCGCTCAGGAGCGGACAGGGAGTAGACGCGTCCCTTGGGAGGGAAGGTGCCGGGCAACAGGTCGATGGCGCAATCGTAGGACCGGTGTGGAGGAAGAGAAGCGGCCCTGGCTTTACTAAAAACCTCCTTGAGTTCGTGATAAACTGCTGGGACATTGGAGATGTCGGGACTGTACCTGGGCGGGGCTCTGCCAAGTGGGCTGGTGGCCGCCTTCAGGCACACTCGATGGCAGCGGTCGCTCACTGCCGTACCACCCCCAGCCCCCAGTCCAGCACCGGGTTGTGCTGCCGCAACCAAGGGTGCCCCAGGATGAGCTGCTGTCCTGGGCGGGAAAGAAGAAAAAACTGGATGGTCTCGTGGTGATTGCCGGAGAGCATTACCTTAACCGGTTCCGTCACGAAAGCCACCTCGCCAATCAGACGGCCATCAATGGTACGCGCGGGAATGGACGGGCTCAGCGGGAGGAAGCCGACACCCCACTGACGCGCCAGGCTAATGTCCATGATGTTCCCCTCCGCGCTGGAATCCACCAAGGCCGCCACGTTCTGGTCGCCCGCCGCAAGCTGGACACGTGCCTGTAGCGTGAGCGTGCTGGGACTGGGAGAGCCGGTGCTGGTCGAGCTCACGCGGATCCCCCCGACGCCGCGTGAGCTCCGGCCTTTTAACGGGCACCCTGCCACCCGATGGCCCCCCTCCCCACAGTAAAAACACAAGCCCAGCGAAAGGCGTCGACGGTGCTCCTCCGAGGGAACCCGAGCCCCTCCCAGATCCATGGGCTCGGCGGGTGGTGTGGTTGACGGGTCCCCAGCAGACGGAGGAATGTGGCCACGCGGATTCCGCGGGGACCTCCTCTCCCGATCGCGCCGCCGCATCCGGATCCGCCGGTCTACTCGGGCCGCCAAGTCCATCGCGCCCTTCAGGGTTCGCGGGCGATCGTAAGACACCAGTTCGCCTTTCATATACTCGGCGAGGCCGTTTAGGAATGTGCTAACGAGCGCTGGCGCGTTCCATCCGCTGCTGCCGGCCAACGTCTGGAACTTAAGGGCGTACTCCGCGACCGATCGGCTACCTTGACGCAGCGTCGCCAGTTCCTCGGCGGCGTCTTCGGCGGCGGATCCCAGGTCGAACAGGCAGAGCAATTCCTCTGCGAAGGTGTCGAAGGAATCGCATGCCGGGGCCATCCTTTCATACTCTGCCAAACCCCATAGCCGCGCCTCGCCCGTGAGGTGGGTTAGGACGAACCCGACCTTGGCTGATTCTGACGCAAACGTGACGGGCTGGAGGCTGAACATTATGCGACAGTTGGTCACAAACGCCCTCACGTGCTTGGGATCGCCGTTGAACTTTTCGATGTTGCCGAGGCGGGGCTCCGGGACGTCCACGAGCCTCCTGGCCTCGGCAGACGGGCGGTGCTGGGGTGCCGTGACAGCCGGGGACGCAGCCACCGACAGTCTCTGGAGGGCTTGGGCCATCTCCTGCTGCTGCAGCTGTTGTTGCTGACCAACCTCGATCAGGTTCCGGATGTCGGCGGACAGGCTGCTGATGGCGGTCTCGGCTCGCTCCAGTCGGCTCAATGCCGTCTCGTCGTTCGCTGACTGCATAGCGTTGGCCAGTCTGTACTGTTAAGGATCGGACAGTACGGCCAAGTGCGTGACGACGGACTTTATTGGAAGGGGATGTTGGGAACAGCCGGCGCTGGAGCGGCGATCGGGCTGGAGAGGACAAACGGTTCTGCGGGGGTTTCGAATAGTCAAGCGAGTCAAGTTTCTCCGGGACTGATGAGCGAAGCAGCATCAAGGGACAGACTGGCACTCGGTACTGCGCTTGCGGCGCTGATATAGCGCTGTCCATGAACCCGTGGCAGGTGACGGTGATTCCACTGACAGGGGGGGCGTGGTACCGTCGCAGGTGGCACCAGCACGTGACATCAAGGTTCTTCTACTAACCTATAAATCACTGCATGGCTTAGCGCCTTCATATCTCGTCGACCTAGTCGTTCCTTATGTTCCGTCTCGTAACCTTCGTTCGCAAAACTCTAGTCTTTTAGTTACACCGAGGGCCAAGAAAATGTCTGCAGGTTCTAGAGCATTCTCTATTCGGGCTCCAGAACTTTGGAATGCTTTACCAATGGATATTAGAACTACTACCTCAGTAGAAACATTTAAGACACGCTTAAAGCCTATGAGATGGCCTTTAACTAACTTGGATTGGCCGATTTGGACGGGGTTTGTGTTGTTCTCTCTGCCCACCCGCTCTCTGGCCGGGGAGGGGTTTAGGTGGCGCAAAAGCTGATAGCGGCTAGCTGGATTCTCGGGGACCAATTCAGGATGAAGAAACTGCAGCTCAACCTCCTTGAAGACACCACCAGGACAATCGAGGGCACCTCCGACATCCATTTTTTTTCATTGATTTTCATATATTATGTATTACTTGTGCCCTCTCTGCATCCATTACAACCTGGTGATCCTGAAAGGGGGATCCTTCCATCTGTGGTCCCTTCTCAAGGTTTCTCATTTTCCCCTGGCAGGGTTTTTTTGAGTTTTTCCTTGCCCTTTTGGGAGCTTATGATCAGGGGATGCTTTGAGAATAATTGTCAATTTTTTGGCTATGTGAAGCCCTTTGAGACTCTTTGTGATTTAGGGCTATACAAATAAACTTCACTTGACTTGACTTAATCCGGTCGGCTGGAGCTATTTTCGGCCACCTGGCGCGTGCGCACGGCCTCCCGGTGGTCCCGGGTGGCGTGCGTGAGTTCGCCGGCCGACGGAAGTGGAATGAGGCTCCGCGATCTCCTCCGCGGTGCTTATAAACATCCGATACGCTCGGCGGGAGCTACTTTCAGCCACTTGGCGCATGTGCACGGCCTCCCGGTTGTTCCGGGCGGCGTGTACGAGTGTGCTGGCCGCTGGAAGTCAAATGAGGCTCCGCAATCTCCTCGGCGGTGCTTATAAACAGCCGGTCCGCTAGGTGGGAGCTTATTTCGGCCATTTGGTGCGTGCGCACAGCCTCCCGGTGGAGCCGGGCGGCGTGCGCGAGTGTGATGGCCGCTGGAAGTGCAATGAGGCTCCACAATCTCCTCCGCAGTGCTTATAAACAGCCGATCCACTAGGCGGAAGCTTATTTCGGCCACTTGGCGCGTGCCCACAGCCTCCGGGTTGTTCCGGGTGGCGTGCGCGAGTGTGCTGGCCACTGGAAAAGCAATGAGGCTCCGCAATCTCCTCCGCAGTGCTTATAAACAGCCGATCCACTAGGCGGGAGCTTATTTCGGCCACTTGGCGCGTGCCCACGGCCTCCGGGTTGTTCCGGGTGGCGTGCGCGAGTGTGCTGGCCGCTGGAAGTGCAATGAGGCTCCGCAATCTTCTCCACAGTGCTTATAAACAGCCGATCCGCTGGGCGGGAGCTTATTTCGGCCACTTGGCGCGTGCGCACGGCCTCCCGGTGGAACCGGGAAGCGTGCGCGAGTGTGCTGGCCGTTGATAGTGCAATGAGGCTCCGCGATCTCCTCCGCGGTGCTTATAAACAGCCGATCCACTAGGCGGGAGCTTATTTCGGCCACTTGGCGCGTGCCCACTGCCTCCGGGTTGTTCCGGGCGGCGTGCGCGAGTGTGCTGGGCGCTGGAAGTGCAATGAGGCTCTGCGATCTCCTCCGCGGTGCTTATAAACAGCCGATCCGCTAGGCGGGACCTTATTTCGGCCACTTGGCGCGTGCGCACGGCCTCCCGGTGGAACCGGAAAGCTTGCGCGAGTGTGCTGGCGGCTGATAGTGCAATGAGGCTCCGCGATCTCCTCCGCGGTGCTTATAAAAAGCCGATCCGCTAGGCGGGAGCTTATTTCGGCCACTCGGCGCGTGCGCACGGCCTCCCGGTTGTTCCGGGCGGCGTGCGCGAGTGTGCTGGCCGCTGGAAGTGGAATGAGGGTCCGCGATCTCCTCCGCGGTGCTTATAAACAGCCGATCCGCTAGGCGGGAGCTTATTTCGGCCACTTGGCGCGTGCGCACGGCCTCCTGGTAGAGTCCGGGCGGTGTGCGCGAGTGTGCTGGCCGCTGGAAGTGCAATGAGGCTCCGTGATCTCCTCCGTGGTGCTTATAAACAGCAGATCTGCTCGGCGGGAGCAATTTTCGGCCACGTGGCGCGTGCACACGGCCTCCCGGTGGTGCCAGGCGGCGTGCGCGAGTGTGCTGGCCGCTGGAAGTGGAATGAGGCTCCGCGATCTCCTCCGGGGTGCTTATAAACAGCCGATCCGGTAGGCGGGAGCTTATTTCGGCCACTTGGCGCATGCGCACGGCCTCCCAGTTGTTCCGGGTGGAGTGCGCAAGTGTGCTGGCCGCTGTAAGCCGAACGAGGCTCTGCGATCTCATCCGCGGTGCTTGTAAACAGCCAATCCGCGCGGCTTGGAGCTATTTCCGGCCAGCCGGCGCGTGCGCACGGCCTCCCGGTCGTCCCGCTCGCTTCCACTAACCGTTAAAAAACTTCAAGTGAGCCTACCTTAAGAGAGTTAGAGTTACTCCCACACAAAGTGTCATCGGACGCGGAGCAATGCAAGTGTGCGCTAAGTGCGAGAGGTGGTTTAGTTTCTCGCCGTGTCCGCCAGAGGGAGGTATTTCCCCGCTCAAACGGCTTCCAGACGTCTCCCCGAGCGCTTGGAAGTCCGTGCGGGGGGAGAAGCGGGCCGTGCAAGGTACCGAATGAAGCTGGTCAGTCACCGGCGGCGCGCGCTAGTGTGCTGGCCGCTGGAAGTGGAATGAGGCTCCGCGATCTCCTCCGCGGTGCTTAGAAACAGCCGATCCGCTCGGCATGGAGCTATTTCCGGCCACTTCGAGCGTTCGCACGGCCTCCCGGTTGTTCAGGGCGGCATGCGTGAGTTCGCCGGCCGCTGGAAGTGGAATGAGGCTCCGCGATCTCCTCCGCGGTGCTTATAAACAGCCGATCCGCTAGGCGGGAGCTTATTTCGGCCACTTGGCGCATGTGCACGGCCTCCCGGTTGTTCCGGGCGGCGTGCGCGAGTGTGCTGGCCGCTGGAAGTGCAATGAGGCTCTGCGATCTCCTCCGCGGTGCTTATAAACAGCCGATCCGCTAGGCGGGAGCTTATTTTGCGGAGCCTCATTGCACTTCCAGCGGCCAGCACACTTGTGCACGCCGCCCGGTTCCATCGGGAGGCCGTGCGCACGCGCCAAGTGGCCGAAATAAGCTCCCGCCGAGCGTATCCGATGTTTATAAGCACCGCGGAGGAGATCGCGGAGGCTCATTCCACTTCCAGCGGCCAGCAGACTCGCGCACGCCGCCTGGCACCACCAGGAGTTTAACTAAGCGTTTAATACTTCCTATCAGGTCTCAAGTCAAGATTTGGCAAAATACAACTTCAGCAAATCCAATTTTGCCAGGGAACAAAAATAGATTAAATAAACTAAATAAGTCTTTTTCCCATTAAATAAATGAGAAAAGTCTGTCTTGTAACGAGTCCTCTTCAAACAAGTAAAGTCTGCCCATTTTGTGCCGTAGATGTTGTGTCTATGCCTCGTATTTATACAAAATCATAATTTAAACGACTTCATTTCTTCATTCACTTTGGAAATTTGGAATTGCAGCAAATCGAATTTTGCCAGGGAACAAAAATAGATCAATTAAACTAAATAAGTCTTCTTCCCATTAAATACATTTAAAAAGTCTCTCTTGTAACCAGTCCTTTTCAAACAAGTAAAGTCTGCCCATTTTGTGCCGTAGATTTTGTGTTTATGCCTAGTATTTATACAAAATCATAATTTAAAGGACTTCATTCCTTCATTCACTTTGATAATTTGGAATTGCAGCACATCAACTTTTGCCTGGGAAGAAAAGTAGATTAAATAAATTTAATAAGTCTTACTACTTCCCATCAAATAAATTAAATGTCTTACTTGTTCCCACTCCTTTTCAAAAAAGTAGTTTAAAACGAGGGCCCATCACTCAACCTTTAACCCTATTTATTCACCTTCTAGGCTAAGTGTTAAAGGCTAAGTGTTAAAGGCTAAGTGTTAGAGGCTAAGTGCCAGAGGCTAGTTTTTGTGGGCTGAAGTTTTAGTGGGGTTAGTGTGAATACAATCCAAAAGAATACAACAGAATACAATACAATAGATTACAATACATACAATAAATTAAATAGCTCTTACTACTTCCCATTAAATAAATTAAATATGTCTTACTTGTTCCCACTCATTTTCTAAAAAGTAGTTTAAAACGAGGGCCCTTCACTCAACCTTTGACCTCAACCCCGCACGTCACATTGTGTTGTATCTGTGAATGTTGGTTGTGGCCAAATGATAGTTTTCTTTCATTCGTTTAGGTTCCACTGTATTTGTTGGCTATATGTTTTCCACTGTCAGAAGGATGAAAATACAAAGTACAACGCTTGGACGTGGGTGAAGACGTCACCGGTGAGTCCTTCCTTCCTATTTATTCACCTTCTAGGTGCTAGAGGCTAAGTTATAGAAGTTAAGTGTTAGAGGCCAAGTGTTAGAGGCAACACAATACGAACAACACAACACAATACGAACAACTCAAAACAATACGAACAACACAATATGAAACACACAACACAATACGAACAACACAACACAATACGAACAACACAACACATTACGAACAACACAAAACAATACGAACAACACAACGATACTGGACTGAAAAACACGATACCGCAGTGAACAACACAATACCGCAATGAACAACACCATGCCGCACTGAACAACACCATGCCGCACTGAACAACACCATGCCGCACTGAACAACACCTTGCCGCACTGAACAACACTTTGCTGCACTGAACAACACCTTGCTGCAATGAACAACACCATGCCGCACTGAACAACACCATCCCGCACTGAACAACACCATGCCGCAATGAACAACACCATGCCGCACTGAAGAACACCATGCCGCACTGAACAAAACCATGCCGCACTGAACAACACCATCCCGGACTGAACAGCACCATCCCGCACTGAACACCATCCCGCACTGAACAACACCATGCCGCACTGAACAACACCATGCCGCACTGAACAACACCATGCCGCACTGAACAACACCATGCCGCACTGAACAACACCATGCCGCACTGAACAACACCATGCCGCACTGAACAACACCATGCCGCACTGAACAACACCATGCCGCCATGAACAACAGGGTGCCGCACTGAACAACACCTTGCCGCACTGAACAACACCTTGCCGCACTGAACACCTTGCCGCAATGAACAACACCATGCCGCACTGAACAAATCCATGCCGCACTGAACAACACCATGCCGCACTGAATAAATCCATGCTGCACTGAACAATACAATGGCGCACTGAACAACACCATGCCGCACTGAACAACAAACACCATGCCGCACTGAACAACACCATGCCACACTGAACAACACCATGCCGCACTGAACAATACCATGCCGCACTGAACAACACCATGCCGCACTAAACAACACCATGCCACACTGAACAACACGACGCCACACTGAACAACACCACGCCACACTGAACAACACGACGCCGCACTGAACAACACGACGCCGCATTGAACAACACGACGCCGCACTGAACAACACCATGCCGCACTGAACAACACCATGCCGCACTGAACAACACCATGCCGCACTGAACAACACCATGCCGCACTGAACAACAACATCCCGCACTGAACAACACCATGCCGCACTGAACAACACCATGCCGCACTGAACAACACCATGCCGCACTGAACAACACCATGCCGCACTGAACAACACCATGCCGCACTGAACAACACAATGCCGCACTGCACAACACCATGCAGCAATAAACAACACCATGCCGCACTGAACAACACCATGCCGCACTGAACAAATCCATGCCGCACTGAACAACACCATGCCGCACTGAATAAATCCATGCTGCACTGAACAATACAATGGCGCACTGAACAACACCATGCCGCACTGAACAACAAACACCATGCCGCACTGAACAACACCATGCCACACTGAACAACACCATGCCGCACTGAACAATACCATGCCGCACTGAACAACACCATGCCGCACTGAACAACACCATGACACACTGAACAACACCACGCCGCACTGAACAACACCACGCCGCACTGAACAACACGACACCGCACAGAACAACACAATACCGCACAGAACAACACAATACCGCACAGAACAACACAACATCGCACAAACAGTTTTAGATAATATTACCTTGCAGTCATGTGACACGGACATGACGTCATTGGGCGGAACTCACGGCAAAATTATAATCCTTGGGCGTAGCTTGCAACAGGAAGTAGGAAAGCGGCAATGCTGGCAAACAAAACACAGCGGTTAGTAACACGACGACTCACAAGACAAATATTTTCGTTTTCAGCTTGCAAAATTTACCGTCTAGAGCGTACAAGGTAATTACAACTCATTGTTTGGAGAAACACGTTTTTTTTTAGCCCTGAAAAGCGAGGGAGTGTGGCGTTTGGGAGGAACGTCGAACTCGGCATATTCACATGCAGGGCACTCTTGAACCAGAAGAGAGCGCCACAAAAAAACGGTCGTTGCCCCAAACGCGCACTAAAAAGGGTCAGAATAACAAGAGTCCAAACGGCCACCCGGGGCCACCCGTCCATCCATTTCTTCAGGGGGGAAAAATCGGAGTCACCGGTGAGTACATTTTGCATTTACCACTGCTTTTCTGCTTCTGTCTTCAAGTGTGTGGCATCCTGCGACCAAAGATTCAGCCAACCCCAAAGCGGTTGACCTCAACGTCCCACCACCATGCCTACCAGAGCAGGTGACGTGATGCTTTGGACATCCTTCCGTCTCATATGCCCAAAAGTACTCTTTGCCACATCTGCGGAAATACGGTGTCTTTTCAAAGGTGCAAATAAATCCAGCGTGGGCGGAACACGCACGTCTTCGGTTTTTCCCGCTTTGTTTGTGTGACAGCTGTTGTGAAAATTTTATACAAATGAAGTTGTATAGTACAGGTTTGGCCAAACCGCAACTCCCGAACCGCATGCGGCTCTTTGCTTGGATTCATGCGGCTCTTTTATGTTCATATCAACATTTGTGTGTGTGTGTGTGGGGGGGGGGGGGGGGGGGGGTTGTGCGTGTTGGCTTCACTTGAGTTCAATTTGGTATTTTCGTCAAAAGCGCATGTGGTGAAATTCCCCAAAGTAGGATGGGCAAACACATTCTGTTAGGGTTTTCCAGGTTATCTTGATCCTATGATTATGTTGGAATGTAACCTGTAATAATTAAACTCGCCTGTCCTGTCTTAACAAAAGTAGTAGAACAAAGTGCTAAGATCTTTTGAACTGATTGACTAGCTGCAGAGGAAGCAATCAAAGTTGTTTTGTTCACACAACATCGTGAAGGACCCCCTGCTGTGCTTTGATCAGCCAGGGGCTTCGGCCATTTGTCTACTCTGACCCCCACTCTCAACCCCCACTCTTTTTTTCTCAATAAAAATGCTCCTGCACGAGGCCTGAGTCAGACCTCCATTTCGATCATCGCTGCACGCACAGCGACGAATGGACTCTCCACCTGCAGGTGTCCAAAAGGACTTACTTGTCTCCCGTGTGGTTCTTGCAAAATAAGTTGGAGTGAGCAAATCTCTAACACATTCCAGTAAACTATTAGTGTCAATTGGGCTCTCAAAATGGCAGGGAAAAGATGCACAGCAAAACGAAAATATGTAGATGAACACAGGACGTTTTTATGAGAGTGGGAAAGCTTCTATATTTTGTTGAACGTGATGCAAACCATTCTACCTGATATGTCAGACCTCAGCGCATTTCAAAGATTCAAATCTTCAGCGCCATGCACTTCAGCTCACTCCATGCTAACATTGATAAGGGGTCGAACCCACAACATCATGCTTAAGAGGTGGACATGTATAAAAGAAAAGGATCTGCAGACAAAACAAGTGAGGCAGAATATTGAGGTTTTTCTCGCGAGGAGTGCATTCAGATTTACAGCAATCTGACTACACTAAAAATCTGTTTGCACTCTTCGCTCTTTTTATTTGGAATGCCCTACCCACAATGTGAGACTTGCCCCTAATAGGTGGGGAGAAGGCGTGGGCTTTGTCTCATTAGAGAAGAAACAAGATTCTATGTGAACCAAGAAGTCACGGACAAGATGCCATGAGAAACGAATGCAAGGACAAAATGCTACGTGAAACAAGAAGTCACAGACAAGACGCCATGAGAAAAGAATGCAAGGACAAAATGCCATGTGCAGACATCAACAAAATAGATTGAGCTATCAACAACTTTCTTGGATTCCCAGAGGTGTAGAAGGTCAGGAAGCTCCAGAAAGCATCGTTTGACTTGTTGACTGGTGGACGTCTGCAAGGCGAAACAGTAAGCATTCTGTGCAATAATCTTATTAATAGGTACTCATTAGAGAACGCATGATAACATATATATATATACAATTTATCTAACACTAACCAGTGCGCCATTATGTCAACGCGTAATAACTAAGTCTGCTGATCAAAACAGCGGTTACTATATGACGTCGCTACGTCGTGGTCACGTGACGCAGACAAGACGTCAATGGGCGGAACTTCTGCCGAAATTAAAATCCGTGGGCAGAGTTAACTTGTTTAAAAGGGAGTGGGCAGAAGAAATATTTAATTTATTTAAATCTATTTTGAGTGCACACCATTATGTCAATGCATAACAACTGTAAATCTACTAAACAAAACAGCGGTTGCTATATGTCATCTGCCACGTTGTGGTCACGTGACAGACGTGACGTCGATGGGCGGAACTTCCGCCGGAATTCAAATCCGCGGGGAGAGTTAACTTGTTTAAAAGGGAGTGGGCAGAAGAATTATTTAATTTATTTAAATCTATTTGGAGTGCACAGCATTATGTCAATGCATAACAACTGTAAATCTACTAAACAAAACAGCGGTTGCTATATGACATCTGCCACGTTGTGGTCACGTGACAGACGTGACGTCGATGGGCGGAACTTCCGCCGGAATTCAAATCCGCGGGGAGAGGTTAGGGTTAGGGTTAGGGTTAGGATTATGTAAGGAGTTCCTCCCCCAAAGGAGAGGAGCAAAGGCACGGTCCTACCAACCACGCCCACGTCCCACAACCAGCCCCAGAGCACCCTGTCCGTCGTGGCTGCGCCAGCCATGCTGGTCAGGCCAAATTGGGCTTATTAAACAAGTATTTGTGTTGTAATTGTTGTTTGTTTTTGATTTTACTTTGCCTATCCGGTCGCCTTTTTTATATAAGTAATAAATGAGTTTCGACTTGGCATGATCGATTGACAGCTGTACTTGCGTTCAAATTAGTCGTACCTCGCACTTAATTCATCAACTCCCCTATCTGGGTGGAGCGAGAGCATCTTGCTCTGTGCGGCATCCATGCGCTCTCCTATCTGGGTAGAGCGTGGGTAAATTATAATTTTGCGTCTAAATGTTTTCCTGTCGGCGCTAGTTTGCGCTCTCTTTTATTTCCTCCGTGTTTCGGCATCTTTTGTGCCTTCCTCAGGTCTGGCACACGGGAATGGCAGCTAAATTTAGTTTTATTGCATGTGGAGCTGTTTCCTCCTTCATGGCCGCATTGAGACTGAGTTTCCTGCTTTGAGCGGTCCTTATATAGTTTCATGTCAGCAATTTGCGTTTCGTTAAGGATAATTTCCCATCTACTTATTTTAGCTTATTAACTTGTTGTTTTCGCTCTTGTGTATTTCTGTTTCTTTTCTTGCAGGCACCGATTGGGCATGAATATGTCATCTCGGCATAGGTAAGTATAACTGTGTGTTTCCTTGTTTCAGGTTTGTATCAGGTAAGTATTGTTTTTTTTGATAGTGTAAATATTTACTTCCAACCACTTTTTAATTTATATTCAATTTTGTGTTTATGTTCAAATTTTTGACTTCTTAATTTCCAATTTTTGACTTACAGGTTGAGATTTTTTTCATATTGGGAGTCAGGGAGGGATTTGGATTAGGGTTAGGGTTAGGGTTGGGGTTAGGGTTAGGGTTAGGGTTAGGGTTAGGGTTAGGGTAGGATCGGTTTAGGGGACAGCGCACAGACGTAGCAGGAGCTCAATGGAAACTGGAAACGTGGAGGGCAGTGGAGGTGGCACAGGCGAGTTAGAATTATGTAAGGAGTTCCTCCCCCGAAGGAGAGGAGCAAAGGCACGGTCCTACCATCCACGCCCACGTCCCACAACCAGCCCCAGAGCAACCTGTCCGTCGTGGCTGCGCCAGCCATGCTGGTCAGGCCAAATTGGGCTTAATAAAAAAGTATTTGTGTTGTAATTGTTGTTTGTTTTTGATTTTACTTTGCCTATCCGGTCGCCTTTGTTATATAAGTAATAAATTAGTCTCGACTTGGCATGATAGAATGACAGCTGTACTTACGTTCAAATTAGTCGTACCTCGCACTTAATTCATCAACTCCCCTATCTGGGTGGAGCGAGAGCATCTTGCTCTGTGCGGCATCCATGCGCTCTCCTATCTGGGTAGAGCGTGGGTAAATTATAATTTTGCGTCTAATTGTTTTCCTGTCGGCGCTATTTTGCGCTCCCTTTCATTTCCTCCGTGTGGCCATCGACAACGTTCCGGCATCTTTTGTGCCTTCCTAAGGTCTGGCACATGGAAATTGCAGCTAAATTTAGTTTTATTGCATGTGGAGCTGTTTCCTCCTTCATGGCCGCATCGAGACTGAGTTTCCTGCTTTGAGCGGTCCTTATATAGTTTCATGTCAGCAATTTGCGTTTCGTTCCAGATAATTTCCCATCTACTTATTTTAGCTTATTAACTTGTTGTTTTCGCTCTTGTGTATTTCTGTTTCTTTTCTTGCAGGCACCGATTGGGCTTGAATATGTGATCTCGGCATAGGTAAGTATAACTGTGTGTTTCCTTGTTTCAGGTTTGTATCAGGTAAGTATTGTTTTTTTGATAGTGTAAATATTTACTTCCAACCACTTTTTAGTTTATATTCAATTTTGTGTTTATGTTCAAATTTTTGACTTCTTAATTTCCAATTTTTGACTTACAGGTTGAGATTTTTTTCATATTGGGAGTCAGGGAGGGATTTGGATTAGGGTTAGGGTTAGGATTAGGGTTTGGGGTTAGGTTAGGGTTAGGGTAGGATCGGTTTAGGGGACAGCGCACAGACGTAACAGGAGCTCAATGGAAACTGGAAACGTGGGGGGCAGTGGAGGTGGCACAGGCGAGTTAGGATCATGTAAGGAGTTCCTCCCCCGAAGGAGAGGAGCAAAGGCACGGTCCTACCATCCACGCCCACGTCCCACAACCAGCCCCAGAGCTGCCTGTCCGTCGTGGCTGCGCCAGCCATGCTGGTCAGGCCAAATTGGGCTTAATAAACAAGTATTTGTGTTGTAATTGTTGTTTGTTTTTGATTAGGTAAAGAGTTCCTCCCCCGAAGGAGAGGAACAAAGGCACGGTCCTACCATCCTGGCCCGCACCCCACAACCAGCTCCAGAGCATCTTGCCCGTTGCGGCCGCGCCCGCCATGCTGGCCAGGACTAATTAGGGCTTAATAAAGATCGTTTTTGACCTTGAACACGTGTTTGTGCTTATTGTATGTTTGTTTTTGATTGCACTTTACCTATCGGGTCGCCTTTGTTATATAATTAATAAGTGAGTCTCGATTTGGCATGTAAGATTGACAGCTGCGCTTGCGTTCAACTAAATATTCATACCTCACACCTAATTCATCGACTCCCCTATCTGGGTGGAGCGAGAGCATCTTGCTCTGTGCGGCATCCATGCGCTCTCCTATCTGGGTAGAGCGTGGGTAAATTACTATTTGTTTCCAATTGGTTTTGTACCGGCGTCATTTTGCGCTAAATTTTGTTCATCTGTGTGGCCATCGACAACGTTTCGGCATCTTTTGTGCCTTCTTCAGGTCTGGCACACAGGAATTGCATCTAAATTTAGTTTAGTTTCATCACATGGGGAGCTGCTTCCTCCTCCACGGCCGCATCGAGACTGAGAGCTCCTGCTCCGAACGGTGCTTATATACACTCCTCCAAGTGGGCGGAGCCAGCAATTTGCGCTTGTTTCTTTAGCATAGTAACTTGTTTTCTTGCAGGCACCGATTGGGCGTGGATTTGTGATCTCCGGAATAGGTAAGTATATTTTTGTTTTGGGTAAGTATTATGGTTTTAATTAAGGCAAGTGTTTACTTTTAACTGCTTTTTTTGCTTTTTTTTTGTCCCAAATAATGCTTATTTGCAATTGTTTACATTCAAATTTGATAGGTATGCACATTTTTTTGTTTTGGGTGAGTATTGTGGTTTTATTTGAGGTAAGTATTTACTTTTAACTGCCTTTTGGTCTCAAATAGTGCTTATTTGCAATTATTGTTCAAATTTGTGTTTACGTTCAAATTTTGACTTGTTTATTTTCAAATTTTAACTTGCAGGTTGACGTTTTTGTCTTATCGGGAAATGGGGTCAGGTTAGGGTTAGGGTTAGGGTTAGGGTTAGGGTTAGGGTTAGGGTTAGGGTTAGGATTGGGGTTAGGGTTAGGGGTTAGGTTAGGATGGGGGATAGGTTAGTATTAGGGCTGGGATAGGACCAGTTTAGGGGACAGCACACAGACGTAACAGGAGCTCGATGGAAACCGGAAACGTGGGGGGGCGCACTGGAGGTGGCACAGGCGAGTTAGGATTAGGTAAAGAGTTCCTCCCCCGAAGGAGAGGAACAAAGGCACGGTCCTACCATCCTGGCCCGCACCCCACAACCAGCTCCAGAGCACCCTGCCCGTTGCGGCCGCACCCGCCATGCTGGCCAGGACTAATTAGGGCTTAATAAAGATCGTTTTTGACCTTGAACACGTGTTTGTGCTTATTGTATGCTTGTTTTTGATTGCACTTTACCTATCCGGTCGCCTTTGTTATATAATTAATAAGTGAGTCTCGATTTGGCATGTAAGATTGACAGCTGCGCTTGCGTTCAACTAAATATTCGTACCTCGCACCTAATTCATCGACTCCCCTATCTGGGTGGAGCGAGAGCATCTTGCTCTGTGCGGCATCCATGCGCTCTCCTATCTGGGTAGAGCGTGGGTAAATTAGTATTTGTTTCCAATTGGTTTTGTACCGGCGTCATTTTGCGCTAAATTTTGTTCATCTGTGTGGCCATCGACAACGTTTCGGCATCTTTTGTGCCTTCTTCAGGTCTGGCACACAGGAATTGCATCTAAATTTAATTTAGTTTCATCACATGGGGAGCTGCTTCCTCCTCCACGGCCGCATCGAGACTGAGAGCTCCTGCTCCGAACGGTGCTTATATACACTCCTCCAAGTGGGCGGAGCCAGCGATTTGCGCTTGTTTCTTTAGCATAGTAACTTGTTTTCTTGCAGGCACCGATTGGGCGTGGATTTGTGATCTCCGGATTAGGTAAGTATATTTTTGTTTTGGGTAAGTATTTACTTTTAACTGCTTTTTTTGCTTTTTTTTGTCCCAAATAATGCTTATTTGGAATTGTTTACATTCGAATTTCATAGGTATGCACATTTTTTTGTTTTGGGTGAGTATTGTGATTTTATTTGAGGTAAGTATTTACTTTTAACTGCCTTTTGGTCTCAAATAGTGCTTATTTGCAATTATTGTTCAAATGTGTGTTTACGTTCAAATTTTGACTTGTCTATTTTCAAATTTTAACTTGCAGGTTGACGTTTTTGTCTTATCGGGAAATGGGGTCAGGTTAGGGTTAGGGTTAGGGTTAAGGTTAGGGTTAGGGTTAGGGTTAGGGTTAGGGGTTAGGTTAGGAAGGGGGATAGGTTAGGATTAGGGCTGGGATAGGACCAGTTTAGGGGACAGCACACAGACGTAACAGGAGCTCGATGGAAACCGGAAACGTGGGGGGGCGCACTGGAGGTGACACAGGAGAGTTAGGATTAGGTAAAGAGTTCTTCCCCCGAAGGAGAGGAACAAAGGCACGGTCCTACCATCCTGGCCCGCACCCCAGAACCAGCTCCAGCGCATCCTGCCCGTTGCGGCCGCGCCCGCCATGCTGGCCAGGACTAATTAGGGCTTAATAAAGATTGTTTTTGACCTTGAACACGTGTTTGTGCTTATTGTATATTTGTTTTTGATTGCACTTTACCTATCCGGTCGCCTTTGTTATATATTTAATAAGTGAGTCTCAATTTGGCATGTAAGATTGACAGCTGCGCTTGCTTTCAACTAAATATTTGTACCTCGCACCTAATTCATCGACTCCCCTATTTGGGTGGAGCGAGAGCATCTTGCTCTGTGCGGCATCCATGCGCTCTCCTATCTGGGTAGAGCGTGGGTAAATTACTATTTGTTTCCAATTGGTTTTGTACCGGCGTCATTTTGCGCTAAATTTTGTTCATCTGTGTGGCCATCGACAACGTTTCGGCATCTTTTGTGCCTTCTTCAGGTCTGGCACACAGGAATTGCATCTAAATTTAGTTTAGTTTCATCACATGGGGAGCTGCTTCCTCCTCCACGGCCGCATCGAGACTGAGAGCTCCTGCTCCGAACAGTGCTTATGTACACTCCTCGAAGTGGGCGGAGCCAGCTATTTGCGCTTGTTTCTTTAGCATAGTAACTTGTTTTCTTGCAGGCACCGATTGGGCGTGGATTTGTGGTTCAGCACTAACCTCTCGAAAGATTTCATGACCACAGATGTCAGTGCAACAGGTCTATAGTCATTCAGACCTGTGATGGCGGGCTTCTTGGCCACTGGAACGATGGTGGAGCTCTTGAAGCACGCGGGCACCTCACACAGCTCCAGGGAACGATTGAAGATCCGTGCAAAGGTGGGCGCCAGCTGCACCTGAAGGATGTCACGGGCCCCCTGCTGGAGCCCTTCCAGTTTGCGTACCGGGCAAACAGGCTGGTGGATGATGCGGTCAACATGGGACTGCACTACATCCTGCAACACCTGGACACCCCAGGAAAGTACGCCAGGATCCTGTTTGTGGACTTCAGCTCGGCGTTCAACACCATCGCTCCTGACGTCCTCCAACAGAAGCTCATCCAGCTCGCGGTGCCTGCCTCCACCTGTCAGTGGATCACCAGCTTCCTGACCAACAGGAGACAGCGTGTGAGGCTGGGGAGCATCACATCTGACACTCTGACCACCAACACTGGAGCCCCTCAGGGGTGCATCCTCTCCCCACTGCTCTTCTCCCTCTACACCAATGATTTCTCCGCAAGTGACTCTTCTGTGAAGCTCCTGAAGTATGCAGACAACACCACTCTCATCGGACTGATCCAGAACGGTGATGAGACTGCGTACAGACAGGAGGTGGAGCGGCTGGTCCACTGGTGCAGCCAAAACCACCTGGACATGAACCCGCTCAAGACCGTGGAGATGACAGTGGACTTCAGGCGAGGCCCTTCACCACTTTCACCCCTCACTATCCGCAGTAATACTATTCTCTCATCAGACACCTTCAACTTCCTGGGAACCACAATCTCTCGGGACCTGAAATGGACCGGCCACATAGACTCTGTCCGGAAGAAGGCCCAGCAGAGGCTGTACTTCCTGAGACAGCTCAAGAAGTTCAACCTGCCGCGGGAGCTGCTGAAGACCTTCTACACTGCCATCATCCAGTCTGTCTTCTGCACCTCCATCACTGTCTGGTTTGGATCGGCCTCCAAACAAGACAAGCACAGACTGCAACGGACAGTAAGGACTGCAGAAAAGATAATTGGAATCAACCTCCCATCTATCCAAGACTTGTACCTGTCCAGGACCAGGAAACGTGCAAGTAACATCTCAACAGACCCTTCGCACCCAGGTTGCAGCCTGTTTGAACTACTCCCCTCCGGACGCCGTTATAGAGCTCTGTACACTAAAACCAGCAGACACAGAGACAGCTTCTTCCCCCAGGCTGTCGCTCTGATGAACTCACACCACTCTTAGAGTCTCAGAGTCATTACTGTGCAATAACATCCTGCTTTCCACACCTTTTTTGTTTACACTGTTTGTACTATGTGTCCTCTCTGCATCCATTGCAGCCTGGTCATCCTAGAAGAGGGACCCTCCCATCTCTGGTCTTTTCTCAAGGTTTCTCATTTCCCCTAGCTGGAGTTTTGAGTTTTTCCTTGCCCTCTTGGGAGTTTAAGATCAGGGGATGTTTGAGAATATCTTTCGTTCTTCACATGTGCTGAGTGTTGTTGTTAGTCACCTAAATGTTGAACAGAGGCTATGATTTACCGAATTCAAATTCCTTGTTTGGCACGCTCAAACATGGCGAATAAAAAACTCTTGAATCTTGAATGTTGAATTGTGGTTTTATTTGAGGTATTTACTTTTAACTGCCTTTTGGTCTCAAATAGTGCTTATTTGCAATTATTGTTCAAATTTGTGTTTACGTTCAAATTTTGACTTGTTTATTTTCAAATTTTAACTTGCAGGTTGACGTTTTTGTCTTATCGGGAAATGGGGTCAGGTTAGGGTTAGGGTTAGGTTTAGGGTTAGGATTAGGGTTAGGGTTAGGGGTTAGGTTATGATGGGGGATAGGTTAGGATTAGGGCTGGGATAGGACCAGTTTAGGGGACAGCACACAGACGTAACAGGAGCTCGATGGAAACCGGAAACGTGGGGGGGGGCGCACTGGAGGTGGCACAGGCGAGTTAGGATTAGGTAAAGAGTTCCTCCCCCGAAGGAGAGGAACAAAGGCACGGTCCTACCATCCTGGCCCGCACCCCAGGCATCCTGCCCGTTGCGCCCGCACCCGCCATGCTGGCCAGGACTAATTAGGGCTTAATAAAGATCGTTTTTGACCTTGAACACGTGTTTGTGCTTATTGTATGTTTGTTTTTGATTGCACTTTACCTATCCGGTCGCCTTTGTTATATAATTAATAAGTGAGTCTCGATTTGGCATGTAAGATTGTCAGCTGCGCTTGCGTTCAACTAAATATTCGTACCTCGCACCTATTTCATCAACTCCCCTATCTGGGTGGAGCGAGAGCATCTTGCTCTGTGCGGCATCCATGCGCTCTCCTATCTGGGTAGAGCGTGGGTAAATTACTATTTGTTTCCAATTGGTTTTGTACCGGCGTCATTTTGCGCTAAATTTTGTTCATCTGTGTGGCCATCGACAACATTTCGGCATCTTTTGTGCCTTCTTCAGGTCTGGCACACAGGAATTGCATCTAAATTTAGTTTAGTTTCATCACATGGGGAGCTGCTTCCTCCTCCACGGCCGCATCGAGACTGAGAGCTCCTGCTCCGAACGGTGCTTATGTACACTCCTCGAAGTGGGCGGAGCCAGCTATTTGCGCTTGTTTCTTTAGCATAGTAACTTGTTTTCTTGCAGGCACCGATTGGGCGTGGATTTGTGATCTCCGGAATAGGTAAGTATATTTTTGTTTTGGGTAAGTATTATGGTTTTAATTAAGGTAAGTGTTTACTTTTAACTGCTTTTTTTGCTTTTTTTGTCCCAAATAATGGTTATTTGCAATTGTTTATATTCAAATTTGATAGGTATGCACGTTTTTTTGTTTTGGGTGAGTATTTTGGTTTTATTTGAGGTAAGTATTTACTTTTAACTGCCTTTTGGTCTCAAATAGTGCTTATTTGTAATTATTGTTCAAATTTGTGTTTACGTTCAAATTTTGACTTGTTTATTTTCAAATTTTAACTTGCAGGTTGACGTTTTTGTCTTATCGGGAAATGGGGTCAGGTTAGGGTTAGGGTTAGGGTTAGGGCTAGGGTTAGGGTTAGGGTTAGTTTTAGGGTTAGGGTTAGGTTTAGGTTTAGGGTTAGGATTAGGGTTAGGGTTAGGGGTTAGGTTAGGTTGGGGGATAGGTTAGTATTAGGGCTGGGATAGGACCAGTTTAGGGGACAGCACACAGACGTAACAGGAGCTCGATGGAAACCGGAAACGTGGGGGGGGCGCACTGGAGGTGTCACAGGCGAGTTAGGATTAGGTAAAGTCAAAGTCAAAGTCAAAGTCAGCTTTATTGTCAATTTCTCCACATGCCAAAGACACACAAAGAAACCGAAATTTCGTTCCCCCCTGTCCCACGGTGACAAGACATGGCTCACAACAGACAAACAAGTAACAAGTATAACAAAAGCGTGCTGAATAAATAATGAATAAATAACACAACAATAAATAAATAAATAAGAGGAGCAGAAAAAAAAGGAGCAAGTGCGCGTACAGCAGACATTCCCGAAAATAGCGCAACAGTGCCACACGCTACGCAGAGGGGGGTAGCGAGTTCAGGGCCCTAACAGCCTGGGGAAAGAAGCTGTTGGCAAGTCTGGTGGTGCGGGAGCGCAGGCTCCTGTACCTCTTCCCAGAGGGCAGAAGGTCAAACAAAGAGTGAGCCGGGTGACTCACATCTCTGGCAATCGAGGTTGCCTTACGGGCGAGATGGGAGGTGTAAATGTCCTTCAGGGAGGGGAGCGAAGCACCAATAATCTTACCAGCCGTATTCACTATGCGCTGCAGGGCCTTCAAGTTCTGTTCAGTGCAGTTACCACCCCAGACAGCGATGCAACTGGTGATGACGCTCTCAATAGTGCCACGGTAGAATGTAGACAGGACTGCCTGAGGAGCACATGCACGCCTGAGCTTCCGCAGGAAGTACAGGCGGCGCTGAGCTTTCTTTGCCAGTGACGAGGTGTTTGCGGACCAGGAGAGGTCCTCACTGATGTGCACCCCCAGGAACTTGGTGCAGCTCACCCTCTCCACCACAGCACCATCGATGATCAACGGCAGGTGTGTTGTGTGACCCTTCCGGAAGTCAACAATGATTTCCTTGGTCTTATTAACGTTCAGCAGGAGGTTGTTGTCCCTGCACCACGTGGTCAGAAGGTCAACCTCCGACCTGTACCGAGTCTCGTCGCCCTTCGTGATGAGACCCACCAGAGTCGTGTCGTCAGCAAACTTCACTATGCGGTTGTCGCTGTAGGTCGCAGTGCAGTCATGCGTCAGCAGGGTGAAGAGTAATGGACTGAGCACGCAGCCCTGGGGGGCCCCCGTGCTCAGCGTGATGCTGGCGGAGATTTTGTCGCCAACACGCACCACCTGAGGCCTCTGACAGAGGAAGTCCAGTATCCAGTTGCAGAGGGAGGTACTGAGGCCCAGCTCGTCGAGTTTGCAGATGAGTCGCTGCGGCACAATGGTGTTGAAGACAGAGCTGAAGTCCACAAACAGCAACCTCACATATGAGTCCTTTCTCTCCAGATGGGTGAGGGCCGAGTGGAGGGCAGAGCAGATGGCATCCTCAGAGGACCGCTTGGCACGGTACGCAAACTGGAAAGGGTCAATGGTGGGGAGGAGAACGGACTTGATGTGCTCCATGACCAGCCGCTCAAAGCACTTCATGATGATGGGCGTCAGTGCCACAGGGCGGTAGTCATTGAAGCAGGACGGTGCAGGTTTCTTCGGCACAGGAACGATGGTGGCAGCCTTGAAACACGAGGGGACGATGGCCTGCTGCAGGGAAACGTTAAAGATGTCCGTGAAGACACCCGACAGCTCCCCAGCGCAGTCCTTCAGCGCTCGACCCGGGATGTTGTCAGGGCCCGCCGCCTTACGGGTGTCAATAGCGGCAAGCACCCTCCTCACACCGTCGGCAGTGAGGCGCAGGGGCTGCTCGTGTGGGGGGGGAGTGGTCTTCAGCGGGCAAGTGCTGTTCTGGGCGTCGAAGCGAGCAAAGAAGCGGTTCAGATCGTTCAGCAGACGGACGTCGCCCTCACAGCTCCTCGGCGCGGGCTTGTAGTCCGTGATGGTCTGAATGCCCCGCCAAAGGCTACGTGCGTCCTTGCTGTCCTTGAAGTGGGTGGAGACCTTGCACGAGAACGCCTTCTTCGCTTCTTTGATGCCTCGGGACAGGTCGGCCCTCGCTGTCCTCAAGCCAGCCTCATCCCCCGCTCTGAAAGCCTTGTCTCTGGCCCTCAACAGTCTGAGGACAGCCCCCGTCAGCCACGGCTTCCAGTTCGCGCGAGTGACGACGGATTTCGAGCAAGTCACATCATCGATGCACTTCGTGATGTAAGAGGTAACAGAGTCAGTATACTCCTCTATGTCCGTCCAATCGTTGTAGGTGGCTGCCTGCTTAAACAAGTCCCAGTCAGTGGTGTCGAAGCAGTCACGAAGTGCATCGGAGGCACCCTCAGGCCACACTCGAACCTGCCTCCGAACCGGCCTGGATGCCTTTACCAATTTGTCTGTATGCGGGCAAAAGCAAAACGGTGAGATGGTCAGAAAGCCCCAGATGGGGGAGGGGGGTGGCTTTGAAAGCTCCCTTTTGCGCCGAGTAGACTAGGTCCAGGAAGCTGTCGCCACGTGTCGGAAAAGGAACATGCTGGTGAAGCCTCGGGAAAACAGACTTCAGGTTGGCATGATTGAAGTCTCCAGCGAAGATGGTGAAACCGTCAGGGTGCGCTGTTTGCTGTTCACTGACAGCCTGGTACAGTTCACCAAGCGCCGCGATCCTGTCTCCTTCGATGTTGGAAGGCGGGATGTATACCGCGACTAGCAGAATCGCGGTAAATTCCCTCGGCAGATAAAAAGGACGGCACTTAATGATCACAAACTCCACAAGCGGCGAGCAGTGCTTACATACCACCACAGAGTCCCGGCACCATTCTTCTCGGATGTAGACGCATATTCCACCTCCACGCGACTTTCCCCCTCGTACAATGGCACGGTCCGCCCGATAGCACGCTAGCCGCTCCAGGTGCACTGCAGAGTCCGGAATGTTGTCACTCAACCAGGTCTCGGTGAACACGAGCACACAGCAGTTCCGCACCGTCCGGTTCGTAGACCTCAGCAGGCGAACGTAATCCATTTTGTTGTCCAGCGATCGAACATTCGCCAGAAGAATGGAGGGCACCGCCGGTCGCGCTGGGTTGGCCGCCAGCCTGGCCCGGACGCCTCCGCGCTTGCCCCTCTTCTGCCTCCTCGCACACCGTTTCCGACGGCTCCCAACCGGGGGAGGAATAGCGGGTGAGGTCGGCGACGTTTCAGGACGTAGCAGTCCGAGCGCCTTTAATGTCGACGCTTCAAAGTCCAGAACGCCGCAAAACCCACTTCTGCCGATGTCAAGCAGAACCTGCCTGCTGTACTTGTAGCACGGACGAGACGAACACACAAGACTGTCGGACGAACACTCATTAGACGAACAAATCACCGTACCGACGGGACAGAGAGTGGCCGCTGCGTGTGCACGCGCCGCCATCTTGAAAGAGTTCCTCCCCAGAAGGAGAGGAACAAAGGCACGGTCCTACCATCCTGGCCCGCACCCCACAACCAGCTCCAGAGCATCCTACCCATTGCGGCCGCGCCCGCCATGCTGGCCAGGACTAATTAGGGCTTAATAAAGATCGTTTTTGACCTTGAACACGTGTTTGTGCTTATTATATGTTTGTTTTTGATTGCACTTTACCTATCCGGTCGCCTTTGTTATATAATTATTAAGTGAGTCTCGATTTGGCATGTAAGATTGTCAGCTGCGCTTGCGTTTAACTAAATATTCGTACCTCGCACCTAATTCATCGACTCCCCTATCTGGATGGAGCGAGAGCATCTTGCTCTGTGCGGCATCCATGCGCTCTCCTATCTGGGTCGAGCGTGGGTAAATTACTATTTGTTTCCAATTGGTTTTGTACCGGCGTCATTTTGCGCTAAATTTTGTTCATCTGTGTGGTCATCGACAACGTTACGGAATCTTTTGTGCCTTCTTCAGGTCTGGCATACAGGAATTGCATCTAAATTTAGTTTAGTTTCATCACATGGGGAGCTGCTTCCTCCTCCACGGCCGCATCGAGACTGAGAGCTCCTGCTCCGAACGGTGTTTATATACACTCCTCCAAGTGGGCGGAGCCAGCGATTTGCGCTTGTTTCTTTAGCATAGTAACTTGGTTTCTTGCAGGCACCGATTGGGCGTGGATTTGTGATCTCCGGAATAGGTAAGTATATTTTTGTTTTGGGTAAGTATTATGGTTTTAATTAAGGTAAGTATTTACTTTTAACTGCTTCTTTTGCTTTTTTTGTCCCAAATAATGCTCATTTGCAATTGTTTACATTCAAATTTGATAGGTATGCACATTTTTTTTTTTGTTTTGGGTGAGTATTGTTGTTTTATTTGCGGTAAGTATTTACTTTTAACTGCCTTTTGGTCTCAAATAGTGCTTATTTGCAATTATTGTTCAAATTTGTGTTTACGTTCAAATTTTGACTTGTTTATTTTCAAATTTTAACTTGCAGGCTGACGTTTTTGTCTTATCGGGAAATGGGGTCAGGTTAGTGTTAGGGTTAGGGTTAGGGGTTAGGTTAGGATGGGGGATCGGTTAGGATTAGGGCTGGGATAGGACCAGTTTAGGGGACAGCACACAGACGTAACAGGAGCTCGATGGAAACCAGAAACGTGGGGGGGGGGGCGCACTGGAGGTGGCACAGGCGAGTTAGGATTAGGTAAAGAGTTCCTCCCCCGAAGGAGAGGAACAAAGGCACGGTCCTACCATCCTGGCCCGCACCCCACAACCAGCTCCAGAGCATCCTGCCCGTTGCGGCCGCGCCCGCCATGCTGGCCAGGACTAATTAGGGCTTAATAAAGATCGTTTTTGACCTTGAAAACGTATTTGTGCTTATTGTATGTTTGTTTTTGATTGCACTTTACCTATCCGGTCGCCTTTGTTATATAATTAATAAGTGAGTCTCGATTTGACATGTAAGATTGACAGCTGCGCTTGCGTTCAACTAAATATTCGAACCTCGCACCTAATTCATCGACTCCCCTATCTGGGTGGAGCGAGAGCATCTTGCTCTGTGCGGCATCCATGCGCTCTCCTATCTGGGTAGAGCGTGGGTAAATTACTATTTGTTTCCAATTGGTTTGTACCGGCGTCATTTTGCGCTAAATTTTGTTCATCTGTGTGGCCATCGACAACGTTTCGGCATCTTTTGTGCCTTCTTCAGGTCTGGCACACAGGAATTGCATCTCAATTTAGTTTAGTTTCATCACATGGGGAGCTGTTTCCTCCTCCACGGCCGCATCGAGACTGAGAGCTCCTGCTCCGAACGGTGTTTATATACACTCCTCCAAGTGGGCGGAGCCAGCGATTTGCGCTTGTTTCTTTAGCATAGTAACTTGTTTTCTTGCAGGCACCGATTGGGCGTGGATTTGTGATCTCTGGAATAGGTAAGTATATTTTTGTTTTGGGTAAGTATTATGGTTTTAATTAAGATAAGTATTTACTTTTAACTGTTTTTTTTTGCTTTTTTTGTCCCAAATAATGCTTATTTGCAATTGTTTACATTCAAATTTGATAGGTATGCACATTTTTTTGTTTTGGGTGAGTATTGTGGTTTTATTTGAGGTAAGTATTTACTTTTAACTGCCTTTTGGTCTCAAATAGTGCTTATTTGCATTTATTGTTCAAATTTGTGTTTGCGTTCAAATTTTGACTTGTTTATTTTCAAATTTTAACCCGCAGGTTGACGTTTTTTTCTTATCGGGAAATGGGGTCAGGTTAGGGTTAGGGTTAAGGTTAGGGTTAGGGTTAGGGGTTAGGTTAGGATGGGGGGTAGGTTAGGATTAGGGCTGGGATAGGACCAGTTTAGGGGACAGCACACAGACGTAACAGGAGCTCGATGGAAACCGGAAACGTGGGGGGTGGCGCACTGGAGGTGGCACAGGCGAGTTAGGATTAGGTAAAGAGTTCCTCCCCCGAAGGAGAAGAACAAAGGCACGGTCCTACCATCCTGGCCCGCACCCCACAACCAGCTCCAGAGCATCCTGCCCCTTGCAGCCGCGCCCGCCATGCTGGCCAGGACTAATTAGGGCTTAATAAAGATCGTTTTTGACCTTGAACACGTGTTTGTGCTTATTGTATGTTTGTTTTTGATTGCACTTTACCTATCCGGTCGCCTTTGTTATATAATTAATAAGTGAGTCTCGATTTGGCATGTAAGATTGACAGCTGCGCTTGCGTTCAACTAAATATTCGTACCTCGCACCTAATTCATCGACTCCCCTATCTGGGTGGAGCGAGAGCATCTTGGTCTGTGCGGCATCCATGCGCTCTCCTATCTGGGTAGAGCGTGGGTAAATTACTATTTGTTTCCAATTGGTTTTGTACCGGCGTCATTTTGCGCTAAATTTTGTTCATCTGTGTGGCCATCGACAACGTTTCGGCATCTTTTGTGCCTTCTTCAGGTCTGGCACACAGGAATTGCATCTAAATTTAGTTTAGTTTCATCACATGGGGAGCTGCTTCCTCCTCCACGGCCGCATCGAGACTGAGAGCTCCTGCTCCGAACGGTGCTTATATACACTCCTCCAAGTGGGCGGAGCCAGCGATTTGCGCTTGTTTCTTTAGCATAGTAACTTGTTTTCTTGCAGGCACCGATTGGGCGTGGATTTGTGATCTCCGTAATAGGTAAGTATATTTTTGTTTTGGGTAAGTATTATGGTTTTAATTAAGGTAAGTATTTACTTTTAACTGCTTTTTTTGCTTTTTTGTCCCAAATAATGCTTATTTGCAATTGTTTACATTCAAATTTGATAGGTATGCACATTTTTTTGTTTTGGGTGAGTATTGTGGTTTTATTTGAGGTAAGTATTTACTTTTAACTGCTTTTGGTCTCAAATAGTGCTTATTTGCAATTATTGTTTAAATTTGTGTTTACGTTCAAATTTTGACTCGTTTATTTTCAAATTTTAACTTGCAGGTTGACGTTTTTGTCTTATCGGGAAATGGGGTCAGGTTAGGGTTAGGGTTAGGGTTAGGGTTACGGTGGGAGCCCCCCCTCCTAGAGGAGGGAAAGGCAAAAGCACGGTCCATCCATCCGGGATTCCAATCAGCCCCCAGCTCACGGTTCCGGCGGGCAACGCGGTGGCGTCGGCCATAGTGGACCGTCGTCCAACCCTGATCCATGGCTGTGGATCCAGAATTTGCCTTTGTCATATATTTAATAAAGTTATTTTTTTTTTAAATAAAGTTTCTTTTTTGATTTATTCTGGCCAATATGCAATGTGTGCCCTGACAACGTTTCGGCTATCTAAAGCCTTCATCAGGTCTGGCACACCTGACATCAGGTATTATATGAAAAACTATTTTTGTTTTGTAAGGTGCAACAATGTGTCTTGCTTGCAGTCCAAATTCGCACTAAAGGCCCTTTGCCTTGCGGATTCCTTTTATACCCTCAGCTCGGTTGAAGTTTTAAATCTTTTTTGTTTTTCGAAATTTCGTTTTAGAAATGTAACGTGTTTTAGCTTATATTTTCATTTTTCAATTAATTTTCATAATTAAACTAGCCTTCATATTAGGTTTGAACAAAATAATTATAATTTGGTCAACTTGGAATTGGTATTATAGAAATGTAAACATACAAATTTTGTTTTTTAATGTTTTTTAATTGTTTTTTTTTCATGTTTTTTGATGTTTTTTGTTTTTCAAATAGACGTGATCTAGGATCTCGGATTGCGGTCCAAACTACAGGTAAGTAGTACATAGGTAGGTGGATTATATATTGGGTTTTTGCAAATTTGTAATTATATTATTGAGAACATTTGGTGACTTTTGTTTATATTTTTGTTTTATTCCGTTTTGTCAATTTTTTTCTGCTTTTTTCAGGTGGGCGTGGTCCGGGGACCAGACGCGTGGTTCCAATTGGAGGTAAGTATCCAGGTAGGTATTAGATGTAAGTGGGTCTGAATAAAGTAAAACCAATTTGTCCTAATTATGTTAATTGTCCTACTTGTTGGAAGTTCTGTTCCTGGTGGGACGTAAAAAGGGACTGGGATTGGGGTAAGGGTTGGGGTTAGGATTGGGGTTGGGGTTAGGGTTAGGTTTAGGTTTAGGGTTGGGGGTAGGGTCAGGATTGCAGTAGGAGCCCCCCTTCCTGTTGGAAGCAGGGGCAAAAGCACGGTCCATCCGTCCGGCACATCTCCCAGCGTCCAGCCCAGGGTTCTGATTGCAGTAGGAGCCCCCCTTCCTGTTGGAAGCAGGGGCAAAAGCACGGTCCATCCGTCCGGAACACCTCCCAGCGTCCAGCCCAGGGTTCTGACGAGCAAAGCGGCGGCGTCGGCCATAGTGGACCGTGGTCCAACCTTGCTACATGGCTGGAATTCGCCTTTGTTATATATGTAATAAACTTGTTTTTATCAAACAAAATTGTTTTTAATATGGTTGTTTTTAATGAAGTAGTTTTTAATAAAATTTATTTTGTTAGATTTTGTTTGGCCAATATATAATGTATGCGTGCCTTGACAACGTTTCGGCCGCTAGGGCCTTCCTCAGGTCTGGCACACAAACAAACAAAAAATAAAATTGATGCTGAAATCTACTGTTTGTAATTGCTGCTGAGTTGTTTTCTCTTTGTTCTCTCTCCACGCACTGAGCGTCTTTTGCGCTGCGCATCCTTTTATAGTCTCTGTTTGGTTAGAGTTTCTAATTTCAAATTTTAGTTTTTGTTTCTGACTTTTTCTTTTTTGGAAATAAAATTGGTTTTAGCCTCAATGAATGTGTTCCAATTACGATTTGATATTGTGAATTATGATTTTGAATATTTTATTGTTTTGTTTTTTGTTTTGTTTTTTATTTTTGTTTTTTATTTTTTTGTTTCTCATTTTTCTTACTACAGGTATATGGATTATTCAGGTAAGTATTTACGTATATATTTTTTTGATTTTTGTCTTTTCTAATTTTTTAGGTGGGCGTGGTCCGGGGACCAGAGGCGTGGTACCAATTTGAGGTAAGTATCCAAGGTAGGTATCTAAGATAGGTAAGTGAGTCCGAATTGATTTTAATAAATTTGTCCTAATTGTGTTAATTGAGCCTGCTTTGAACACTCTGGACTCTGAAACCAGTGATCCCAGCTCAAGTCTCGGTTGGACCTCAAACCTTTGGTCACATACGGTCATATGCAAAAGTTTCATTCGTATGTAAAATAAATTTCAAGATTTTCCTTTATAAATCATTGGCTGTTCAGATCAGCAATATCAGTTAAACATATCATATAGCGGACAGAGACAAAGATAATTGAAAAGTGAAATGAAGTTCATTGGAGTTACAGATTTGTCAAGAAGAATGGTCCAATATACCTTCAACCAGAATCCACACTCTCATTGGAAGCTTTAGGAAGTATCTCGAGCAGTGGTTCTTAACCTTGTTGGCGGTACCAAACCCCACCAGTTTCATATCAAAGTCAAAGTCAAAGTCAGCTTTATTGTCAATTTCTCCACATGCCAAAGACACACAAAGAAACCGAAATTTCGTTCCCCCCTATCCCACGGTGACAAGACATGGCCCACAACAGACAAACAAGTGAACAAGTATAACAAAAGCGTGCTGAATAAATAATGAATAAATAACAACAAATAAATAAATAAATAAGAGGAGCAAAAAAAAAAAAAAGGAGCAAGTGCGCGTACAGCAGACATTCCAGAAAATAGCGCAACAGTGCCGCGAGTTCAGGGCCCTAACAGCCTGGAGAAAGAAGCTGTTGGCGAGTCTGGTGGTGCGGGAGCGCAGGCAGAACGTCAAACAAAGAGTGAGCCGGGTGACTCACATCTCTCGCAATCGAGGTTGCCTTGCGGGTGAGATGGGAGGTGTAAATGTCCTTCAGGGAGGGGAGCGAAGCACCAATAATCTTACCAGCCGTATTCACTATGCGCTGCAGGACCTTCAAGTTCTGTTCAGTGCAGTTACCACCCCAGACAGCGATGAAACTGGTGAGGACGCTCTCAATGGTGCCACGGTAGAATGTAGACACGACTGCCTGAGGAGCACATGCACGCCTGAGCTTCCGCAGGAAGTACAGGCGGCGCTGAGCTTTCTTTTCCAGTGACGAGGTGTTTGCGGACCAGGAGAGGTCCTCACTGATGTGCACCCCCAGGAATTTGGTGCAGCTCACCCTCTCCACCACAGCACCGTCGATGATCAGCGGCGGGTGTGTTGTGTGACCCTTCCGGAAGTCAACAATGATTTACTTGGTCTTATTGACGTTCAGCAGGAGGTTGTTGTCCCTGCACCACGTGGTCAGAAGGTCAACTTCCGACCTGTACCGAGTCTCGTCGCCCTTCGTGATGAGACCCACCAGAGTCGTGTCGTCAGCAAACTTCACTATGCGGTTGTCGCTGTAGGTCGCAGTGCAGTCATGCGTCAGCAGGGTGAAGAGCAATGGACTGAGCACGCAGCCCTGGGGGGCCCCCGTGCTCAGCGTGATGCTGGCGGAGATTTTGTCGCAACACGCACCACCTGAGGCCTCTGACAGAGGAAGTCCAGTAGCAGTTGCAGAGGGAGGTACTGAGGCCCAGCTCGTCGAGTTTGCAGATGAGTCGCTGCGGCACAATGGTGTTGAAGGCAGAGCTGAAGTCCACAAACAGCAACCTCACATATGAGTCCTTTCTCTCCAGGTGGGTGAGGGCCGAGTGGAGAGCAGAGCAGATGGCATCCTCAGAGGACCGCTTGGCACGGTACGCAAACTGGAAAGGGTCAATGGTGGGGGGGAGAACGGACTTGATGTGCTCCATGACAAGCCGCTCAAAGCACTTCATGATGATGGGCGTCAGTGCCACGGGGCGGTAGTCATTGAAGCAGGACGGTGCAGGTTTCTTCGGCACAGGAACGATGGTGGCAGCCTTGAAACACGAAGGGACGATGGGCTGCTGCAGGGAAACGTGAAAGATGTCCGTGAAGACACCCGACAGCTCCCCAGCGCAGTCCTTCAGCGCTCGACCCGGGATGTTGTCAGGGCCCGCCGCCTTACGGGTGTCAATAGCGGCAAGCACCCTCCTCACACCGTCGGCAGTGAGGCGCAGGGGCTGCTCGTGTGGGGGGGGAGTGGTCTTCAGCGGGCAAGTGCTGTTCTGGGCGTCGAAGCGAGCAAAGAAGCGGTTCAGATCGTTCAGCAGACGGACGTCGCCCTCACAGCTCCTCGGCGCGGGCTTGTAGTCCGTGATGGTCTGAATGCCCCGCCAAAGGCTACGTGCGTCCTTGCTGTCCTTGAAGTGGGTGGAGACCTTGCACGAGAACGCCTTCTTCGCTTCTTTGATGCCTCGGGACAGGTCGGCCCTCGCTGTCCTCAAGCCAGCCTCATCCCCCGCTCTGAAAGCCTTGTCTCTGGCCCTCAACAGTCTGAGGACAGCCCCCGTCAGCCACGGCTTCCAGTTCGCGCGAGTGACGACGGATTTCGAGCAAGTCACATCATCGATGCACTTCGTGATGTAAGAGGTAACAGAGTCAGTATACTCCTCTATGTCCGTCCAATCGTTGTAGGTGGCTGCCTGCTTAAACAAGTCCCAGTCAGTGGTGTCGAAGCAGTCACGAAGTGCATTGGAGGCACCCTCAGGCCACACCCGAACCCGCCTCCGAACCGGCCTGGATGCCTTTACCAATTGTCTGTATGCGGGCAAAAGCAAAACGGTGAGATGGTCAGAAAGCCCCAGATGGGGGAGGGGGGTGGCTTTGAAAGCTCCCTTTTGCGCCGAGTAGACTAGGTCCAGGAAGCTGTCTCCATAATTCTCGGCATAATTTCTCTGTTTATGTGAACATGTTCACATATGTGCCGGTATGAATTATGCGAACGTATGATTGTTGCACGGAGTATGATATAGGCGGCTATCCGTTGCAAAAAGAGAAAGAACGCTCTGCTTTCACAGAGCATCAACAAATTGAGATATACTCTTATTGTTCCTCTCCACGGAAATGATATACTCTTATTGTTCCTCTCCACAGAAATCTTTAGTAAAAGGCGAAAGATTTATTCGATCTGAAGAGGAACGAGTATCTGAAAATCTGAGTCAAAACGGGCCATCCCACTGCTGGTCTCACTAAATTCACAGGCGGTCTCGCACTCAAATTGCAGCAACATTCAAACAATAGAAGTTGATGGATTTACTATACTTACAAGGACTCAAGCAAAATAGAATGTTTAAACGAGTATTTTGTGTTCATTAATGTCTCACTTACTTTAAACATTGTTGGCGCACAGGATTGTAGGTATCTGATCGAACACTGACGGCGCTCGTTCTTTCAATTATATTGGGCGTCTATTTTGATTATTGAAGGTAAAAACAGTTGTATGTCTTGGTACGTGTACTTTTGGTCTGAGAGAACGGGAAATGATCCCATCCCTGTGTTTTATTTGAAAATTTGTAATTTCATAACTTTATTCAACACAAATCAGGAAACAAAATACGATCGTAATTTCTCAAATGGTTTTTCAAACTTCAGAAATGCTCTATGTCTCGCTTGTGTCGCAAATAATTGAGGCTTTTGACGTTGCTGGCATGGTTTGGAGTGTAATTCACCTCCACTGCGTTGGTGGCGTTTGATATTTGACATTTGAAAATATTTTACTTTAGAAAGTAAAAGTTGTTCTCTAGAAATCCATACTTGTGATGTATGAGGAAAAACAATCCGGCGAATTCTTAAAAAGACAGACCTACAGCCGACAAAAAGGTTTTGACACGTTCATATCATATGACGAGTCAGGAACGTGGTAATTACATATTATTTTGCATTTACTAATTTGGTGAATACAGTTTAGCGAGCAAATGCACAGTGTTAGAGATTCGCTCACTCCAACTTATTTTGCAAGAACCACACGGGAGACGAGTAAGTCCTTTTAGACACCTGCAGGTGGAGAGTCCATTTGTCGCTGTGCGTACAGCGATGTTCGAATGGAGGTCTGACTCACGGCTCCTGCAAGAGCATTTTTATTAAGAGAAACAGGGTGGGGGTAAGAGTGGACTGAATAGAGAAAGCCCTTGACCACTAGTCAAAACATAGCAAAGGGTGTTTTACGACTTTGTGTAGGATGGGACAAGCTAGGTTATTTATCACAGGTTGCATTCCAACATAAGCATAAAACTAATCTAGCTACGTTATTTATTACAGGCTGCATTCCAACATAATCATACGATAAGGATAATCTGGAAAACCCTGACACACAGTTCCAGAGTACAGTTAATTACATAATCAAAAGCGTTCAGTGTGTCACAGCATCGCAGACTTCAACTCCATGTGCGTACTACTGCGCTTAATTTTTGTTTTCATCAGAAAGACCAGAGGAGAGCGCGAACACAGTCCCCCACTACCAGAAATAATGCAGTTGAGATTCCCACAGTAGGGGAATTTGCAGAGGTCAGCACAACCAGAGTGCAATGGCTGAGCCTCACTTTGGGTGAACCACCTTCTTCATGGTGTCTCCCCTTCCAGGTAGGTATGAACTGTACAAGTTGCCGGGCCGACGTCTTTACCGCACACGCCATCTTCAGTCACGGGCTTAATTGCTAAAAACGTGTGGCACACATACACACTCAGTGGATGAAACAGGATTCGTAGAACTGTTTAAAAAGTACCTTTGGTCATTACAAAACCAAAGCATTATAAATTAAGTAAAACATAGATTAAGAGACACTATCACCATGCTTTGCTTCTTTTTCTACCCTTCATTGCACCTACCCCCACGCCTTTGTTCACCTCCTTTGTCTTCGTCGCCATCTAGTGGTGATGGCAGCAACCATAACAAACCATAAAAAATAAAGTAAAAATAATATATCGGCAAAAACATGCCTATCATGCATTGCCTCTTTTAACCTGAGAACCCTAAAACTGTATGAATTTGTATTTATTGAAAACGTCCAACATTACCACTGAATAATATATTTTTTTTCTGAACAAGTTTTGAAAATGACAAATATATCAAATAACTATAACATAAATAGTTCACCGCCACACGGCCCCAAGCACCGGCATCGACTTCCAGGCATGTTCAGTGAGGACCTCTCCTGGTCCGCAAACACCTCGTCACTGGAAAAGAAAGCTCAGCGCCGCCTGCCGCTGATCATCGACGGTGCTGTGGTGGAGAGGGTGAGCTGCACCAAGTTCCTGGGGGTGCACATCAGTGAGGACCTCTCCTGGTCCGCAAACACCTCGTCACTGGAAAAGAAAGCTCAGCGCCGCCTGTACTTCCTGCGGAAGCTCAGGCGTGCATGTGCTCCTCAGGCAGTCGTGTCTACATTCTACCGTGGCACCATTGAGAGCGTCCTCACCAGTTGCATCGCTATCTGGGGTGGTAACTGCACTGAACAGAACTTGAAGGTCCTGCAGCGCATAGTGAATACGGCTGGTAAGATTATTGGTGCTTCGCTCCCCTCCCTGAAGGACATTTACACCTCCCATCTCACCCGCAAGGCAACCTCGATTGCGAGAGATGTGAGTCACCCGGCTCACTCTTTGTTTGACGTTCTGCCTGCGCTCCCGCACCACCAGACTCGCCAACAGCTTCTTTCTCCAGGCTGTTAGGGCCCTGAACTCGCGGCACTGTTGCGCTATTTTCTGGAATGTCTGCTGTACGCGCACTTGCTCCTTTTTTTTTTTTTTGCTCCTCTTATTTATTTATTTATTTGTTGTTATTTATTCATTATTTATTCAGCACGCTTTTGTTATACTTGTTCACTTGTTTGTCTGTTGTGGGCCATGTCTTGTCACCGTGGGATAGGGGGGAACGAAATTTCGGTTTCTTTGTGTGTCTTTGGCATGTGGAGAAATTGACAATAAAGCTGACTTTGATATGAAACTGGTGGGGTTTGGTACCGCCAACAAGGTTAAGAACCACTGCTCGAGATACTTCCTAAAGCTTCCAATGAGAGTGTGGATTCTGGTTGAAGGTATATTGGACCATTCTTCTTGACAAATCTGTAACTCCCATGAACTTCATTTCACTTTTCAATTATCTTTGTCTCTGTCCGCTATATGATATGTTTAACTGATATTGCTGATCTGAACAGCCAATGATTTATAAAGGAAAATCTTGAAATTTATTTTACATACGAATGAAACTTTTGCATATGACCTGTCAAACGCACCTCTTGCATTAAGGTGCCCCCGGCTTCCCGGTAACGGGTTTGTTTTAGCCGGGTTCGGAGATTCGTCCGTAATCTAACCACCCGAGTTAAATTAACTCTGTTAGGGTTTTCCAGGTTATCTTTATCGTAGGATTATGTTGGAATGTAAACTATAATGATTAAATCAATCTTTTCTTGCCCTCACAATGCAGAGTAAGATGAAGTGGTTGCTTCCTCTGCTTGATTGACCAGCTGCAGGGGAAGCAATCAAAGTTGTTCTGTTTCCCACAACAGTGTAAAACACCCCCTGCTCTGATCTTATCAGAGGCCGGGGGTACACCAAACCTGTCCACTCTCACCCCCACTCTGTTCCTCCTAATAAATATGCCCTTGCAGGAAGGAGACTTTTAGATTTCATTCCTGTAGCGAGTGATCTCTCCACCTGCAGGTGTCTAAAAGAACTTGCTTGTCTCCCGTGTGGTTCTTGCAAAATAAGTTGGAGTGAGCAAATCTCTAACGTTTTGGTGCCGAAACCCGGGATCCCTCATACCCATCATCTGGCTGACGGAGGACGACGCGCTGTACACCGTCAACGGGCCAGCGTCCATTAGCCGGACCTGGTAAAGAAAGACCTGGGAAGGAAATTCTTCGCTGGGCCAGCATCTTAGGTCTGCCTTCGTCTGACAGAGGTGGATTGACGGGACCCGGCAGTGCAACGAACCAGGGGACAAGTAAGTTAAAGGCCTGAAGTTGTGTGATTGTGTTGTTGTGAAACGCGTATAAAAAAAAAAAAAAACACAGGTGCACGTGAGATTCGGCTTTGGTTTGTCCGAGCTATGAGATACGGCTTTGGTTTGTCCGAGCTATGAGATACGGCTTTGGTTTGTCCGAGCTATAAGATTCGGCTTTGGTTTGTCCGAGCTATGAGATTCGGCTTTGGTTTGTCCGAGCTATGAGATTCGGCTTTGGTTTGTCCGAGCTATGAGATACGGCTTTGGTTTGTCCGAGCCATGAGAAAAATACAAAGCGCTGGAGTTTGTGTAATTGAGAGTGTGGCTGGTAGGATAAATTGACTAAATAGCAGTTCTAGCATTGATCCACGGCAATAATACAGGCTAGTAATTTGTTGAAAGGTCAATTTAAACCTGCATTGAGGATCCTCAAAGAAATAAATAAGTAATAATAGTAATAATAATAATAATAATATTTTTTGAGACAAAGAGATTGTAAAACCTAAAATTACTAGAATTAAGATGGGAAATAAAAACGGTAAATCTCTACCTCTTGACGGAGATGAGAAGTACATGGCGAGTAGATTTCTTAATGGTATGCAATATATGCCGAAGTGGAAGAAAAAGTATGGAGTAGAAAGGAAGTTGAGAAATCAAGTGGTAAAGAAATGCAACTTGCTTCTAGAAGATAAATAAATAAAATAAGCATGTGCTGTCCTCGTGTGCATGGGAGGGACCAGCTCATGATCGACCACAGGAAATGGCCAGCCTGTGACGAATCATTGGTGCTGGGAACTACCTTTTGCGTGCGAGAGCTCTGCATGTGTGTGTGTATATGTTAAAATGATGAACATTGGCTAAAGTTTTAGTATAAAAAAAAATTTGCTAGACTGTGGTCTATCCAATTTGCACCGCAGAACAGAAATTATTTTGAAAGATAAAAATGAGAGGAAAAAGAGAGAAATCTGTTTGCAAGCAGAAACTAATCCACACTAGTGCATGTTAAGTGTCGAGCCCACATGAGAAATTCGAAGAAAATAAAAATGACAGAACATGCTTTCAGGAATTGGAAGAAGCTAAATTGTGAATTTAAGATTTTGCAATGCTACATTTAATAGGAATAATTGATTGGTTGTGTTATAAGATTATACAAAATTCTAAATGCAAGCTAAATCTGAGAGATTGAGTTCTTCAAATTTAAAAACAAAGAAAAAATTCAGATTAATTTGCCAATTGTTTGTTTTGGTTAATTTTTTTTGAATTGGTGGATTGTTCTACCAGGAAACCTGAGTTGAAAATGATATATGAATGTTGTGTGGTGAGCTTGGATGAATTGGGACCAATGTGATAGAAAGACTCCTTTTTGGAGACTGTGTGTGAGATGCAAATGAACATTGATGAATGATAGCCTGAATGAAAAGAAATTACAGGTTGAATGGTTGAAGTCGTTGGCGACTACTATGGAAAATTAGTAGAGCGACTTTGATGAAAGAGTGATTTTGAGCAGGTTGAATGTTAGAAAGAAACACGTAGCTTTTGGATTGATAATTAACTACAGAAAAAAAAAACTGGAGAACCAGTAACACATGTAGAAGATGTGTGAACTGGGAAATTGAGAAGCGTTTTGGACAGAAAGTCAAATTAAATGATGATGGAATCGTATGTAGTAAAGAACGCATTCTCCCAAAAAGATTGTCAAGGTGTGAGGTATGGGCGTTGCCAAGCCTCAAAAGGAGGGAGTGAGTAGGACAGATAGTGGAAGATAGTAATAATACAACACTTTATGACAATGAATTTTCGAATACATTTGGTGTTATACTGTGGTATTTTTTTTTATTCTGGTGTAGATAGGTTAGCAACACGAGAGATTTAGAGGTTCAAAAGAAAGACAGTCAAAAGAAAACATTTTTGATTTGGACAATTGCAGGCTAACAGGAACATAAGAACGATAAGAACTACGAGAGTTGCAAACAACAGATGAAGAGCAGTCCTTGGCAGATTATATGATCAGGACGCTCAAATTGTGTCAAAGACAAATTTACTGCCGCCTGATCTTTCCTCCTCACAGGTCGACAACCCCATCAATCCAGGAGACTGGGTCTACATCAAGGTCATCAAAAGAAAGAACTGGGCCAGCCCGCGGTGGGAGGGACCGTTCCAAGTTTTGCTTGCTACTCCCACGGCGGTAAAAATTTCTCAACGGCCCAGCTGGATTCACCACAGCCACTGCAAGTTGCAGAGAGTGCTGGACCCCTAATTCGGAGTGGTGGGGAAGGCTGACTACAAAGGGGCCCCATCGTTTAGGGTGAGGCGTCTCAATGTTGGTGAAGAATTCATCGATCCCCACTCCGCTAGGCGAGGGGATGTCCCGGTGTCTCTGCCATCCTAGTAGCAACGGGGCTCCATATGCCAGATGGATCCTCTGCTGCGTTGTGGTTGGAGCGTGCTATGGTCTATTGACTCATCTGAACAGACCAAATGACAATGTTGCCCGTGGTAAACGATGGTCACATGATGAGAACTTTGAAGACTGGTCATGGGACCCCAGAAACCCATACGAAACCAACACTTGGTACCGGTATGTCAGGTTCACTGTGAGAGCTCACACACGGGAGGCGTGCTATGTGTGTTCGAAACTCCCCCCTTCCTCCACGCAAGTTCGCTTGGAGGCCAGAGCAATGAATGTCACTGAAGCAAAATGTATGGCATCCATGGGAGGAGGTGGATATCAGCACCGTGCCGTCACAGTCAAAGATGCCGACCCTTACCGCCCTGGACTTGCTGACGGTGCCTGTGATCAGCTGTTCTGGACAAATCTCAATGTGACTGTTAAAGGACGGACAATACCACAAGTGGCCTACACAGAGAGACCAGCTGGAGTGAATTACACATGTTACATCCAAGGTAACAAGACCCACGTCTGCATTAACGACGACTGCCCTCCAGGAGGAAACTGGATGGGAGCTTTGGACATCACCGATGAGTGTCAAGATAAGAGAGCCATTTCAGGTGGTGAGGGCTCTCCAACCAACATGGCTACACCATTGAACGGAACATACTTCATACAGAATGGCTGGTGGCTTTGTGGTCACAAGGTTTATCCGATGCTGCCCGCCAACTGGACAGGAGTGTGTGCACCAGTGTGGGTGACAGACCACACCTACAGGATACGACATCATCTGCTGACAGGAGCACACAACTCATCTGGACGTCGACGCAGAGCAGTTGCAATCTTTGACCCTCATGACCCTGTCTGGGGTGCGAACGTTCCAGAGGACCATAAAGTGTGGTCTGCCAGAGACAAAGTTGTCCTTGCGCTCTTCCCTCAGATTGGGGTTGGGAAACTATCGCTCTTCATCGAGACACTGAACTATCGTTTTCAATCCTTTGTGAATCTCTCGCTGCAAGTCAACGATGGACAAAATAGAGAGATTCAGGCTATTAGACTGAAGGTCTTGCAAAACAGGATGGTTCTGGACTTGTTGACGGCAGCACAAGGTGGTGTGTGCCACATCATTGGGACTTCCTGTTGCACATACATACCAGGAGAAAATGACACCCACATAAACGATGCCATGAATTCGCTGAAGAACTTACAGCAGGCCATGTCTAAAGACAAGGTCCCACATCAGTTTGATTTCTTTTCATGGCTATTCTCTGGCAACTGGTGGCAACTGCTGTTGAAATTGCTGTCTCCTGTGCTTGTTGTGCTGGTGGTGTTGTGCTCGTTTACGACCTGCGTTATCCCATGTTTGAAGTCTGCTGTGTCGAAGTTTGTGTCCTCTACTGTAGCCCAAGTTCATATACAACTTCTTAGAGATGACGGATGTGATGACGATAATGACACGTGGATTGCGTAGATGCTGCTCTGTTGGGCATGTTTTACAGAAACTTGATGATTTAACCATCGAAAATGCTTCGCAAGTGATGGATACAATGATGTACTGTTTCTGTGTTTTTATTTTTATTTTTTATTGATAGCATTCTGGTCGCCTGTGGCACAGGGGCCGTGTAAGAATTTTCCTGCTAATAACATCTGGCCAGCAGGTTTTTCGCTTACACAATAAGTTTGATCTGGGGTATTGAGGTAATGCCTCATCTTCACTGGAAAGTGTTGCTATCATTGTTTGTTGTTTTTATTTTTACTATTCTTCTTTCTTCATTATACATATATATATATGTTTTTTCTTACTTGTCTTTGTTGTTTGGGGTGACATAATCATATGATAAAACAGGAGGGAGATGTTAGGGTTTTCCAGGTTATCTTTATCGTAGGATTATGTTGGAATGTAAACTATAATGATTAAATCAATCTTGTCTTGCCCTCACAATGCAGAGTAAGATGAAGTGGTTGCTTCCTCTGCTTGATTGACCAGCTGCAGGGGAAGCAATCAAAGTTGTTCTGTTTCCCACAACAGTGTAAAACACCCCCTGCTCTGATCTTATCAGAGGCCGGGGGTACACCAAACCTGTCCACTCTCACCCCCACTCTGTTCCTCCTAATAAATATGCCCTTGCAGGAAGGAGACTTTTAGATTTCATTCCTGTAGCGAGTGATCTCTCCACCTGCAGGTGTCTAAAAGAACTTGCTTGTCTCCCGTGTGGTTCTTGCAAAATAAGTTGGAGTGAGCAAATCTCTAACAAACTCCACCGGAATCAATCTAATTTCTGTACGACGCCAATCCCTCTCAAGTCACCCGAAGCTCGAGCCGAGTAACTCAATTCGAGGCAAGACTTTGAAGTGACCGTATCGTATTGATGGCTCCCCGCTAGTGTTTGAAGTTCTTATTTTGTTACGGATATTTTTTAGATGTCTTTGTTAAGACCTCAGGGATTTGTTTGTATAGCGCACCCAAGCACTAGTTTTGCCGAAGTAAATGTTGATATGGGTCCGTACCACTTGGTCGCTCATGCAGCGAACCGACCAACTTTTTCATTCGAAAGAGAATCGAATTAATAAAAGTGTGACAATAATAGCATTTAAGAAGAAAATTAATGCACTTTATATCATTAATTCTAACTTCCTATACGTAGATCTAGCACTTAACCGTCGGAGTTCTTCACCCCACTTGATTGCTTTAAAAAAAAATAGCGACTTTCTTAAACCGAATAAAAATGTCGTGCTCTATTTAGATTTGCCCAATAATTAATTTGGAAGGCAAGTCTATTTTCTGATCGTGTCCCATTTAACTTTTGACGCGGCCCGACAAATTTAGGAACTGGGCCGCGCCCGACGGACAGTTAAAATACTTTTATCCTCCACCAACTCCAATGATTTATTTTAACCGTCGTCGTTATGTTATTTAAAAAAAAAATGAATTTTCAACCGAATTTACTTTTAACGAAATCCACTCTTCCGTTAAATATTTACGAAAGTTATTTAATCCTCTAACTTGCTCGGAGTTACTTTTTACGCGGCCCGTCAAAAAAGGGGAAGCGGGCCTGAGCCTTTCAAATAGTTAAATAACTTTCCGTTCTACACAAAACCAATAATCTGATTTAAACATCCATCCATCCATCCATTTTCTGAACCGCTTATTCCCCACGGGGGTCGCGGGCGTGCTGGAGCCTATCCCAGCCGTCATCAGGCAGTAGGCGGGGGACACCCTGAACTGGTTGCCAGCCAATCGCAGGGCACACAGAGACAGACAACCAATCGCACTCACACTCACACCTAGGGACAATTTGGAGTCTTCAATCGGCCTACCAAGCATGTTTTTGGAATGTGGGAGGAAACTGGAGTGCCCGGAGAAAACCCACGCGGGCCCGGGGAGAACATGCAAACTCCACACAGGGAGGGCCGGAGGTGGAATCGAACCCGCACCCTCCTAACTGTGAGGCGGACGTGCTACCCAGTGCGCCACCGAGCCGCCCCTGATTTAAACACTTCCTTTAATTTATTCAGACGAAACAACTTTCGAACGGATCGAAATTCACTCGTGGCTCAGATAACTACGGAAGTTATTTAAGTCTCTAACTTGTTCGGAGTTCCTTTTTACGCGGCCCGTCAAAAAGGGGAAGCGGGCCTGAGCCTTCGGTTGCATATTCAGTACAAATCCGCGCACAACGAAGTAAGTAATATACAAAACACATTTATTGAAGAAACATGGAATAGAATTACAAATCTAAATTACTCCAGAAACTGAACAACTTCACTCACTGATACCCGTGTTAATAAAATCATTCAATCCCAGAACAATTCGATTGCAAAACACAGTTCATAAAAAAGGGAAGAGGTAAATACCAGCTGCGTGCTATTTTTGGTGGAAGCAAAGTCGAGTGATCAGTTCGATCTTGCTTCTAAAATCCAAATTAGAGAAACAGGCTGGCCACGAGGAAGCCGGCGGCCCGATGACTATTCCCCCCTCTCGCTAAAATACATAAAAACGGTCATCTTCACCTATTTCTCCTATAAAGTTGTCCAGTCCAATTTTTGGGAGTAAATCCAAGTTAATTTCAGTCCAGCGATCCTGCGTCTCACACAAAGATCTTTGGGACTTTTGGAAAAAAAATCTTGAAACTCCTCCGGGCCTCTTCACGTATGAGCGCTCTTTTGGGGGAAAAAAGCCCTGAAGCTGCTCCTGCAGGACCTTTTATAGACCTCTCCGTCCCCCCCCCCTCCCCTTTCTTTTCTCCTGTACTTTCCCTATAGGGTAAGACTGCCCAGTTTTCCCACGCCTATAGAAGGGACTGGCCAGCTTTCTCACGCCTATAGAGGGAACTGGGCAGTTTTCCCACGCCCATAGAGGGAACTGGCCAGTTTCCCCACGCTTGGTTATCTGTGGCCTTCAGCAGCTGTTTCCGCCCTGACCACGCAGTACTTTCCACCAAATGCACAGCTAGTGGTAAAACCTTTCACTTCCCCTTTTCTTCTCTTTCTGTTACATGAAAATAACTTTTTAAAGTTACGCTTCAATTAACTCTGAAATAAAAATCCAAACCCTTGACCTACTTTTCTAAACAATTTATGTCACGCCACTATTCTCATAGTGACGGGTCTCTTGATCGAATTGACAAATAATATTGCTTAAAGCGGTTACAGAATACATTTTTAGCCAAGCAAAGAAATCAAAAATAAAAATCACATTTGTGCTTCTCCAAACAATTTATGTCACGCCACTATTCTCATAGTGACGGGTCTCGATCGAATTGACAAATAATATTGGTTGAAGCGGTTACAGAATACTTTTTTAGCCAAGCAAAGAAATCAAAAATAAAAATCACATTTGTGCTTCCATGCGTGACTCACACTCTGACACCGTGCTACTCTTTTATTTCTATTTTACCATGTTTAGCTTATTGGCTCCTCTTTTGGTCTCACGTTTTGGTCTGGCGCCATCTTTTGGACAAATTTGGAATTTCAGCTCTGCCAATTTATTCCTGTGAACAATCCATATTCTACCATTTGCACCATCTCTACTCCCATGTTACATGACAGACCGTATGTGACCAAAGGTTTGAGGTCCATCCGAGACTTGAGCTGGGATCACTGGTTTCAGAGTCCAGAGTGTTCAAAGCAGGCTCAATTAACACAATTAGGACAAATTTATTAAAATCAATTAGGACTCACTTACCTTAGATACCTACCTTAGATACCTACCTTGGATACCACGCCTCTGGTCCCCGGACCACGCCCACCTAAAAAATTAGAAAAGACAAAAATCAAAAAAATATATACGTAAAAACTTACCTGAATAATCCACATACCTGTAGTAAGAAAAATGAGAAACAAAAAAATAAAAAACAAAAATAAAAAACAAAACAAAAAACAAAACAATAAAATATTCAAAATCATAATTCACAATATCAAATCGTAATTGGAACACATTCATTGAGGCTAAAACCAATTTTATTTCCAAAAAAGAAAAAGTCAGAAACAAAAACTAAAATTTGAAATTAGAAACTCTAACCAAACGGAGACTATAAAAGGACGCGCAGCGCAAAAGACACGTGGAGAGAGAGCAAAGAGAAAACAACTCAGCAGCAATTACAAACAGTAGATTTCAGCATCAATTTTATTTTTTGTTTGTTTGTGTGCCAGACCTGAGGAAGGCCCTAGCGGCCGAAACGTTGTCAAGGCACACATACATTATATATTGGCCAAACAAAATCTAACAAAAGAAATTTTATTAAAAACTACTTCATTAAAAACAACCATATTAAAAACAATTTTGTTTGATAAAAACAAGTGTATTACATATATAACAAAGGCAAATTCCAGCCATGTAGCAAGGTTGGACCACGGTCCACTATGGCCGACGCCGCCGCTTTGCTCGTCAGAACCCTGGGCTGGACGCTGGGAGGTGTGCCGGACGGATGGACCGTGCTTTTGCCCCTGCTTCCAACAGGAAGGGGGGCTCCTACTGCAATCAGAACCCTGGGCTGGACGCTGGGAGGTGTGCCGGACGGATGGACCGTGCTTTTGCCCCTGCTTCCAACAGGAAGGGGGGCTCCTACTGCAATCCTGACCCTACCCCCAACCCTAAACCTAACCCTAACCCCAACCCCAACCCTAACCCCAACCCTTACCCCAATCCCAGTCCCTTTTTACGTCCCACCAGGAACAGAACTTCCAACAAGTAGGACAATTAACATAATTAGGACAAATTGGTTTTACTTTATTCAGACCCACTTACATCTAATACCTACCTGGATACTTACCTCCAATTGGAACCACGCGTCTGGTCCCCGGACCACGCCCACCTGAAAAAAGCAGAAAAAAATTGACAAAACGGAATAAAACAAAAATATAAACAAAAGTCACCAAATGTTCTCAATAATATAATTACAAATTTGCAAAAACCCAATATATAATCCACCTACCTATGTACTACTTACCTGTAGTTTGGACCGCAATCCGAGATCCTAGACCACGTCTATTTGAAAAACAAAAAACATCAAAAAACATGAAAAAAAACAATTAAAAAACATTAAAAAACAAAATTAGTATGTTTACATTTCTATAATACCAATTCCAAGTTGACAAATTATAATTATTTTGTTCAAACCTAATATGAAGGCTAGTTTAATTATGAAAATTAATTGAAAAATGAAAATATAAGCTAAAACACGTTACATTTCTAAAACGAAATTTTGAAAAACAAAAAAGATTTAAAACTTCAACCGAGCTGAGGGTATAAAAGGAATCCGCAAGGCAAAGGGCCTTTAGTGCGAATTTGGACTGCAAGAAAGACACATTGTTGCACCTTACAAAACAAAAATAGTTTTTCATATAATACATGTGTGCCAGACCTGATGAAGGCTTTAGATAGCCGAAACGTTGTCAGGGCACACATTGCATATTGGCCAGAATAAATCAAAAAAGAAACTTTATTTAAAAAAAAAATAACTTTATTAAATATATGACAAAGGCAAATTCTGGATCCACAGCCATGGATCAGGGTTGGACGACGGTCCACTATGGCCGACGCCACCGCGTTGCCCGCCGGAACCGTGAGCTGGGGGCTGATTGGAATCCCGGATGGATGGACCGTGCTTTTGCCTTTCCCTCCTCTAGGAGGGGGGGCTCCCACCGTAACCCTAACCCTAACCTGACCCCATTTCCCGATAAGACAAAAACGTCAACCTGCAAGTTAAAATTTGAAAATAAACGAGTCAAAATTTGAACGTAAACACAAATTTGAACAATAATTGCAAATAAGCACTATTTGAGACCAAAAGCAGTTAAAAGTAAATACTTACCTCAAATAAAACCACAATACTCACCCAAAACAAAAAAATGTGCATACCTATCAAATTTGAATGTAAACAATTGCAAATAAGCATTATTTGGGACAAAAAAGCAAAAAAAGCAGTTAAAAGTAAATACCTTAATTAAAACCATAATACTTACCCAAAACAAAAATATACTTACCTATTACGGAGATCACAAATCCACACCCAATCGGTGCCTGCAAGAAAACAAGTTACTATGCTAAAGAAACAAGCGCAAATCGCTGGCTCCGCCCACTTGGAGGAGTGTATATAAGCACCGTTCGGAGTAGGAGCTCTCAGTCTCGATGCGGCCGTGGAGGAGGAAGCAGCTCCCCATGTGATGAAACTAAACTAAATTTAGATGCAATTCCTGTGTGCCAGACCTGAAGAAGGCACAAAAGATGCCGAAACGTTGTCGATGGCCACACAGATGAACAAAATTTAGCGCAAAATGACGCCGGTACAAAACCAATTGGAAACAAATAGTAATTTACCCACGCTCTACCCAGATAGGAGAGCGCATGGATGCCGCACAGACCAAGATGCTCTCGCTCCACCCAGATAGGGGAGTCGATGAATTAGGTGCGAGGTACGAATATTTAGTTGAACGCAAGCGCAGCTGTCAATCTTACATGCCAAATCGAGACTCACTTATTAATTATATAACAAAGGCGACCGGATAGGTAAAGTGCAATCAAAAACAAACATACAATAAGCACAAACACGTGTTCAAGGTCAAAAACGATCTTTATTAAGCCCTAATTAGTCCTGGCCAGCATGGCGGGCGCGGCTGCAAGGGGCAGGATGCTCTGGAGCTGGTTGTGGGGTGCGGGCCAGGATGGTAGGACCGTGCCTTTGTTCTTCTCCTTCGGGGGAGGAACTCTTTACCTAATCCTAACTCGCCTGTGCCACCTCCAGTGCGCCACCCCCCACGTTTCCGGTTTCCATCGAGCTCCTGTTACGTCTGTGTGCTGTCCCCTAAACTGGTCCTATCCCAGCCCTAATCCTAACCTACCCCCCATCCTAACCTAACCCCTAACCCTAACCTTAACCCTAACCCTAACCTGACCCCATTTCCCGATAAGACAAAAACGTCAACCTGCAAGTTAAAATTTGAAAATAAACAAGTCAAAATTTGAACGTAAACACAAATTTGAACAATAATTGCAAATAAGCACTATTTGAGACCAAAAGGCAGTTAAAAGTAAATACTTACTTCAAATAAAATCACAATACTCACCCAAAACAAAAAAATGTGCATACCTATCAAATTTGAATGTAAACAATTGCAAATAAGCATTATTTGGGACAAAAAAAAAGCAAAACAAGCAGTTAAAAGTAAATACTTACCCAAAACAAAAATATACTTACCTAATCCGGAGATCACAAATCCACGCCCAATCGGTGCCTGCAAGAAAACAAGTTACTATGCTAAAGAAACAAGCGCAAATCGCTGGCTCCGCCCACTTGGAGGAGTGTATATAAGCACCGTTCGGAGCAGGAGCTCTCAGTCTCGATGCGGCCGTGGAGGAGGAAGCAGCTCCCCATGTGATGAAACTAAACTAAATTTAGATGCAATTCCTGTGTGCCAGACCTGAAGAAGGCACAAAAGATGCCGAAACGTTGTCGATGGCCACACAGATGAACAAAATTTAGCGCAAAATGACGCCGGTACAAAACCAATTGGAAACAAATAGTAATTTACCCACGCTCTACCCAGATAGGAGAGCGCATGGATGCCGCACAGAGCAAGATGCTTTCGCTCCACCCAGATAGGGGAGTCGATGAATTAGGTGCGAGGTACGAATATTTAGTTGAACGCAAGCGCAGCTGTCAATCTTACATGCCAAATCGAGACTCACTTGTTAATTATATAACAAAGGCGACCGGATAGGTAAAGTGCAATCAAAAACAAGCATACAATAAGCACAAACACGTGTTCAAGGTCAAAAACGATCTTTATTAAGCCCTAAATAGTCCTGGCCAGCATGGCGGGTGCGGCCGCAACGGGCAGGATTCTCTGGAGCTGGTTGTGGGGTGCGGGCCAGGATGGTAGGACCGTGCCTTTGTTCCTCTCCTTCGGGGGAGGAACTCTTTACCTAATACTCACTTATTAATTATATAACAAAGGCGACCGGATAGGTAAAGTGCAATCAAAAACAAGCATACAATAAGCACAAACACGTGTTCAAGGTCAAAAACGATCTTTATTAAGCCCTAATTAGTCCTGACCAGCATGGCGGGTGCGGCCGCAACGGGCAGGATGCTCTGGAGCTGGTTGTGGGGTGCGGGCCAGGATGGTAGGACCGTGCCTTTGTTCCTCTCCTTCGGGGGAGGAACTCTTTACCTAACCCTAACCCCTAACCCTAACCCTAACCCCTAACCCTAAACCCTAACCCTAACCCTAACCCAAACCCTAACCCTAACCGTTGTCCTCTTCTGCTAGGGAGGGACATCAGTTCCCCGTCCCTGGTAGGGGTTGGACTTCACAATCCAATCCTAACCCTAACCCTAACCGTTGTCCTCTTCTGCTAGGGAGGGACATCAGTTCCCCGTCCCTGGTAGGGGTTGGACTTCACAATCCAATCCTAACCCTAGCCCTAACCCCTAACCCTAACCTCTAACCCTAACCCCTAAACCCTAACCCTAACCCTAACCCGGCTCCCGCGGCACCTCCGCCTCCGCGGACGGTGGGGGGTGGGCCTGCCTACACAGTTAAGAAGTTGCTGGACGTGCGCCGGAAGGGCCGAGGCTGGCAATTCCTGGTGGACTGGGAGGGTTACGGGCCAGAGGAGCGGCAATGGGTGCCGCGTAGCTATATCCTGGATCCCGGGCTATTGGATGACTTTTATGCGGCTCACCCCGATGCTCCGGGTCCGTCTGGGATCCGGCCCTAGGGGGGGGGTTATGTTATGCTGTCATGTGTCGTCCGGATCACTTCCTGTTTTATTGTGTGATTTTCCTCTCGTTCCAGTCAGTGTGTCCTTCCCCTGTGCGTCCGGTCACGTGAAGCCCTGATTCCAAGTGTGTGCACCTGCGTCAATGACCAACTGTCTTCACCTGTGTTCCCCTCCTGTGTCCATATAACCCGCGTCTTTCCCCGTATCCAGTGCCAGTGCGTCTTGCCTTGTCAGAACACTAGCGATCACGAAACCCTCGAGTTCCACGTAGAAGCCTTGTTTGAGCAAACTTGATCACCGATGTTAACTTGGTTACATCGCTACCTTGTTTTTGTATTTCCCTCGGTTCGAGGCGCTTTGATTTCCCCTTTTTCTCCCTCGGTTCGAGGCGCCTTGGTTTTCCTTTTTTTCCCTCCTAGTGAGGCGTTTTTTGTTCGACTGTCAGTGGAGACAATAAAAGCCTTTTTGGACATTGAACTCTCTGCATTCGAGTCCTCTCCCTGCTCTGCGCCTGACATGGTGCCCCCCAAAATAAAAAGATGTCGGCATAACGGGTTTTTTCAACCTTGTATTCAAACACAAACACATTTGGTATATTAACACCATCAACTACAAGCCAACAAACACAAAATTAAAACATCAATGTTAGCATAACGTGTGTCGGCTGGCAATGGCATAGCAGCAATGCTGTCTGTCACTCACTCACTCACTCACTCACTCACTCACTCACTCACTCACTCACTCACTCACTCACTCACTCGTGAAGACCAATCAGCAGCGCCAGCGAGCGTTAGATGGAGGAGGGACTTTACGAGTCAGTGACGTAACTTCCCGTTCACGAACGAGCCGGGGATTGCATTTCCCATTCACCAAAGAACGAATCTGCGAGTGAACGAATCAGTGAGTGATTTGCATTTCCAGTTCATCGCGAGAGCGGATCAGTGAGGGAACGAATCCTGACTTTCCCGTTCGCGAACGGGTCAATGAGTGAACTGCCTTCCTGTGCATCAACGGATCAGTCGGTGAACGTGTAATTAGTAATTAATTAGTCAGTCAAAAATACATGTTTGTTTTGCGTTTCAATTCATCATCATCGGCGGTCACTCGGGACGAGTATGACTGTCTTCTTCTCTGGGTCATCTACTTGTGGGTCCGCAGGTGGGCGTAGAGGCCGATCCGGGATCCACATATTTTTCTGCACTGTGGCCAGGGGAAAGTCGTGGTGGGTTGTGTTCGTGCTGGAGCCTGTTTTTGTCTTTCCTTACGGCGTTGTGGTTTGGTTTCTGCGACACGGCGGAGTTCCTTTTCGTGATGTGCTGCACCTTCTTGCACCGCTGCCCTCCAGCAGTTCCTGTTCAAGGTGATGCGCTCCCAGTCCTGAGATGTTATTTGGAATTTCTTGAGATTGGACTTGAGGTTGTCCTTGAAACGTTTCTTTTGCCCGCCCGGGGCTCGCGGACCTCTCTTCAGCTGGGAGTATAACATCTGTTTGGGGAGGCGGGTGTCAGCCATGCGGATGAGATGTCCTGTCCATCGGAGTTGGTGCTGCATTATTAAGGTGGTGATGCTCGGTATCCTGGCTTCCTCCAGAACGCCGATGTTTGTGTGTCTGTCCTCCCATTTGATCCTGAGTATTTTCCTCAAGGCTCTCTGGTGTTGTTGTTCAAGAGCTCTTAGTAGGTGCCTGCTGTAGGTTGTCCATGATTCTGCCCCATAAAGTAAGGTGGGGAGAACCACAGCTTTGTAAACCAGGAGCTTGGTGTCAACCCGGAGGTCTCTGTCTTTAAAGACTCTTTTCCGGAGTCTGGCATGCGCTCCACTGGCACAGCTCAGGCAATGCTTGACCTCAGAGTCAATGTCCGCTTTGGAGGAGAGAAGGCTGCCGAGGTAGGGGAAGTGGTGAACATATTCAAGTGCAATGTTATCCACATTTGTGATGGGCGTAGTAGATGGCTGGTTGGGTGGGGGTTGATGTAGCACCTAGGTCTTCTTGATGTTCACGGTCAGACCCAGGGCTCTGTATGCCTTAGCAAAGGAGTTCAGGATGCCCTGGAGGTCTTCTGCAGAGTGTGCTGCAATGGCATTATCGTCTGCATACTGGAGTTCCATGACCGTGGTGGTTCTGATCTTGGTTTTGGCTTTGAACCTGTTAGGGTTGAAGAGCCTGCCATCAGTTCTGTACCAAATCGGGATTCCGTGTGGTAGTTCTTCATCGATGAGGTGGAGTATGGCGGCAATGAAGACAGAGAACAGGGTGGGTGCAACGATGCATCCCTGTTTGACCCCTGTCTCTCCAGTGAAAGTTTCAGACAAGGAGCTGTTGTTGAGCACTGTGGCTGCCATTCCGTCATGTAATAATTGCAGTATTCTGACGTATTTATCCGGGCAACCATACCTCAGAAGGATGCTCCATAGGGCCTGGCGATCCACCGTGTCAAAGGCCTTTGTCAGGTCTATGAAAGTCATGAACAAAGGCTGTTTATGGTCACGGCATTTCTCCTGGAGTTGGCGTGCTGTAAAAATCATGTCTGCAGTGCCTCTAGATGGGCGAAAACCGCACTGTGCTTCTGGGAGAACTTCCTCAGACAGTGGCAGTAGGCGATTGGCAAGAGCACGAGCAAGTACTTTGCCAACTGCTGAAAGGAGCGAGATGCCCATATAGTTTCCGCAATCCGCTTTGTCCCCTTTCTTGAAAATGGTCACTATCAGAGCATCCCTGTGCTCCGAGGGGAGTTTCCCAGACCTTCAGAAAGAGGGAATGGAGGTAGAGCTGGAGCTCTGGTCCACCTTCCTTTAGGACCTCAGCTGGGATCCCATCTGGCTCAGAGGCCTTGTTGTTCTTCAGGCTCCTGATGGCATCTTGGACCTCTGCTGAAGTGGGAGGTTCACCCATGTCTTCCCTGATGGGACTCTAAGGGATGTGACTGAGGAAATCTGACTGAGTTGTGCGGTCACGGTTGAGGAGTTCCTGAAAGTGCTCTCTCCACCGGTTGTTTATGGACTCATTGTCCTTCAACAGCTCCTGCCCGTCTTTAGAGCGCAGGGGGTTTTGGCCGCGATGGCTTGGACCGTAGACAGCCTTGGTAGCATTGAAAAAGCCCCTGGTGTCACCAGAGTCTGCCAAACTCTGGATTTCCAGTGCCCTTTCTGTCTACCAGGAGTTTTTAATCTGTCTCACCCGGCTCTGGACGTCAGCCTTGGCTCTGGAGTGAGCCTGTCTCTTTGCTGTGCAGGTGATGTCATTTTGCCAGACACGAAATGTTTCCCTTTTCTTGGAGATGAGCTGTTCTATCTCTGTGTCGTTCTCATCAAACCAGTCCTGATGCTTTCTGGCCTTGTACCCGAGAGTGGCACTGCAGGTGTCGAGGATGGAAGACTTGAGCAGGCTCCAGTGTTCTTCAATGTCCTCAGGGTATTCCTGATTGGGGCTTTCTCCAAGAGAGGCCTGAGACAGCTGCAGGGCGGCAGTTTTATTCAGGGTCTCAAGGTTTAGTGTTTGCCGGCTCAGCTTCTTTTGCAGTCTCCTCTTCCTCTTGAGTCTGATGGACATCGTGGATCGTATCAGGCGGTGATCTGTCCAGCAGGCCTCTGAATCCATCATGGCTTTTGTGATGCTCACGTCGCGCTGATCCCTGGCTCTGACAATGACAATGACATCTCTCAATATAATAATCTTGTCCTCCTTGGGGATTTTTGACAATACCTCATCCAGACAGGCATTTTTTTTCCTCATCAGAAACGAGGGTAGGTGCATAAGCACTAAGAACTGTTGCCGTCTGGTTGTTTGCCAGCACCAGACGGAGGGTCATCAAGCGCTCACAGGGAGTTCAGAGAGGTGACTGATCAGTTGGTTCTTGATGGCAAAACCAACCCCATGGATCCTAGGCTCATCTGCGGCCTTTCCTTTCCAGAAGAAAGTGTATCCACCCTTTTCCTCCTTCAGATGACCTTCCTCTGCCCGTTGGGTTTCTGAAAGAGCAGCTATGTCAATCCGGCATCTTCTCAGTTCCCTGGCAATGATGGTGGTTCTCCTCTCCGGCCTATCACTGGTTACACTGTCCATTCGAGTGCTCACATTCCATGCTCCAAAATTCATGTTTGTGTTTTCGACCGCATATTGGTGATCCCTCTGAACGCGGTAATCCAGTCGGGAGGTTTGAGGCAGGCTATGTTTAGGGCACCTTTTCTAGCCCCTTCCCCATCAGGGGTGAGCAGAGTGGATCCTAAAAAGGGCTGCTCAGTCGTGGATGCAGCTACCAAAGAGCTCTTTCTGCCTCGGTCCAAGAGCCCAACAATCATCTAACATCCACCGCCTGATGTGCCAGCTTCGGACTAGGGGCTTCCAGGCTTCACAATCCTGCCCCCGTTGCTACTTACTGGTCGCCACAGGACTTTAATCCGGGATGTAAGGTGGATTCCCTGAAAAAGATGCCTGTGCGTGACTTTGTTTAAAGTGGGGAGACTGACAGACAGTCACCACACTGTCCTTGACAGATCGGGGTCAGAATCCAGTGGCAAGGAGACCAAGACGACTGGTGACCCTTTTCTGCTGCAGCCTTCATCCGCCTTCCCAGCCGTTGTGACGCCACCAAGGTGCCAGTTACCGTGTGTGGCTACGAGGAGGCGTGTGCAAGTCTTGGCAATGGAGAGGCTGTGTACCGGCTGAGGAGGCTTATACACTCGGCTCCTCTTGTCACCCCCGGAAACAGAGGGCTAGCCGGTGGCGGTAGCTGAAAGTAGAAAAGTAGCAAGCCGAGGCAGCATGCACAAACTACAGGCACTACTACTCCAATACTACTGCACTGACGCATCACATGCCCTGTGTGTTGATGGAACACACACACAGACACACAGCTTTTGGGTATGACTATTTGCACCTATCGTCTACCGTGTGCATCTGCCGCAATCTAACAAAATGGATGTGCCACACCCATGATGCATGCACTTTGCGTTACGGAGTAAGGACATTTCTGGAAAGAAACACGATGCGTAATTCATTTATTTCAGACGACACATAAACGGATAAAAACAACTTTTAAAGTGTTCTTTTATCAAAATCTTTGATTTCGGTTGGCCCCCAAAAAAAATGCACAGGCGCCATTATGAAATGTGCTTCCAAAATTATTTACCAGATGACATTATAACTGTAAGCACTGATATGTACTGACCAAGTAAAATCAGTAATATTGAATCATTGCCCAGTGTTAATTTGTAGCAGTCATGATATGCTACACACTCACAGAGGGCAACAGTTAGTACATTTTTTTTAAACTTTGGTGTGGATGAACGGGGCCTTTTGCTCCACACCAAACCCGGCTCCAGAATTTTCATCGGGGCGGAAGTGCACACCAGCCCACAGTTGTAGGAAGAGGCCAGGGCCCTGGTCTACCCCAACTCAGTGGTATCATCTCCTCAGGAGGTAGTCACAAAACTACCTGAGATGGGTGTCACTGGATGGCATAGTAACCAATTTAAGTTACCTGCACCCACAAATGCACATGTACACACATGTATTTGTGTACACTTGTGAAGACATGATGCATGTGCAATAATGTACATGCATACGCATGCAAAGCTCCCCCCCCCCCCCCCCCCACACACACACACACACACAAAATCATTGAAATCCTCTGTTTAGTACTAAGGTACCAAACGTTATTATTTTTTTGTCATCTTTAAGGTTGTGTACACAGACACAGGACACACTCATTGTCAAACACAATTATTGTAATTGGGATATCAATTTGGTCCACTTTAGATGCGTCCAATCTGCATGGTGCGCCAAGGAGGGAACCGCCTTGCGCCAATTCGGAGTTTAACACTTAAGTAAAGTAAGTAGCCATTTGTACTTCCCACTTTGCACGCATACTTATACGCATTTTTAAACTACCGCAAAATTGGCCTTTGGCGGGAGGCTAATCTAGTAGAGCTGAAGGTAGGGGGTTCCTTCCAATTCACACACCTGAGTGCCCAGGTGACCGAGTCAGGAGTAACGCTCCATTCTACAACATACACAGATGTAAAGGTTAGTAAATGGCTTCATAGCAGTGGAATTGAAAAGGTGACTAAATAACATCATCAAAGCGCCAGATTAACTTTTGGCAATGGATACTCTAAACCATAGGTGTCAAACTCAAGGCCCGGGGGCCAGATACGGCCCGCCAAATCATTTTATGTGGCCCGCAAAGACAAATTGTGCATCAACTTGTGTCAATACTATACGGAAGATACTGTATATCATATATTGACAGTCATAATGGCCCTCCGAAGGAAACTATGATTATGATGCGGCCCTCGACAAAAATGAGTTTGACACCCCTGCTCTAAACGCTTTCATTTAGGTGCACCAGCACTAAATCTAGGTGCGCCGACATTTCACTTATTATTTGTACATTTTTCAACCGATTCAACCCATTCCAAAGCATTTCCATCCTTCCAGTTTGACATTCACATCATTCAGCACAGGGTTAGGGTTAGGGTAAGGGTAGGGTTAGGGTTAAGTAGAGAGTTCCTCCCCCGAGGGAGAGGAGCAAAGGTACGGTCCTACCATCCACGCCCACGTCCCACAACCAGCCCCAGAGCACCCTGTCCGTCGTGGCTGCGCCAGCCATGCTGGTCAGGCCAAATTGGGCTTAATAAACATGTATTTGCTTTGTAATTGTTGTTTGTTTTTGTGTTTGCACTTTGCCTATCCGGTCGCCTTTGTTATATATGTAATAAATGAGTCTCGACTTGGCATGATAGATTGACAGCTGCATTTGCGGTCAAATTAGTTGTACCTCGCACTTAATTCATCGACTCCCCTATCTGGGTGGAGCGAGAGCATCTTGCTCTGTGCGGCATCCATGCGCTCTCCTATCTGGGTAGAGCGTGGGTAAATTATAATTTTGCGTCTAATTGTTTTCCTATTGGCGCTAGTTTGCGCTCCCTTTTATTTCCTCCTTGTGGCCATCGACAACGTTTCGGCATCTTTTGTGCCTTCCTCAGGTCTGGCACACGGGAATTGCAGCTAAATTTAGTTTTGTTGCATGTGGGTTAGGGTTAGGGGGTTAGGGTTTAGGGTTAGGTATTTTGAGTTTATCTCGCTAAACCTTCCCCAAAGGGTCCGCCGACCCTGTCGGTTAGATAGAAGGCAACGGAAGGCACGAGCCTACGCATGTCTCACCAGTAAACCTCGCCGTACCAGGTCACATAAAATCTGGATTGGGTACGAAGGACAGCGAAGTGAGAATGCACCTCTGCCAGAACCTCCCCCGAGTAGCTGAGGCGCTACCCAGGTCTTCGGCCAGCAAGATGGAAAAAATAAGAGAAGAAAAAAAAACAACCTAAAGTCCTACCCTTGGATTACATTATGTCTATTCACTTTGAACCATTGTTTACCTCATGTCTTGTTTTTATATTCAACCAACCGTTTTCCTTAGAAGTTAGGGGTTAGGGTCAGCTAAAAAGTTCCTCCCCCGAAGGAGAGGAGCAAAGGCACGGTCCTTCTATCCTTACCTGCCCCCCATAACCGGCTCCAAAGTATCCTACCCATTGCGGACGCGCCAGCCATGTTGGCCCGGACTACTTAGGGCTTAATAAATTTATTTTTTTTACCTTGAACTCGTGTTTGTGCTTCTTGTATGTTTGATTTTGACTGTACTTACCCGATCTGGTCACCTGAGGGAAAAAAAACACTAATTTAAAGTCCTACCCTTGGATTACCTTTGTCTATTCCCTTTTAACTATTTTTGAACTAATATCTCGTTTTTATATTCAACCAACCATTTTCTTTAGAGGTTAAGGTTAGGGATTAGGGTTAGGGGTTAGGTTTAGGGATTAGGGGTTAGGTTTAGGGATTAGGGGTTAGGGATTAGGGGTTAGGTTTAGGGATTAGGGGTTAGGACTAGGTCTATAAGGTTATCTCGCTACACCTTCCCCAAAGGGTCCGCCGACCCAGCCGGCCAGACAGAAGGCAGCGGAGGGCACAGGCCGACGCATGTCCCCCTCAGCAAACCCCGCCGCACCGGAGTCGCACAAACTCCGGAACGAAGGACGGCGAAGCGAGACCGCACCTCAACCAGTCTCGCACGATTTCTCCTGTGACTGCTGCCTGTTGAATTCTGGCACGTCCTGTTAAAGCCTCCAAAACAAGTGAATCCAAAAAAGCATTGAATGTCACAATTAAATTTTATATGTATCTACTTACGCACTCAAACGTAACTCCACCCCCCTTTAACACATTCGCCCAATGTGTCATTAGGCATTTAAAAAGGAACCGGCAAACGTCCTACCACATCATCACGTCTTGCAGCCAGTCCTGTCGAACCTTGCAGTCATCCAGGATCGTCATCCCCAAGTTCCTGAAAATTGACTGTGCACCTCACACTCGGCAATACCAACAACGGACACTTGTGCTCACAAAACTACACAGGCATCGAGTATCTACTAAATGAAAACAGACACACAATGAATCATGGCGCACGGGGATTCCGTCCTGAAAATCATCAATCATCATAAAAATCAAAAGGGTTAGGGTTAACATTTTCACGTGAATTCAACATAAACTTTCCAAGACTGCAATCGACAACCTGCAAAAGTAATACAAGTTATAAAACAACCAGCAATCTGCTCCTTGGCTGTCGGTTGACGCTGCAATAAGTCAAGTGACACACAGAAACAAAGCCAAGCTCGCACTTGCCACAAGCAAGCTTAAGTTCCATATGTATGGTTGTCATCTACATAGTCTGTCACCTTGTCGGGTGAGTTCAGGTTCGTCATGTCATATGTCCATCGTCCTAGTGTTCGATATCAGTCCTGTCTTGTCCATCCGTGTTGCTGAATTCGGCCTTCTCCATGAACTATTTTTGTTGTTCATGGTGCCTTTGATTAACCATCGGCTGTTAGTCATCACACTTGGGTGTTCCCGTCTCAGGTGAGAGGAATCTTACCCTCAACTGTGACCCTTTCATACCAACTACAAAATACTTTGGCCTTTCATACTGCCCTCAACACACACACACACACACATATTCATAACCACACAAGCGCCAATCCATTTGCATCTATCACTCATACAACAACAAACAAATTTAGTATGTGTAAGTGAACAGGCAATCAGCGAATATTAACGGTAAACCCTTCATTTCTGGATGTCCTTCCCAAGTGAATATTTCGTACATTCGTACCGGACCTTTACTGTAAAATTGCCAATTAAATGCCTAAAAATTCAGTCATTTGTACTGCTGAGCATGTTCATGGGTGAGCATGGGGAAAGAAGCAGCCTCAGTAGGTCCTTAAATAATCTTGTCCTAATCCATCGTTCTGATCGAGCACCTGGGTAAAGATACTCAAAAGTCTTCCTCCAACAGTCTACTCCACTACATTATTTTCACTTTGCCATGTTAAGGCATTTGTTTTCCGAGTCCTATCACATTTGTCATCGCGTTCACTGTCACTTGGTGTGAGTCTCATGCAGTGTTATTCTTAACTGTCAAAAGTTTTCATGGCTGTTATTCCTTGATCTTATCAAACTTTTTGTTTTGACACCAGAATTTCCCTATGAGGTGTGATTAACTTCTACTTTATTAATTACCTCCATTGAATAATCTAATCACCTTTTGACTGCATCCTAGTAGATCCTAATGCCCTATTTTTCCTTCTCCGAACTGTTAATGACTAAATGTCTAATTGTTAAGCTGGATGGGCTAAATGTGATTCTACTCTTATCTCTTACAATTTTAGCCTATCTGTTTCATCCAAATTTATCCTCTGACTATGATACTTTTTCTTTCTTCGTAACACTACACAATTTGTTCCTTATTTGTTTATCTTTTAGCAAGACTCCTCAGTTGTGTCAAACTCAGTGCCCAAGCAAGCTTCCATCCACTCTGACCCAAGCTCCACCAAGTTTGATAACGTCTCAGCAGCTTGGTGCATCTTTCAGGTCTTGTGTGTCTTTCGCCGCACCTCATTGTCAGGTTGTTATCTTTGGTTGTAGTCTCAGAGTCAACTCATCCCTCACTCTTGGATGAGTCCATTTTCAACTGAGTCCATTCTCATCTTGTGAGCTCCTTCACTCTTTGTACTCCGCCTCCGAGGATGTCGTTCTCCTCCAGGGCGTTGTGCTCCCCCCAAGCACAAATATAGTCCTTCTTTGCTCTTGCAAAGGTCAAAGGTGCCTTAGAGCCATTCACCATTTTTCTTGATGTTCTCAGCTGTCGGTGGAGTCTCGGGATCGAGTTTCAGAGTCACTGATGGATACTGAAAAAACAGACTGGGATACCAAACTTAAATATCATCTTCCAATTTGACATAAATTCCATAGTGCCTTCTGTTAATCAAACTTCAAATTCTACTATTATCAATAATCTAATCTACCTGAGAAGAACAGCGCCTTTCCTTCATGAGCGCTCGGATGTATTGTGATGGACCTCATTTGAACCATTTTAAATTGACAGATTACCCTAAACTTAAATTGCAAGTCTTAACTGTTATTTCTCTCAATTATACTGTAATTTCCAGAAACTCCTCCTATTTTCAGGCCACTATCTATCTTTTGTTTTCCTAACTTTGATTTTATGCCATTCTCTCTATTACCTTTCCACCTTTCCTGATTTGAGCCTTCAATTTCTGATCTAGTTTCCAAATTTTGCCTAGTATCATCTCTATTTTGACCTCAGTATTAATGGTGTTATGCTCACTTTACAGATATTACTGAACTGTCCTGAATTTATAATTCACTGCCAGTACATCGAAGGCCATTTCTCAGCTGTTCACTTTTTCCATGTTCCTGTTAGGCTCCACTATTCGAATCTTCGAATTTTCATATAGAGTTTCTTTTAGGTTCCTGTGTGGATCATGTTTCACACAAACAGGACATGCTTAAAAAAAATTTTTTTTTTCAAGAATCTAAACCAAAGGTAACTAATAACTCATCTCCCCCCTGTTGTCACATAAGTGACACAACAGGCGTTGCCTTAAAAGTCATTTTGGCGAAACAGTTTTGTTATTGACATCGTCAATAGCACCTTATCCATTATCACACCCTTTGTTGTTTGAACTAATATCATTTTCAATCTTGTCAATCCTTCTTCTACTTTTGGTGTCCACGCGAATGTATCTTTGACTGCTAACGGCTGTCCATGAGCCACTCCTGTTAGTGGCTTAGCAATTTCAGCATAGCATGGAGCCCAAGCTCAGCTGTAATGACAAAAAAAAACATCAGTTGTTCTTCGTGGCAGGTCGTGGTGTGTCTAATATAACCTGTTACCTGCTCTCCCTTTCGCTGAGAGTAAACCAAGATAGTTTACTTCTGGTTTTTACCCATCCTAACTTCTGTTACTTGACTTCACTTCCTCTCTGGCCTAAATGCTGCATGAGGAGAAAGGAATCTCATCCTTACACTTCCTTTGTTTCAAAAGCAATTATCATCATTGTAGACGAAAACTTGAACTTTTGTCTACTTGAAGCCCTTTGAGACTGTTTGTGATTTAGGGCTATACAAATAAACTTGACTTGACTTTTAGATGAAAGCCTAAAACGAGCCATTCAATTCATGATAATCAGTCAACCACTGTGAAATAAGGCCTATTTTCTTTTCTTAGCATTAAATATGCTCAAAATCATTCTTTCTTCAAAGTTGTTCTACTACTTTTCACATAGTAGTCTCCAACAACGTCAACCAGTCAAGCTGTATCTTGTCAGTCATTCCTGCTCATTTGGATCTCACACACGCGCACACACACACAGGCACGCACGCATGCACTGTTCTCACTCTCCTCAAGCTCTCTTCAAGCTGTCCACACAGTCATACTACATCATTTTTAATTCACAGTCCTCATTTGAATCTGTCCTATCTCAAGGTTCTTGGTAAAACAACCCACTCATTCCGATTTTGACATATTCCAAAAATTCACTCAAGAGATGCTTGCATTGAATTAATTCCATAAGCTTTTCATTTCCAAAAAAATTGCAGATTTAGGGCAATTTTCCTTCCACTCATTCTTACAGGCAAATTCTACATTTCACCTTTACATTGTCCCAGTTTGAAATTCACATTATTCAGCCCATTTAAATCACACTGGGAACGTTTTTAAACATTCCCGAAATTGCAAAATTAAGAAATTCATATTTTCACGTTAAATTATTACTTCTTTGTAATGCTATGGCATGCTCAAACTTGGCCAATAAAAGATTGATTAAAATTTCTGCAAAATTTTACAAAATTCATATTTCACCTCTAAGTTCTACATGTTTCAACTGATTCAATTCTGCTCGAACATCATTCTGTTGCATCTCCTAAATATTTATTCATCTTTTTCGCCTGTCTTTACACCAATTTCTCCAAAAAATGCATTTTCCAGTTTCAATGTCTCCTTTTTTATTTTATTTTTTCTTGCAGTGCAAATCGAATAGACCCCAGTCTAGTAACTTTCCTTGCACACTATTTTAGCCAATTTCAAAATTTTAACACATAGACACACATAAACACACAGAGAACACAAGGACAACACAAAGGCCCACAACAAAACACAGTGCACAAACAACATCAACAAACAATGCTGTGCAAACGTCTTCCTCTATTTGATGTTTTGGTTTTACTATTTTTATTTATTTTTTCTCACATTACTGGCCTTTCAATAAGGTTTGACAACTGTATCATTCGCATACATCAGCGTCATTTATACTTTGGGGAAATTTAACAGCCTTGGTCATGCTTCTTGTTTGGTAGGAGTTCTTATTGACTGACCATAATATATTTTGCTATTATATGGGGGGGGGGGGGTTCAGGTCTTTTAAATTAGATGCATGTTTTGCATAGGAGCAGAAGGAGCTTCTGCCTCAGGCTCCTCTTCTTGAGCCACGCCTAACAGTGCGCCTACGCACTATAGCTTCATTGTCTGACAATCATACTTGCGGCCTCAAGTTTGGTAACTTATTTAACGTATACTTCTCATCCCCTGATACATTGTCAGTAACACTTTGACGGCCCCCCATTGTAATCAATTTAGTTCAACATTTAAATCATAGGGATTTCTAAAGATGGAATGTTTCTTTAGTGCAATAACAACTTTCTGTGGTAATTCCTGCTTTGACCAGTTTTCTGGTGAGGAATTCCACAGAAATTTGCCATTTCTTCCCACCATGTTACATGCAGCACAATAGCGAGTGATACGTGCTACCATTCACACACATTCACACCGCGGAATTTTCTTAACACAACGAGGTGTATTTCCGTCTACAAGTTCCATCTGTAGACCGAATTCCTATCACTTGGAATTCACAACAAGGACTCCGCCGTCCTTACCCAGGTACCCTTTTTCTGGGGACTAAAATACCCCAACCACGCAGCCAACAAAGAGGTCTCACCGAGTCTCTGAGAGATTTCTTTTGAAGTTTCCGTCAATCCTCGCTGCCGAGAGGTGCTGAACCGGACGCCGGCCTGGTGGATGAACATTGTTCCCCAGGGCTTTCCTTCAGGCGTCCTGTGACCTCTGCCGTGCACGGATTCGGCGTCTTCAACACTCTTCGGATCAGCGAGCAGATTTTCAGGAAATCCCGGACGAGCCCCCAAAAATGTTGGGTTGACAACATTTATCTGAAATCAATCTCGGAGACGGTAGGTCTTTCTTGGCTTAGCGTTTTCTCCTGCGCAGAAGGGCGCATCCCAGACACAGCAAGTGTGGCTGAGATTCGCGCTCTGCTCGGAGTTTTGCCGAGCTTTTTATTGAGAAAGAAACAATTGGGCAAGTGTACATGATCGGGTAGGTTCACAGGCAGGAAATACATTCCATAGTTATATCTCATTACCACAGAACAAACTCTCGTGGACGGAGCAGTATGGACGTCTCATGACTATTAGCTTAACAAAAACGTAGTCTTTAGTGGCCCTGGGAATACATCCCGGTGTCGTACTCATGACTTCAACTTAAATGAGACCTCTGTCTGCTTCAGCCATCCCATGACAATCTCATGATCTGAACATGTCTAGCTAACTATGGGGCTTATTGTATAGCGCGGCTAATGACTCCAGTCATTAGCCGGCCATATGCCCCCAAATCATTTTCACAAGGCTAGATGGTCACATACTGCGGAGAGTCTTGCACACAAAAGTAGATACATAGAATCCAATGATAAAAAGTATATCATTTCCAACAAGGACGCATCCCTGAGGGGCTCCAGTGTTGGTGGTCAGGGTGTCAGATGTGATGCTCCCCAGCCTCACACGCTGTCTCCTGTTGGTCAGGAAGCTGGTGATCCACTGACAGGTGGAGGCAGGCACCGCAAGCTGGATGAGCTTCTGTTGGAGGATGTCAGGAGCGATGGTGTGGAACGCCGAGCTGAAGTCCACAAACAGGATCCTGGCGTACTTTCCTGGGGTGTCCAGGTGTTGCAGGATGTAGTGCAGTCCCATGTTGACCGCATCATCCACCGACCTGTTTGCCTGGTAGGCAAACTGGAGGGGGTCCAGCAGGGGGCCCGTGACATCCTTCAGGTGGTTCAGTACTAACCTCTCGAAAGATTTCATGACCACAGATGTCAGTGCAACAGGTCTATAGTCATTCGTACCTGTGATGGCGGGCTTCTTGGCCACTGGTACGATGGTGGAGCTCTTGAAACACGAGGGCACCTCACACAGCTCCGGGGAACGGTTGAAGATCCGTGCAAAGGTGGGCGCCAGCTGCTCAGCGCAGACTTTCAAGCAGGAAGGTGACACGCCGTCTGGGCCCGGTGCCTTCCTGATCTTTTGTCTCCGGAACATCTGGCGCACTTCCTCCTCGCGAATCTGGAGTGCGGGCGCGGCCTCTGCAAGAGAGAGAGTCGGTGACCACGGTGATGGAGGTGTGGACAGAGCAGTTGTGGGGGGAGGTGAGTATGTGGATTGTGTGGATTGTGCTGCAGGAGGTCCCGTTGTGTGGGAGGACCGATCAAACCTGCAGTAGAACCTGTTTAGCTGGTCAGCGAGCCTTGGGCTCTCCACAGGACGGGGGGTTCGTTTCTTGAAGCCCGTGATGCTCTGCAGGCCTTTCCACACTGTTGAGGGATCAGGATTGGCAGAGAGGTGTCTCTCCAGGCTCTCCCCGTAACACCTCCTGGCTTTCCTGACCTCTTGGTTCAGTGTGTTTCTGGTCTGCTTGAACAGGTCCCGGTCGCCGCTCCTGTAGGCCTCCTCCTTGACTTTGCGCAGCCTCCTAAGGTTCGGTGTAAACCAAGGTTTGTCGTTGTTGTACGTGCAGAAGGTCTTAGTCTGCACACACAGATCCTCACAAAAACTGATGTATGATGTGACAGTGTCAGTGAGTTCATGCAAGTCTGAATTTGCAGCTTCAAAAACACTCCAATCGGTGCAGTCAAAGCAGGCTCGGAGGTCCTGCCTTGACTCCAATGTCCACTTCCTGACAGTCCTCACCACAGGCTTTTAGTTTTTAGTTTCTGTCTGTAGGCAGGGATCAGATGAACTAGACAGTGGTCCGAGAGTCCTAAAGCTGCACAAGCCACAGAGTGGTATGCATCCTTAATTACGGTGTAGCAGTGGTCCAGTGTCTGTGCCCCTCTGGTGGGACACGTTATGTGCTGTCTGTATCTGGGGAGTTTGTGTGCGAGGTTCGCCCTGTTAAGATCACCCAGAACAATGATTAGTGAATTTGGTAGAAGTTTCTCCATGTCTGTCACCTGGTCAGCCAGCATCTGCGTGGCTTCACTCGCACGTGCGTGTGGTGGGATGTAAACAGCCGCCATGACGATCGAGGAGAACTCCCGTGGTGAATAGAACGGCCGGCAGTTTATGAAAAGTGTTTCTAGGAGAGGGCTGCAAAACTCTTTCAACACAATGACATCGGTACACCAACGTTCATTAATGTAGAAACAGAGACCACCTCCCTTTGATTTTCCGGAGAGCTCCGCGCTGCGATCTGCACGCGTTAGCCGAAACCCAGCTAACTCCATGGCGTGGTGGGGGGTTCGTTCGCTAAGCCACGTCTCAACAAAACACAGCGCGGCGGATCTGCTGAAGTCCGTGTTCCTTGAAGTGAGGAGCAGCAGTTCGTCCATCTTGTTCGCCAGGGAGCGGACATTCGCCAGATGAATTGACAGTAGGGCAGAACGGAACCCTCTCTGCCTCAGCTTTACGAGGGCTCCCGCTCGTTTTCCGCGTCGCCGCCGTCGCGCTAGCTTGTATAGCACCGCCGCTCCGGCTAAAATCTCCGACAAACAGTCTGAATCAGAGAGAACAGGAGAGAAAATACCAGAAGAAGACTGACCGATGTTTAACAGTGCTTCTCTAGTAAAAGTGATCCGGGATGGACAGCAGAAGACACAGAAAACACACAAAATAAGACAAAGAAACAGAGAGCGACTCACCGTGGCAGCCATCCGCGGCGCCATCAGTCGTAACCAAATCCCCGTAAGCGTATCGTAGCTAATGTTATGAGCGTTAGCTGTGTTTCCTTTATTGATATCCGGCAATTTAATATTTTCTCTTTTCGTTCTCTTTTACCTTAGCATACTCCCGCACATCCTATACCAATAAATTCCAGCATAGCGTAGTACCGCATAACGTAACTTTAGCAATTAAAAAGGGTTCACCTGTTTCTCTCAAAGAATCGGAAGAATCTTCCACCTCACCTGGAAAGAAGGTCTTCCCCAGTGCCACTCTCCTGAGTCACAGCGCCACCGCCGAACGCCACCCCCCCACGAGCCTCAGCGAATTAACTGACGGCTCTCGTCATCCCATGACGTTCCCACATCTAACCGATAAGCCCTAAAACATTCGGTAACCCCTATGGTACCGTTTAATCGGGTTAGACGTGAAACATTTAAATGTAAATTGAATTCATCCTCTAAATCAAGACATATATTTAGAAATACATTCATCTACATAAATTGCGATCCCCCTAAGTCCCGCCCCCTGGAAACACTCGTAAACTCCTGTCAATCACTCTGGCGGCTCTTTTTTCCGTAATCCCCCTATTTTACAAAACCTCACATCGCCCAAATAAACGAACAATATGGAATACCATTCTCCTAAATCCCCTGGTATTATTAAAGTGTGTACCCCGATCCCCTTCATTCGTAGAATTAATTTATAACATTAATACGATCGTACATTCGTAACCAAATCCCGGTAAGCGTATCGTAGCTAATGTTATGAGCGTTAGCTGTGTTTCCTTTATTGATATCCGGTCTCATTCATCCGGCAATTTAATATTTTCTCTTTTCGTTGTCTTTTAGCTTAGCATACTCTCACATATCCTATACCAATAAAGGCTAGCATAGCGTAGTACCGTATAACTTAGCTTTAGCGATTAAAAAGGGTTCACCTGTTTTTCTCAAAAAGAATCGGAAGAATCTTCCACATTACCTGGAAAGAAGGGCTTCCCCAGTGCCACTCTCCTGCCTCACAGCGCCACCGCCGAAAGCCAACCCTTCTTTTCTCTTTTCTTTTCTCTCCCAAGAGCCTCAGCGAAGCAACTGACGGCTCTCGTCATTCAATCACGTTCCCACATCTAACTGATAAGCACTAAGACATTCTGTAAACCCTATTGGTACCGTTTAATTAGGTTAGTCGTGAAACATTTAAATGTAAATTGAATTCATCATCTAAATCAAATTATATATTTAGAAATACATTCATCTACGTAAATCGCGATCCCCCTAGGTCCCGCCCCCCGGAAATACTCGTAAACTCCTGTCAATTACTCTGCCGGCTCTTTTTTTTTCTGTAATCCCCCTATTTTCCCAAACCCTCCCCTCGTCCAAATAAAAAATTCATATGGAATAAAATTCTCCTCAACCCCCTGGTATTATTAAAGTGTGTTACCCGATTCCATTAATTCGTAGAATTAATTTATAACATTAATACGATCGTATATTTGTAACGAAATCACTATAAGCGTATCGTGGCTAATGTTATGAGCGTTAGCAATGCGGAAGTACTTTTTCATTTCTGAATTTAAAGGGTATCATTAATCCCCTAATATTCGCGTCTAGCCGAGCTCTATTCGTACCACAGCAATTTAGTGTGCCAAGGGCGCCCTCAAGCGTCCCATCACGTACTATGTTTTCCTTTTATGTGTTAGAAGAAAAATCCTTCTTTTTTTTATATTTTTCTTTTAGAGTTTGCTTAAAATCAAAAATATAATTCGATTATAGTCCCCCCTTTTTTAGGTCGGGTCGCGGGGGCAACAGCTTCAGGAGGGACTCCCAGACTTCCCTCTCCCCAGCCACTTCATCCAGCTCATCCCGGGGGATCCCAAGGCGTTCCCAGGCCAGCTGAGAGACATAGTCTCTCCAGCGCGTCCTGGGTCGTCCCCGGGGTCTCCTACCGGTGGGACATGCCCGGAACACCTCCCCAGGGAGGCGTCCAGGAGGCATCCTGATAAGATGCCCGAGCCACCTCATCTGGCTCCTCTCAACGTGGAGGAGTAGCGACTCTACTCCGAGTCTCTCCCGGATGACCGAGCTTCTCACCCTATCTCTAAGGGAGAGCCCGGACATCCTGCGGAGAAAACTCATTTCGGCCGCTTGTATCCGAGATCTCGTTCTTTCGGTCACGACCCATAGCTCGTGACCATAGGTGAGGGTAGGAGCGTAAATCGACCGGTAAATTGAGAGCTTTGCCTTTTGGCTCAGCTCTCTCTTCACCACAACGGACCGGTACAGGGTCCGCATTACTGCCGACGCTGCACCGATCCGCCTGTCGATCTCACGCTCCATCCTCCCCTCACTCGTGAACAAGACTCCAAGATACTTGAACTCCTCCACTTGGGGCAGGATCTCATCCCCGATCCGGAGAGGGCATTCCACCCTTTTCCGATCGAGGACCATGGACTCGGATTTGGAGGTGCTGACCCTCATCCCGACCGCTTCACACTCGGCTGCGAACCGTTCCAGCGAGAGCTGGAGATCACGGCCTGAAGAAGCCAACAGCACCACGTCATCTGCAAAAAGCAGAGACGCGATGCTGAGGTCCCCAAACCGGACCCCCTCAACGCCTCGGCTGCGCCTAGAAATTCTGTCCATAAAAATTATGAACAGAATCGGTGACAAAGGGCAGCCTTGGCGGAGTCCAACCCTCACTGGGAACGAATCCGACTTACTGCCGGAAATGCGGACCAGACTCTGGCATCGGTGATACAGGGACCGAACCGCCCTTATCAGTTAGCTCGGCACCCCGTACTCCCGAAGCACCCTCCACAGAACCTCCCGAGGGACACGGTCGAACGCCTTCTCCAAGTCCACAAAACACATGTGGACTGGTTGGGCAAACTCCCATGCACCCTCGAGGATCCTGCCGAGGGTGTAGAGCTGGTCCACCAGGACGAAAGCCACACTGCTCCTCCTGAATCCGAGGTTCGACCTCCCGACGGACCCTCCTCTCCAGCACCCCTGAATAGACCTTACCAGGGAGGCTGAGGAGTGTGATTCCCCTGTAATTGGAACACACCCTCCGGTCCCCCTTCTTAAAGAGGGGAACCACCACCCCAGTCTGCCAATCCAGAGGCACTGTCCCCGATGTCCACGCAACGTTGTAGAGGCGTGTCAGCCATGACAGCCCCACAACATCCAGAGCCTTTAAGAACTCTGGGCGGATCTCATCCACCCCCGGGGCCTTGCCACCGAGGAGTTTTTTTAAATACCTCAGTGACTTCGACCCCAGAGATTGGAGAGTCCGCCTCAGAGTCTCTAGGCCCTGCTTCCTCAATGGAAGGCGTGTAGGTGGAATTGAGGAGGTCTTCGAAGTATTCTCCCCACCGACTCACGACGTCCCGAATCGAGGTCAGCAGCACGCCATCCCCACTGTAAACAGTGTTGACGTTGCACTGCTTCCCCCTCCTGAGACGCCGGATGGTGGACCAGAATTTCCTCGAAGCCGTCCGAAAGTCATTCTCCATGGCCTCACCGAACTCCTCCCACGCCCGGGTTTTTGCCTCAGCAACCGCCGAAGCCGCGTTCCGCTTGGCCATCCGGTACCTGTCAGCTGCCTCCGGAGTCCCGCAGGCCAAAACGGCCCGATAGGACTCCTTCTTCAGCTTGACGGCATCCCTTACCGCCGGTGTCCACCAGCGGGTTCGGGGGTTGCCGCCACGACAGGCACCAACGACCTTACGGCCACAGCTCCGGTCGGCCGCCTCAACAATGGAGGCGCGGAACATGGTCCACTCAGACTCAATGTCCCCCGCCTCCCCCGGGACGTGGGAGAAGCTCTGCCGGAGGTGGGAGTTGAAGCTCTTCCTGACAGGAGATTCTGCCAGACGTTCCCAGCAGACCCTCACAGAGCATTTGGGTCTGCCAGGTCGGACCGGCATCTTCCCCCACCATCGGAGCCAACCCACCACCAGGTGGTGATCAGTTGACAGCTCCGCCCCTCTCTTCACCCGAGTGTCCAAAACATGTTGCCGCAAATCCGATGACACGACTACAAAGTCGATCATCGAACTGCGGCCTAGGGTGTCCTGGTGCCAAGTGCACACATGGACACCCTTATGTTTGAACATGGTGTTCATTATTGAAAATCCGTGTCGAGCACAGAAGTCCAACAATAGAACACCGCTCGGGTTCAGATCAGGGGGGCCGTTCCTCCCAATCACGCCCTTCCAGGTCTCACTGTCATTGCCCACGTGAGCATTGAAGTCACCCAGTAGAACGATAGAGTCCCCAGAAGGAGCGCTCTCCAGCACTTCCTCCAGGGACCCCAAGAAGGGTGGGTACTCTGAGCTGCTGTTTGGTGCATAGACACAAACAACAGTCAGGACCCGTCCCCCCACCCGAAGGCGGAGGGAGGCTACCCTCTCGTTCACCGGGGTGAACCCCAATGTGCAGGCGCCCAGCCGGGGGGCAATAAGTATACCCACACCTGCTCGACGCCTCTCACCGTGGGCAACTCCAGAGTGGAAGAGAGTCCAGCCCCTCTCGAGAGGGCTTGTACCGGAACCCAAACTGTGTGTGGAGGCTAGTCCGACTATATCTAGTCGGAATCTTTCTGCCTCACACACCAGCTCGGGCTCCTTTCCAGCCAGAGAGGTGACATTCCATGTCCCAAGAGCCAGCTTCTGCAGCCGGGGATCAGACCGCCAAGGTCCCCACCTTTGGCTGCCGCCCAGCTCACATTGCACCCGACCCCTTCGGCCCCTCCCACAGGTGGTGAGCCCATGGGAAGGGGGACCCACGTTTCCATTTCGGGCTATGCCCGGCCGGGCCCCATGGGCGAAGGCCCGGCCACCAGACGCTCGCCTTCGAGCCCCGCCTCCAGGCCTGGCTCCAGAGGGAGGCCCCGGTGACCCGCGTCCGGGCGAGGGAAAACTAAGTCCATTTATATCACTCATCATAAGGGGCTTGTGAGCCATGCTTTGTCTGGCCCCTCACCTAGGACCCGTTTGCCATGGGTGACCCTACCAGGGGCATGAAGCCCCCGACAACATGGCTCCTAGGATCATAGGGGCACGCAAACCCCTCCACCACGATAAGGTGACGACTCGCGGATTCTGGAATCTCATTGCATTTAGGATCAACATAAGGTTCAGTTTAGATTAATTTTGTTGAAATTTGGTGTAATTCCTAATTAATTTAGCGTTAATGGTTAGGGTCAGAGGTCAAGGTTAGAATTAGGGTTTGGGTTAGGTTTTCATTCTGAATCTGAACTTATGTAAGTTTTATGAATTGATTAAGTGTTAGGATTTAATGTTAGAGTAGAGTCCAAATAAGGATGAAGATTAGAATTTGGTGTCCGAGTTGGGCACTTTATCTATGTTGTCAGGAAAACCAGCCAACCAGAGTTAGACTCTTTGATTAAATGGAAAGTGTCAGGTTTTTCTCCAACCTCCTTTCAGCCGTCTCCCAATCACATAAACATCCCCCACAAGAACTTAAACCAAGGAACAATTATGATATTTTCCCTAATTTCCATATATCGTTTCGGGAGGGCATTCCCTCCAAATTTTCCCCAACCGTGTAAACTCCACCACTAGAACTTCTATTTTAACCCCGATATTCCAGTGTTCTCCGTTTCCGTTGTTGCCAAATTGAGTCCTAGTGGATATTGAGTTTTCAACCTCCTGACCCATCTCATTTCCGCGTTTTCCCTATCCCTTTGTGTCCAGCCCGCACAGCTCTCCAAAATCCGTATTCTCAAGTTACGTAACCCGTGCAGGCGGAAATGGCGTACTACATGCGTGTTACGCTTCTGGTTATGTGTGATGCTGTAGCGGTGCGCATGCAGTCTGCTTCTGACATCATTTCGAGTCCGTCCCACATACATAACTCCACACAATCGACAGCTCATACAGTAGACCGCATTCCGCGTAGACAAGGCCTTACCCGTCTGTGTGAAGAAATGTTCTTTCTTCTGAGAGTCTGTTATCACTCCTATTGATCTCCTGGCTGCACGAGAGGACCCACTTTTCATTTTAGTGCTAACCAACAAATCTTTTAAATTTGGATTCCTTTTGAAGGCTGAAACCACCTTATGTTTCGCCTTCAGGTCAGTCAGCGCCGACGCTTCCAAATTCTGTTTAATTTTTCTGTGAACATTGACTGTGTAAGAGTTGTAAATCGAAATTAGAGGAAGTATCATTTTTTTAACCCGCTGAGTGTCCCCTCTTCTTCCTTTTTTCCATGTTTGTAGCTTAATCGTGCGAAGAAATGACCGAGAATAACCTCGTTGCTGTAATGACCTGAACAAGACTTTGGTCGCTTCTTCCCTATCTTCTGTGCGAGTGCAAATTCTCCCGAATCTCAAGAGTTGTGAATAAACCAAACCCCCAAACGTGTGTCTAGGGTGAAAACTCTTTTTGTGTAGTAGCGCATGAGTATCTGTGGATTTAAAAAATACTCTGACATCAAGTCCCCCTGTTGTATGAAATTCCGGTCCCTTATATGTAGTTGTGTCAAGAAAATTAATTTCCCTCTCGCTAATCTGTGCCGTCAGTTTAATTGAAGGGTGGTGGCCATTTAAGGTTTTAAGAAACACGTCAAATTCTTCCCTAGAATCTCCCCAAATTCCCCAAATATCATCTAAGAACCTCAGGTAAGCTATAGGTTTCTTAGAGCACTGTGTCAAGGCGTTCTCCTCCCATTCAGCCATATAGATATTGGCATAGGCTGGAGAGAAACGTTTCCCCATTGCTGTCCCCTTGACCTGTAAAAAATACCCATTGTCAAATTGAAAATCATTCTTAGTCAGATTGAGTTCCAGCAATGCCAAAATGTGTTCATCCGGGCGGCCCAAAATCGGATTACGTGCCAAAACATTGCGTACCGCCTCTAAACCCCTAGCAGTTTCAATATTAGTATACAAGTTTTCAACATCCATGGAAAACAACCAACAGGTCTGTGGCACGGTCAAGGTCCGTACTTTTGAAACAAAATCATTAGTATCTTTGATGTAACTCGGATGTAGAATTGACAAGGGATTCAAGTAATAATCTACTAGCTCAGCCGAGCCGTAGGATTCGCTACTACAATCTGACTCGATGGAACGTCCTGGCGGCATTTCGTAGGGCCAGGGCCACGATGCCGGGTCTTTATGAATCTTAGGGAGTAGACAAAAGTATCTCGGACGTGACGGGGATGCTCCTGTTAAATACAAGAATTGTTTTTTTAGTAATGTGGTGCTCTTTTCTCATTTGATCTAATATTGTGTGGACTAACTTTTCTGTATCCGGATAAATCGGTTTTTGGATCGAATGGTAATACTCCGTATTGCGAAGTTGTCGATGAGCCTCTCTCACGTAATTTTTTCGGTCCATAATGACCACCGCTGACCCTTTATCTGCTGGCTTAATAATCAATTCCTCTGCCGAACTTAAGTCGTCCAGGGCTCTTCTTTCGCCCTCTGTCAAATTTGGCATCTCTCTTGGGACTTCCACTTGTTTTAGGACTGCTCTGTCTTTGTGTATTAATACTTTTATCTCCCTGGGTACTTCATCATCCTTGGGCTCCCACATTGAAGCCGACTGGAATTTGGGTGGTGCTGCCGTCGTCGAAGTTCCAAAATAAGAGTCTAGTTTTAACCTTCTATGGTACTGTCGCACATGGGCCTTGGTGATCCTTCTCTGATCCTTCATCATGGTTGCGGTGGGGACGAATGTAAGCCCCTTCTCCAGAAGCTCCCTATGATCTTTCGTCAAACTAAAGGAGGTCGACAGGTTGACCACTGGATCAGCCAGGGTTATCTCCTTGAGTTAGGGGAGGCTCCTTGGCATAAAAAAGGTTTTCCACAAGTTCCATATCTCTTCAGCCGTGTCCGTTGTCCAATGGATGTTGTCCGGTCCTGTGGTAAACAGTCTTGATGGTAAGCGTTGAATCGAATGACCCGTTTCCTCTATTATTTCATTCAGTTCCCTAAGGTTGGCTTGGATCTCCAAAGGAAGTGATTGGGAATAATTAATTTTAGGAATGAATATTTTAGCATAAGGAAAAGTGGCCTTAGCTGCTCCCAGCAATCTGGCTATCTCCTTGGATATGAATATTGGGATGACCCTACCTCTATTGTTAAGGCCCAAGGATAAAATGACCCCTAGCACGTTGGGAGAGGTTGCAGTTCTGTTTCTGAGTAGGTGAATCCCATGGCGGATTTTAGCTCCCGGGTAACAGTCCACTTGTACTTCGCGGTCTTCGATTTTCTGCAATTTGGCCAAGTTTGAATCATCTACAATCAACCATCTTCTCTGGGGAAACAAAAACCAATTTGCCCTCTTATTCCCTTCATGTTCGTGTGTGGTGTACATCGATTGTGGTTCGGTTTGTGTGTCACGTGACTGGAAGAATATTGTTTCCAGTAATTTCGGTCGTGGTGTCTCTCTTCTCCTAATTGGTGTTTCTGACGAGTTAGGGCCAGTAGGTTCCTGGTATTTCCTCCTTATTCCTTCAATGCGCTTCATTAGAGTCTCTGTCGTCGGTTCTTCGGAAGCTGTCGAGTCCTCCTCTTGAGTCGGTGAAGGTAAGTCTTCCATCTGCTGGTCAAGGTAAGTCGTTTGAGGCGCTCCCCAATCCTCTATGTGTTGGGCATCCCTCTGTTCCCCTGAGTGGTGGGTGAGCTTCTTACTCCTCTTTCTCTTTTTCTTAGTCTCCTTAATCTTCTTAACTTCACCTTGTTGAGTGTCTTTTTTTAGGTTGGGGTTAGGGTCAGGGTCAGGGTTAGGGTTAGGGTTAGGTTTTGAGTACAGAGACCCACTCCAAAAGGAGCGAGGAGGTGCACGGACCTCCCGGTCCCAGGATCCCCTATCCTCCCTGTCCAAAAAATTGGGCGGTTGACGTGGTCCCCTCCGACCACGACTAACCACCGTCCACTCTGTCATTGTTGTTTTTTTTTAACTTATTTAATTTTGAAAATTTAATGTATTTTTAACTTTATTTATTTACCAAAGCATTTAATGTACTAATTTGCCAATGAAATCCAATTCAATCCCTTTATTTATTCACGTATTTATTGAGACCCCCAAATCAATAAAGTCCCCAATAACCCAAACCCAGTGTATTGTGCCAAAAACAACAAAAAAACTTCTTTTTAAATGAACTGAAACAAATACGACGTTTCGACCTTAATCGGTCTTCATCGGGTACTATAAAAAAAAAAAATGAAAAAAATGAAGAAAACCCCCCAAAAATATATTAGTGAAAGAGTTGGCTAGTTTTTAAGAGAGCAGAGAGTTGTCGACTGTTCGAGAGACAAAAGCACAATGAACCTGTTTTTTTCTCGCCTCCTTTTATACTCTTTCATTTTTTATTTTTTCCGGGTCCCTTTTCCTTTTTCCTTTTTTCCTTTTGATTCAGATTTTATTTTGTTGACTTGTATATCACTTTTCGCACCATAAACCACTAAATCCACTGGTCTAATTATTTTCATTCGTTCTGTTGCTTATTTTACATCAAATGTATAATTTGTGTTAATATTGTTTTATTTATTTATCTCTTTCGACTCAATCATCAATTAATATTTAATGTTACCTCTGTGTTTTTAATACTTCTGAAATTTCGTAAATGATTTTAAATTAATTAGTATTTATACATTTTAAATTTTGACGTTCTAAACTTTTATGTATTTTTAAGCTTTCTTAGTGTTTTTGAAAATTTGTAATTGTCATTTTTTTTATTTTTACATGTTATAGCGGCAGAATTATAATTTAGGCGATTGTTGATGTTAGGATTGTGTGATGTGGGTGGGGTTAGGGGTTAGGGTTAGGGTTAGGGGTTAGGGGTTAGGTTTAGGGTTAGGGTTAGGATTAGGTTTGGGGTTAGGGTTAGGGTTAGGGTAGGGTTAGGGTTAGGATTAGGTTTGGGGTTAGGTTAGGATTATGGGTAAGGAGTAGCGATTGGGGTTAGGTTAGGATTATGGGTAAAGAGTAGGGATTGGGGTTAGGGATGGGATTGTAGTAAGGATCCAAATCAAGTGGTGTATGGTGAATCTTCAATGCTTAATGTTTAGTCCAATTGGCTCCCTAGTTCCCAATGTAAATATCCAATATCGTTCCCTCCCTTTTCTTTCTATGTCTGTCCAATTAATGTTCCTTTGTAATCCCGCCATTCTCATTGAGGCCATACCATGATCAACAACATGTTTAACTAAGGGTGTGTCCATTTCTTTCTTGTTCTTCACATTATACCGATGCTGATACATGCGTGTGGACAAATTGTTTCGTGATTCGCCAACATATTGGATCCCACATTTGTTACAAAAAATAACATAAACACAATTTCTAGATTTTGGGTTGATTCCCTGGTCAATTCCAAATACTGTTCCCGTTTCTATATTTTTAATGAAATTTAGTCTCTTGAATTGAGTGTCCAACAATAAGGGTTTGTCCTACTTCAATGTTGGCAATTTTGCCCGGATCAAAATATCTGCCAGACTCTTGTTCCGCTTGTAGGCAGAAATGACCTTAGTGCCAGAAAATAGCCCCAGAGCACCCTGTCCGTCGTGGCTGCGCCAGCCATGCTGATCAGGCCAAGTTGGCTCCTATCTGGGTAGAGCGTGAGTAAATTATAATTTTGCACCTAATTGTTTTCCTATCGGCGCTAGTTTGCGCTCCCTTTTATTTCCTCCGTGTGGCCATCGACAACGTTTCGGCATCTTTTGTGCCTTCCTCAGGTCTGGCACACGGGAATTGCAGCTAAATTTAGTTTCGTTGCATGTGGAGCTGTTTCCTCCTTCATGGCCGCATCGAGACTGAATTTCCTGCTCCGAGCAGTCCTTATATGTGTTTCATGTCAGCAATTTGCGTTTCGTTCCGGATAATTTTCCATCTACTCATTTTAGCTTATTAACTTGTTGTTTTTGCTCTTTTCTTGCAGGTACCGATTGGGTGTGAATATGTGAACTCGGCATAGTTAAGTATAACTGTGTGTTTTTCTGTTTCAGGTTATCCAGGTAAGTATTGTTTTTTTGATAGTGTAAATTTTTACTTTCAACCACTTTTTAGTTTATATTCAATTTCGTGTTTGTGTTCAAATTTTTGACTTCTTAATTTCCATTTTTTGACTTGCAGGTTGAAATTTTTTTCATAATGGGAGTCAGGGAGGGATTTGGATTAGGGTTAGGGTTGGGGTTAGGGTTTGGGGTTAGGTTAGGGTTAGGGTAGGATCGGTTTAGGGGACAGCGCACAGACGCAGCAGGAGCTCAATGGAAACTGGAAACGTGGGGGGGCAGTGGAGGTGGCACAGGCGAGTTAGGATTAAGAAGGGAGTTCCTCCCCCGAAGGAGAGGAGCAAAGGCACGGTCCTACCATCCACGCCCACGTCCCACATCCAGCCCCAGAGCAACCTGTCCGTCGTGGCTGCGCCAGCCATGCTGGTCAGGCCAAGTTGGGCTTAATAAACATGTATTTGCTTTGTATTTGTTGTTTGTTTTTGTGTTTGCACTTTGCCTATCCGGTCGCCTTTGTTATATATGTAATAAATGAGTCTCGACTTGGCATGATAGATTGACAGCTGCATTTGCGGTCAAATTAGTCGTACCTCGCACTTAATTCATCGACTCCCCTATCTGGGTGGAGCGAGAGCATCTTGCTCTGTGCGGCATCCATCCGCTCTCCTATCTGGGTAGAGCGTGGGTAAATTATAATTTTGCGTCTAATTGTTTTCCTATCGGCGCTAGTTTGCGCTCCCTTTTATTTCCTCCGTGTGGCCATCGACAACGTTTCGGCATCTTTTGTGCCTTCCTCAGGTCTGGCACACGGGAATGGAAGCTAAATTTAGTTTTGTTGCATGTGGAGCTGTTTCCTCCTTCATGGCCGCATCGAGACTGAATTTCCTGCTCCGAGCGGTCCTTATATGTGTTTCATGTCAGCAATTTGCGTTTCGTTCCGGATAATTTTCCATCTACTCATTTTAGCTTATTAACTTGTTGTTTTTGCTCTTTTCTTGCAGGTACCGATTGGGTGTGAATATGTGAACTCGGCATAGGTAAGTATAACTGTGTGTTTTTCTGTTTCAGGTTATCCAGGTAAGTATTGTTTTTTTGATAGTGTAAACTTTTACTTTCAACCACTTTTTAGTTTATGTCAGGTGCAGAGCAGGGAGAGGACTCGAATGCAGAGACTTCAATGTCCAAAAAGGCTTTTATTGTCTCCACTGATAGTCGAACAAAAAACGCCTCAATAGGAGGGAAAAAAGGGAAAACTAAGGCGCCTCGAACCGAGGGAGAAAAAGGGGAAATCAAAGCACCTCGAACCGAGGGAAATACAAAAACAAGATAGCGATGTAACCAAGTTAAAATCGGGGATCAAAGTCGCTCAAACAAGGCTTGTACGTGGAACTCGAGGGTTTCGTGATCGCTAGTGTTCTTACAAGGCAAGACGCACTGGCACTGGATACTGGGAAAGACGCGGGTTATATGGACACAGGAGGGGAACACAGGTGAAGACAGTTGGTCATTGACGCAGGTGCACACACTTGGAATCAGGGGTTCACGTGACCGGACGCACAGGGGAAGGACACACCGACTGGAACGAGAGGAAAATCACACAATAAAACAGGAAGTGATCCGGACGACACATGACAGCATGACATAACCCCCCCCCTCTAGGGCCGGATCCCAGACGGACCCGGAGCATCGGGGTGAGCCGCGTAAAAGTCATCTAGTAGCCCGGGATCCAGGATATAGCTACGCGGCACCCATTGCCGCTCCTCTGGCCCGTAACCCTCCCAGTCCACCAGGAACTGCCAGCCCCGGCCTTTCCGGCGCACGTCCAGCAACTTCTTAACTGTGTAGGTAGGCCCACCCCCCACCGTCCGCGTAGGCGGGGGTGCCGCGGGAGCCGGCACCATCCCACTCTCCCTAACCGGCTTGACCTTCCCGACGTGGAAGGTGGGATGCACCGCAAGGGACCGAGCCAGACAGAGTCGCACAGCCGCTGGACCGACGACCTTGGAGATCGGAAACGGCCCTACAAAACGGGGGGCCAGCTTCCTGGAGCCCACCTGGAGGGGAAGGTCCCGGGCGGACAGCCAGACCCGCTGGCCGGGCCGGTAGACAGGTGCCGGACGACGTCTCCGGTCAGCCATCCTCTTCACCCTGTCGCCCTGGCGGACCAGTATGGCCCTTGCCGCTGCCCAGATGCGCCGACAGCGTCTCACCACGGCGCACGCCGAGGTAACTGACACCTCCGGCTCGCTGTCGGGGAAGAGCGGGGGCTGGTATCCAAAGACGCACATGAAGGGGGACATCCCGGTCGCTGTGATGGGAAGGGAGTTATGGGCGTACTCTACCCAGGTCAAGTTTTGACTCCACGACGAGGGGTTCTGGGTTACCAAACAGCGGAGGCCCATTTCCAGCTGTTGGTTAATGCGTTCTGCTTGGCCGTTCGCTTCCGGGTGGTAGCCCGAAGTGAGGCTCACGGTGGCCCCTATAAGCTTGCAGAAAGCCCTCCAAAAGCGGGACACGAACTGGGGGCCCCTATCTGACACGACGTCCGAGGAAATCCATGAATCCTGCAGACGTGGTCCATGAGAACTACTGCCGTACGTTTGGCCGAAGGTAATTTGGGCAGGGCAATGAAGTGGACCATCTTGGAGAACCTATCCACGACGGTGAGTATCGTCGTCTTACCGCTAGACACCGGCAGTCCCGTGACAAAATCCACAGAGATGTCGGCCCATGGTCGAGAGGGAATGGAGAGAGGCTGCAGCAACCCCACACGGCGGCCCGGAGTGTTCTTACTCCGCGCACAGATGGAACAGGCTGCAACATACTCCCGGACGTCCGCCCCCATGGAGGGCCACCAGAATCTTTGTTGGATGACGTGCAGGGTTCTTCGCACGCCCGGGTGACACGTGAGCCGGGAGGTGTGCGCCCAGTGGATCACTTGGGATCGTAGTTGGGGCGGAACAAACAGTCTATTCTCGGGACTTCCCCTAGGGGGTGGATCATCGTGGTTTGCCCGCTTCACCAAGTCCTCTATGGGCCAGGTTACGGCTCCCACCACGCAGTGAGGGGGGAGAATGGGCTCTGGCTCTGTGGACACCGGGTCTGGGCTGTAGATGCGTGACAGCGCATCAGGTTTGGTGTTCTTGGCCCCCGGTCTGTAAGACAACGTGAAATGGAAACGGTTAAAGAAGAGGGACCAACAAGCCTGGCGGGAGTTCAATCGCTTGGCCTCCTTGATATATTGCAGGTTCTTGTGATCGGTCCAAACCAGAAAGGGGTGTTGGGCTCCCTCCAGCCAGTGTCTCCATTCTTCAAGAGCCTTTTTGAATTTGCTAACAATTCCCGATCTCCGACGTCATAGTTCTGCTCCGCGGGGGTCAGCCGTCGGGACAAAAAGGCGCATGGATGGAGCTTGTTGTCGACCTGGGATCTCTGAGACAGGATGGCGCCGATTCCCTGACTGGAGGCATCAACCTCCACCACAAACTGACGAGATGGGTCGGGCAAGGTAAGGATTGGAGCGGTGGTGAACCGCCTCTTCAGCTCCTGGAAGGCGGCTTCAGCCTCCGCCGTCCAGCGAAACGGAACTGTCGGGGAGGTGAGAGCGTGCAGGGGAGCCGCGGTGGCGCTGAAGCCTCGTATGAATCGTCTATAAAAGTTAGCAAATCCCAGAAATTGCTGCACTCTTTTGCGGCTATCCGGTACCGGCCATTGGGTCACCGCGCTTACTTTGGCTGGGTCCATCTGGACCTTCCCTGGGGCTATGATGAAGCCAAGGAACGATATCGTTTCTGCATGGAACTCGCTCTTTTCGGCCTTTACATAAAGTCGATGGTCCAGGAGCCGTTGCAGGACCGACTTAACATGACTCTCATGGGTCCTCAAATCTGGTGAATAAATTAAGATGTCATCCAAGTAAACGAAAACAAAGTGGTCTAAGAAATCACTCAGAACGTCATTGATCATGGCCTGGAAGACCGCGGGGGCATTGGTGAGGCCGAACGGCATTACCCGGTATTCAAAGTGTCCCCAGGGGGTGTTGAAGCCCGTCTTCCACTCATCACCTTCCCGAATGCGCACGAGGTGATACGCGTTACGCAAATCTAACTTGGTGAATACCCGAGCCTGCTGCAACTGATCAAACACGGCCGACATGAGTGGGAGGGGGTACCGATTCTTTATAGTGATCTGGTTGAGGGGACTGTAATCTATGCAGGGGCGCAGGGTTCCGTCTTTCTTCCCCACAAAGAAAAACCCGGCCCCTGCAGGCGATGATGACGGCATGATCAGACCCGCTTTAAGTGACGCGTCAATATAGTCATTTAAGGCCTTCTTTTCGGGGCCCGAAAGGGAATAAAGTCTCCCCTTGGGGATCGAAGCACCGAGCAATAGGTCTATGGCGCAGTCGTAGGGACGGTGGGGTGGTAAGGAGCTCGCCTTGGCTTTGCTAAATACCTCCGCAAGTTGATGGTAGCATTTGGGTACTTGGTTTAGATCCGGAGCTCTGAACTCTGGTTCAGGAGACGCAAAGTCCGAGGGAGAAGTGCATGGGGACTCGATCGAAGGGTTCGGTTTGACACACGATACTTGGCACTGGGATGCCCACCCCTTTATCTCCCCTGACTCCCAGTTTATTGCAGGGTTGTGGTGTTTTAGCCACGGATAACCGAGGATAAGTTTTTAATCAACGCAATAATTTACAACCGTTGACCAGTCGAAATAATCGTCGAAATTTGGCATCTGTGGCTGGAAGCAGACGCCGAGTTCGACGTTCCTCCCAAACGCCACACTCCCTCGCTTTTCAGGGCTACACAAAAAAACATATTTTTCAAAACAACGAGTTGTAATTACCTTGTACGCTCTAGACGGTCAAGTTGCAAGCTGAAAACAAAAATATGTGTCTTGTTAGTTGTCGTGTTACTAACCGCTGTGTCTTGTTTGCAAGCATTGCCGCTTTCCTACTTCCTGTTGCAAGTCACGCCCACGGATTATAATTTTGCCGTGAGTTCCGCCTATTGACATCATGTCCGCGTCACATGACTGCGACATAATATTATCTAAAACTGTTTGTGCGGTATTGTGTTGTTTTGTGCGGTATTGTGTTATTCTGTGCGGCGTTGTGTTGTTCTGTGCGGCGTCGTGTTGTTCAGTGCGGCGTCATGTTGTTCAGTACGGCATGGTGTAGTTCAGTGCGGCATGGTGTTGTTCAGTGCGGCATGGTGTTGTTCAGTGCGGCATGGTGTTGTTAAGTGCGGCATGGTGTTGTTCAGTGCGGCATGGTGTAGTTCAGTGCGGCATGGTGTTGTTCAGTGCGGCATGGTGCTCTTCAGTGCGGCATGGTGTTGTTCAGTGCGGCATGGTGTTGTTAAGTGCGGCATGGTGTAGTTCAGTGCGGGATGGTGTTGTTCAGTGCGGCATGGTGTTGTTCAGTGCGGCATGGTGTTGTTCAGTGCGGCATGGTGTTGTTCAGTGCGGGATGGTGTTGTTCAGTGCGGCATGGTGTTGTTCAGTGCGGCATGGTGTTGTTTAGTGCGGGATGGTGTTGTTCAGTGCGGCATGGTGTTGTTCAGTGCGGCATGGTGTTGTTCAGTGCGGCATGGTGTTGTTCAGTGCGGCATGGTGTTGTTCAGTGCGGCATGGTGTTGTTCAGTGCGGCATAATGTTGTTCAGTGCGGCATAATGTTGTTCAGTGCGGCATGATGTTGTTCAGTGCGGCATGGTGTTGTTCAGTGCGGCATAATGTTGTTCAGTGCGGCATAATGTTGTTCAGTGCGGCATAATGTTGTTCAGTGCGGCATAATGTTGTTCAGTGCGGGATGGTGTTGTTCAGTGCGGCATGGTGTTGTTCAGTGCGGCATGGTGTTGTTCAGTGCGGCATGGTGTTGTTCAGTGCGGCATGGTGTTGTTCAGTGCGGCATGGTGTTGTTCAGTGCGGGATGGTGTTGTTCAGTGCGGGATGGTGTTGTTCAGTGCGGGATGGTGTTGTTCAGTGCGGCATGGTGTTCAGTGCGGCATAATGTTGTTCAGTGCGGCATGGTGTTGTTCAGTGCGGCATGGTGTTGTTCAGTGCGGCATAATGTTGTTCAGTGCGGCATAATGTTGTTCAGTGCGGCACCTAGCACCTAGAAGGTAAATAAATAGGAAGGAAGGACTCACCGGTGACGTCGTCGCCCACGTCCAAGCGTTGTACTTTGTATTGTCATCCTTCTGACAGTGGAAAACATATAGCCAACAAACACCGTGGAACCTAAACGAATGAAAGAAAACTATCATTTGGCCACAACCAACATTCACAGATACAACACAATGTGACGTGCGGTGTTGAGGTTAAAGGTTGAGTGAAGGGCCCTCGTTTTAAACTACTTTTTTGAAAAGGAGTGGGAACAAGTAAGACGTATTTAATTTATTTATTGGGAAGTAGTAAGACTTATTAAATTTATTTAATCTACTTTTCTTCCCAGGCAAAATTTGATGTGCTGCAATTCCAAATTTCCAAAGTGAATGAAGGAATGAAATCCTTTAAATTATGATTTTGTATAAATACTAGGCATAAACACAAAATCTACGGCACAAAATGGGCAGACTTTACTTGTTTGAAAAGGACTGGTTACAAGACAGACTTTTTTAATTTATTTAATGGGAAGAAGACTTATTTAGTTTAATTGATCTATTTTTGTTCCCTGGCAAAATTCGATTTGCTGCAATTCCAAATTTCCAAAGTGAATGAAGGAATGAAGTCGTTTAAATTATGATTTTGTATAAATACTAGGCATAGACATAAATATTTCTCTCGTTAGTCGTATGTTACCATCCGCTGTGTCTTTGTCAACATCGCCATTTTCCTACTTCCTGTTGCGAGCCACGCCCACGGATTTAAATTCTGGCGGAAGAGCCCGCCCATTGGCGTCGTTTTCGCGTATAGCAAATCCGATTGGTTGGGAAGGGGGCGCGGTTATGCAGCCGAGGGGTCCTGTGATATGTGGGATGTAAAGTAGGCGTCGACGTCACGTCCGCGTCACGTGACCACGACGTGGCAGACGTCATATAGCAACCGCTGTTTTGTTTAGTAGACTTACAGTTGTTATGCATTGACATAATGGCGCACACTCCAAATAGATTTAAATAAATTAAATAATTCTTCTGCCCACTCCCTTTTAAACAAGTTAACTCTCCCCGCGGATTTGAATTCCGGCGGAAGTTCTTACAGTTGTTATGCGTTGACATAATGGCGCACTGGTTAGCATGTCCACCTCTTAAGCATGATGTTGCGGGTTCGACGCCTGATCAATGTTAGCATGGAGTGAGCTGAAGTGCATGGCGCTGAAGATTTGAATCTTTGAAATGCGCTGAGGTCTGACGTATCAGGCAGAATGGTTTGCCATCACGTTCAACAAAAAATAGAAACTTTCCCACTCTGATAAAAACGTCCTGTGTTCATCTACATATTTTCGTTTTGCTGTGCATCTTTTCCCTGCCATTTCGAGAGCCCAATTGACACTAATAGTTTACTGGAATGCCCATCCTACTTTGTGGAATTTCACCACATGCGCTTTTGACGAAAATACTAAATTGAACTCAAGTGAAGCCAACACGCACAACCCCCCCCCCCCCCACACACACACACACACACACACCTACACACACACACACAAATGTTGATATGAACATAAAAGAGCCGCATGCGGTTCGGGAGTTGCGGCTTGGCCAAACCTGTACTATACAACTTTACTTGTGTAAAATTTTCACAACAGCTGTCACACAAACAAAGCGGGAAAAACCGAAGACGTGCGTGTTCCGCCCACGCTGGATTTATTTGCACCTTTGAAAAGACACCGTATTGCCGCAGATGTGGCAAAGAGTACTTTTGGGCATCTGAGACGGAAGGATGTCCAAAGCATCACGTCACCTGCTCTGGTAGGAATGGTGGTGGGACGTTGAGGTCAACCGCTTTGGGGTTGGCTGAATCTTTGGTCGCAGGATGCCACACACTTGAAGACAGAAGCAGAAAAGCAGAGCTAAATGCAAAATGTACTCACCGGTGACTCCAATTTTTCCCCCCCCTGAAGAAATGGATGGACGGGTGGCCCCGGCTGGCTGGTGGGACTCTTGTTATTCTGACCCTTTTTAGTGCGCGTTTGGGGCAACAACCGTTTTTTGTGGCGCTCTCTTCTGGTTCAAGAGTGCCCTGCATGTGAATTTGCCTTTCCTGCCTTCTGATTGGATGAGCGCCGGTGTGACGCGGTGCCTCTGTCACCGTGGCGGGGGGTATACGTCGGCATCGGAGCGTCTGCCAACGTCTGAGACCGGCTGGCAGTGTATCGGAGGTGTCGAGTGCGGTGCCGCTGGAGCTCACTCACCAGCTGGTGTTAGGGCCACAGAATGAAGGCCAAGGAGAAGACTAGAAAGAGAAACAGAAACTTCTCCTCCAATTGTTTGATTTGTCTCTTCTGAGCTTCGATGAATTCTTTCAGCTCTTTGTTCCTCTAGGACGGACAAATGGAAAGTAGCCTTCAAAAGCCAGTAAGCGTGCAAGTAAGTGCCGGGCTGGCTTTGGGCCCTTACCTGTTGCGCGCTGTGCAGCAGATCCATTCTCTCTTGGAGGATGCAAGCGTCGCGCTCCCTCAACTCCCACATCAGGGCTCGCTTCCATTGGTCCACGGCGCTCCTAAGCTCTTGTCTCTGATCCGCCGTCAGCACGTCATTCACGCCAGCGTGGCTGGCTTTTTCGCCGTCCGTGGCGGGGCAGTCCCGCTGCGGTAGCGCCTCGTACAACATGGCCTCCAGCTCCATGATCCTCTGGGCCGCAATCCTCGTCCATCAGTGGTCCGGCGGGAGATTTGAGGGCGGCTTACCTTATGAGCCTGGTCCATGGAACGCTTCCTGAAGTCCAACTCTTCATCCAGGTAGCCCTTCTGGTTGCAGAACATATCCTAGCACAGCTCAAGGTCAGAATTGTTGGGGCACATTGCCCCGAGTTCCCCTTGGCTGATGTCGCGTGTCTGTCTACCTTCTCACTTTCAATGTCCAACATCTTCTGTTGAAGTGCTGACTTGGTCACTTTGATGTATTCTAACCACTGAGGAAAGGCTGCTGTCACATAAGCAGAATGCGAGAGCGTGCGTGGACGTGCGCGTTACCTTCTCGGCTAGGGTGGGAAGGGTCCTGGCGTGAATCACGACCACCTGCTCCTCGTTGGTGAGATTCTGCAAGAGCCCAAAGGCACAGCGTCAACAAGGTTCTTTCAGCGCAAAGCCTTCCAAAAGTCACATTTGAGCCGCCGAGTCTCGTGGAGTGCGAACATAAGGAGTTCGACATACACTTACGGCGTTATCGCCCAGGATGTCCAGCTTCTTCATCAGATCACTGATGACGATGTCCTGGGGAAAGGCGCAAGGAGCAATGTAAGGTGTTCTGGGACCTCAGGTTAAGGTTAGGGTTGCGAGGGACGCCTTACGTACGCTCACGCCGTCGGCCTCGCAGTAGATCTGCAAAGGGCTGAGGCCGTCTGGGAAACGGACTTGCAGAAACTTCAAGACGGGGGAGCGCCACTCCCTCTCCTGAAAGGCAGAGGCATGCATCCGTCCGTCCGTCCGTCCGTCCGTCCGTCACATCTCTGGCCTCAACACGCTTGTGCGAGTCTTCCCACCTCCAGCTCCAGGATGCGGAACTCAAGCAGTTCGTTTTGGTCTCGGATATCCTGGATGTGCTCTTTCAGACGCGCTTCTTCCGCCTCCATCCGCCTGACCTGAAAAGACAGTCAGACCTCATCTGCGGGGCTTCCGGACGGGTGTGACGCCAAGCGACTCCGCCCAGCGCCTTTCTTTCCGTCACCTTTTCGGCCAACTGCTGATTGCTCTGACGCAGCAGCTGCTTCTCCTCCACCCACTTGACATTCTAGAAGAGACAAACGCGTGGACAGCTTTGGAATGTTGTGTCATTTTCATCCACAAATTCTTTGGTTGACTGGAAAATGACATTTGCTTTTCTCCGCATTTTCCCAGCCACGTTCAGGGGGGGGGGGGGGGGGGGGTTGGTCCAGTAATGCCAGACGAATGAGTGACTGAAGAATGTAGCTATTTTGTCTGAGAAAAAGGTGTGCTCATTGATAAGCTTACCTGTCCTTGTTGCTTCAGCGCTGACTCCAGATCTGCTACTCTGCTTTGATAGTGACCCATTTCTACTGTCATGTAACATGGGGGGAAGAGATGGTGCAAATGGTAAAATATGGATTGTTCACAGGAATAAATTGGCAGAGCTGAAATTCCAAATTTGTCCAAAAGATGGCGCCAGACCAAAACATGAGACCAAAAAAGGGGCCAAAATAAGCTAAGCAAGTTAAAATAGAAATAAAACAGGATTGTGAGTCACGCATGGACGCACAAATGTGATTTTTACTTTTTGATTTCTTTGCTTGGCTAAAAATGTATTCTGTAACAGCTTAAAGCAATATTGTTAGTCAATTCGATCAAGGGACCCGTCACTATGAGAATAGTGGCTTGACATAAATTGTTTGGAGAAGCACAAATGTGATTTTTACTTCTTGATTTCTTTGCTTGGCTAAAAATTGATTCCCTCTTTCATGAACTGTGTTTTGCAATCGAATTGTTCTGGGATTGAATGATTTTATTAACACGGGTATCAGTGGGTGAAATTGTTCGGTTTCTGGAGTGATTAAGATTTGTAATTCTATTTCATGTTTCTTCAATAAATGTGTTGTGTATATTCATCTACTTCGTTGTGCGCTGATTTGTACTGAATGTACAATCGATGGTTCGGGGTTTATTTGACAATTTGATTAATGTGCTGTGTTATTATGGTATAACATAGGACCGTAATAAATAAAAGTAACATCAGACAATTTTAGAGAATTGAATAACTTTCGTAGTTATTTGAGACACGAGTGAATTTCAATCCGTTTGAAAGTTTGCTTCGTCTGAATAAATTAACGGAAGTGTTTGAATCGGATTATCGGTTTGGTGTAGAACTGAAAGTAATTTAATTATTTGAAGGGCGCAGGCCCGTTTCCCCTTTTGACGGGCCGCGTAAAAAGTAACTCCGAACATGTTAGAGAATTAAATAACTTTCGTAGATATTTAAGGGAAGAGTGAATTTCGTCAAAAGTGAATTCGTTTGAAAATTTACTTCCTCTAAATAAAATAACGACGATGGTTAAAATAGATCATTTGAGTTGGTGAAGGATAAAAGTATTTCGATTGTCCGTCGGGCGCGGCCCAGTTCTTAATTTTGTCGGGCCGCGTCAAAAGTTAAACAGGACACGATCGAAAAATAGACTTGCCTTCCAAATTAATTACTGGGCAAATCTAAATAGAGTAAGACATTTTTATTCGTTTTAAGAAAGTTGTTATTCTTTTTAAAGCAATCAAGTGGGGTGAAGCACGCCGACAGTTAAGTGCTAGATCTACATATAAGAAGTTTGAATTAATAACGTAAAGTGCATTAATTTTCTCCTTAAATGCTATTATTGTCACACTTTTATTAATTCGATTCTCTTTCGAATAAACAAGTTGGTCGGCTCGCTGCTTGAGCGACCAAGTAGAACGGACCCATATCAACATTTACTTCGGCAAAACTAGTGCTAGGGTGCGCTATACAAACGAATCCCTGAGGTCTTAACAAAGACATCTAAAAATATCCGTAACATAATAAGAACTTCAAACATTAGCGGGGAGCCATCAATACGATGCGGTCACTTCGAAGTCTTGCCTCGAATTGAGTTACTCGGCTCGAGCTTAGGGTGACTTGAGAGGGATTGGCGTCGTACAGAAATTAGATTGATTCCGGTGGAGTTAATTTAACTCGGGTGGTTAGATTACGGACGAATCTCCGAACCCGGCTAAGACAAACCCGTTACCGGGAAGCCGGGGGCACCTTATTGAAAGAGGTGCGTTTGACACTATCATCAGCTTTTCTCTGGTCTGAAAGGAGGAGGAGGGAGGCTCCTCCTCCTCCTTTCAGACCAGAGAACACCCGAGGCTGGGTGAGAACGGGGAGGCTGCCGGGGGTTGCGGGAAGGGGCGCCACCTTGATCTCCTTCTCGGCGTCGTAGTCCCCTCCGCTGGTCTGGGCTAGCAGAGCGTAGGCTCGTTGCAGCGCTTGATATTCTTGCGTCAGCTGGCGGTAGCGAAGCTCCGCCTCCTCATGCACACACCAATGCAACACAGCACTAGTACCAGAATCAGTCAGACCGGCGACAAAGCACCCGCGACGCAAAGACGAGTCCGATTCCAGGCTGAAGAGGAATGTTTGGCGCCAATACGCTGGCAGAAATGGCGGGCTACCTCTTCGGGTTCCGTGTCGGGGGTTCTGTCGGTGTGAAAAGACAAGGACGATCCGTCCGAGTCCACCAACACGTCTTCGTCGTAGCCGTAAAATGTTTCGATGACCTGCGGGCGCGGAAGCAAACATCTCTCTGAACAAACTGAAGCGACACCTCACGATGAATCGACGAGAGGAACGATAGCGAGAAAAAGGCCATTTCATCTTGCGCAACACCAAGCAGCCGCAAACAAACAGACTCACCTTGCAGGACCTCACGCTTTGTTCCTCCTCAGAGATTCTCGACGTCGGTATCGTAGCAGCAAATCTCTCTCCTGTCGACACAAATAATCCGCCTTTGAGATTCTTTGGATGCAAAGGGAACGAACGGCTCCGGCGCAGAAACAAACGCGACTCACAATGACATTTCTGACATGAGCTCCTGTCTCCAGAGCCTGAAAAACCCGTCACCGGCGATGATTGGAGGGACGCTCGTCTTTTCCAAAAGTGACAACTACAGGGTGTGTCAGGGTTTTCCAGATTATCTTTATCGTATGATTATGTTGCTTTGACTTTGACTGCAACCTGTAATAAATAATATTATTTATCCCTTATTTATCCCTATCGCTTATCCCTTCCTACACAAAGTCGTAAAACATCCCTTGCTATGTTTTGACTAGAGGTCAAGGGCTTTCTCTATTCAATCCACTCTTACACCCACCCTGTTTCTCTTAATAAAAATGCTCGTGCAGGAGCCGAGAGTCAGACTTCATTCGTACAACGGATGGACTCTCCACCTGCAGGTGTCCAAAAGAACTTACTTGTCTCCCGTGTGGTTCTTGCAAAATAAGTTGGAGCGAGCGCAACTCTAACAGGGTGCATTTTGCCACTAGCTGCCTACGGACAATGACGTCGCGCTCGCGGCTCATGGTTGACGGGCTGAGCAGCCGGGCGAGTCCGTCGTTTTCAGCGCACAGCGAGTGGCAAAGGTGCTGACAAAACAGGAGCTTTGAGCTGCTGAAAACGGCAAAACAAGTCTAAAGCGTGTTCAAACGCGTGCGCACAATGCTCCTGCTTGAAAGGTCGGAATTTAAGGGGCCAATTTTTTGGATGGCGGCCGCCGGCCAAGCTTTGGACGGAAAAGGTTTCCTGGCGACAGCGAGCGAGCGCGGCGCTGCCGTACGTGCACCGAGTCGCCTGCCTGAAGACCTTGGACAAGTCGTCGATGATGTGCCGCTGCTCCACAACTTGAAGGAACTCCATTTCACCGTCCTGCTGGCCGCAACCGCGCTCCAGGTCATTGAGCGAACTAGGCCTTCTCTGTGGAACACAAATGCAGTGGACTCTGTTGGCACGCCGCCGTTGTCCGCGTCGACTTACCAAGCTTGCCATCTCCTCGTTCTCCTGGGTGACAAAGCGCACTTTGTTTTCAAGGCGACACAGCACCAGCGAGAGTTCTTCATTCTTCCTGCTCAGGCGTTTGTTTTTGTACAGGAGTGGCAGAAACTGGCTTTCTGTTTCTCTCAGTCGCTTAAGCTGCAAGCATGAAGTGCGGGATGCGAAAGACGCACAACACGCGGGCCAGAACGTATCCATTCCTTTTGCATCGGTTTGAACGGAATCGTGGCTTTGGCTCCCAATAAAAGACATCTACCAGGCAACCGACTCGCCGCGCCGCTCAACTAATAAGTAAGCGCAATGGGTGCCTCGCTGGATGGCGCACATCAAACGTAGCGCAAACCTTCAAGCGTGCCGTCAATAAATTACCAGTTCATTGCGCTCTTCAGAAAGCAGGGCGTTTCGATCCTCCAGTTTCCTGATGACTGCGCTGAGCTCAGCGATTTTCAGATGAAACCTTCGCGTGTCCCGATCCTCCTGAGACTGAAAACGCCCCGCAACACACACACACAACCACTCGTTCAAAGTTCAAAACTGTTTTTGTGCTACCTTCCTCCAGCAACGAACTAAGTCATGCGTACTGCAAGTGTGTGATGAGGTGGCTTACGCTATGAAGAGGATTGCTAGTAGCGCCGTTGACCCCACTTCCAGGGTAGTTTAGGCCCGCCCTTTGGGAATCCCTCAGGGCAGCGATCTGCTGCTCGGCAGCCTGAGTCTGCAGCTGAATGCGGTGGACGTGGCCGGCCCCAGGGATTTATCCAAAACACTAACCGCTCTGTCTTTCAGCTTGATCTCATCCATCTGGATGTACAAACGGGGAGCGCTCAGGCAGGCGGGCAAACTCATTTGCCAGAATTGTGACAAAAACAAAGAGAGCAACCGGCCAATTTTTATCTTGAATCGACTAGAACACCATTGCTGTGACAAAAGCGAAGCGAGCAACCGGACGTTTTCTTCTTGTGAAATAGAATAGAATAGAATGCCTTAGGTGTCATTGCACTGCAGGTATACAACGAAATTGGGAACATAGCCACGCACCGCGCATCTGATCAGTCCTACCAGTCGGCGGATCTCCCTCTCGCAGTCCCTCTTGGTTCGGCTCAGCTCCTCCCGATGCTGGTGATGAGCCGATCGGAGCTCGGCCGCTCGGGACTGCCAGGCCTGCTGGGCCGCTGCCAGGGCTTCTTCCGCGCTCCTGGTGGAGGCGACACCGCTCGGTCTCCCGACACCGCCGCGTCTCCTCCACTTCCGCCAGCAAAGCGCCCCCGCTCCTCACCTGAGCAGACATTGCGCCACATCGGGCCGTTGAGACCGCAACGGAGCGCCGCGACGCTTACTGGGGACAAGCTACACAATACGGTAGCGGCCGCATCGGAGCCCGACGTGGCGTGCGGATAGTCAGACACGGATTGAGCGGATCACCTTGTCCATGGAGCCGTCCCTCAGGCTGAGGACCAAGGCATTCAGTCGCTGGATCTCTCCATCTTTGATTTTGATCACTCTCATCAGCTCCATTTCATGCTGCCGCAGTAATGTCTCCCTGGTAACGGCTAACTCTTTCTGCTTCTCCTCATGGAGTTTGCTTTTGAGTTCCGTCATGGCGGCGGTGGCACGGTGGTGCTCCGCCCGCAGGTCCTGACTTCTCTCTCTCTCCAGACAGCTGACCTGACATGACTTAGACTTAGACAAACTTGCAGTGCTAATTATGCAATAGTGCAAGTAGGCAAAACAGTATTCAAGAGTGTGCAGAGGAATGCTAAACCATGTATTAAACTTCTATTTAAAGGGTTTACACAAGTTCAGTAAAGTTGGTAGTGCGAGATAGTGCAAGATAGAGGTCCGTAGTGTCATAAAGTACAGTTCTGTGAATGTGTGATGCAGAGTTCAGTTTAGAGCTCAACAGTTCTAGTGTTCAACAGTCTGATGACAGCAGGGAAAAAGCTGTTGCAGAACCTGGTGGACCTGCAGCGGATTGTGCGAAACCTCTTCCCAGAGGGCAGCAGGGAGAACAGTCCATGGTGGGGGTGTGATGGGTCATTGATGATGTTACGGGGACGGGACATGCAGCGCTGAGATGAAATGTCCTGAATGGAGGGAAGAGGAGCCCCTATGAACCTCTCTGCTGTCCTCACCACTCTCCTCACGTTCTTCCAATCGGAGGCGGTGCAGCCTCCACACCACACAGAGAGTCAGCTTGTCAGAATGCTCTCTATGGTGCTCCTGTAGAACGTCCTCATGATGGGTGGGGGCAGGTGGGCTCTCCTCATCCTCCGCAGGAAGTACAAGCGCTTCTGTGCCCTCTTGACCAGTGCCGTAGTGTTCATAGTCCAGGAATTCAAATCCGCGGGGAGAGTTAACTTGTTTAAAAGGGAGTGGGCAGAAGAATTATTTAATTTATTTAAATCTATTTGGAGTGTGCGCCATTATGTCAATGCATAACAACTGTAAGTCTACTAAACAAAACAGCGGTTGCTATATGACGTCTGCCACGTCGTGGTCACGTGACGCGGACGTGACGTCGACGCCTACTTTACATCCCACCGATCACAGGACCCCTCGGCTGCATAACCGCGCCCCCTTCCCAACCAATCGGATTTGCTATACGCGAAAACGACGCCAATGGGCGGGCTCTTCCGCCAGAATTTAAATCCGTGGGCGTGGCTCGCAACAGGAAGTAGGAAAATGGCGATGTTGACAAAGACACAGCGGATGGTAACATACGACTAACGAGAGAAATATTTTTATTTTCTGCTTGCAACTGGACCGTCCAGAGCGTACACGGTAAGTACAACTCATCGTTTTTAAAAAGAAGTACTTTTGTTGCCCTGAAAAGCGAGTGAGTGTGGCGTTTGGGGGGAACGTCGAATTTCGACGATTCTTTCTGGTCAACGGTTGTAAATGATTGCGTTGATTAAAAAAGAAAACTTGATGTAACTCTACTTTTAACTGCCGTTTCAGATAAGCGGGTATTACGTCGCAGTCATGTGCCGCGGATATGACGTAATTGGCTGAACTTCCACCAAAATTCAAATCTGTTGGCGCGATGGCCGTGAGCCACTGAGCAACGACGAATATCAACAGAAATATCTTTATTTTCTGCTTGCAACTGGACCGTCTACAGCGTACACGGTAAGTAACACTCATTGTGTTTAAAGAGATTTACGTTTGTAATAGCAACGTGTAGCTGAGGCGCTAGCAGAAGTGTAGCCGCGTTGCGTTGTACGTGTGAATATTGGTCCAGGTGAAATGTTAATGTTTAATTTCATTCCTTTAGGTTCCACGGTGTTTGTTGGCTGCAAGTTTTCCACTGCAAGAAGAGGCTCGTATCATTGACCAGGAGCGAGCTACAACGGTGAGTAGCCATAACATTTATGTTAAACACTTCCTATTTCATGTCTAACAGTACTTGATTTAACAAATAACCATAAATAAATACAGTGTGGGCACTGAAGTTAACATATGTGATTATACTGCCTAATCTGTCAACGAGTATATTGTTGCAAAGTAATATAAGATCCAAAGTTGTAATTCAGAATAGTTTTCAAAAGAAGGCCATTAGAATTATATACAAGTCTGATTACCCTGAACATAACAACAAGCTATTAATTAAATCACAAATTCTTCAATTCAAAGATTTGGTAGATTATCAGAATAATAATGTCTAACAGTAATTGATTTAACACATCACGATAAGTAGATTGAATGTGGGCACTCTCAAGTTAACATATGTGATTATACTGCCTAATCTGTTACAGAGTATGTTGTTGCCAAGTAATGTAGAATAGATCCAAAGTAGTAATCCAGAATAGTTTTGAAAAGGCCATTAGAATAATAAACAAATCTGATTACCTTGAACATAATAGTTAAGTGTTGAATATGTCCTATGAAGTCAAAATTTGGCACCATCATGTGGTGAAATTTGGAATTGCATCACATCCAATTTTGCCTGGGAACAAACAGATTAAATAAATCTTAGACTTAAATAAGCCACTCCTTCTCAAACAAGTAAACTCTGCCCATTTTGCGCAGTAGATGTTCTGTTAATATCTAGTATTTATACAAAGTCATAATTTAAATTGCTTTTAACCTTCATTCATCGCTTCAACCAACATTACTCGCTCTTATTACCAACTTGTATCGATTTAACTGAGCGTTTAATACTTCCTATCAGGTCTCAAGTCAAGATTTGGCAAAATACAATTTCAGCAAATCCAATTTTGCCAGGCAACAAAAAGAGATTAAATAAACTAAATAAGTCTTCTTCCCATTAAATAAATCAGAAAAGTCTGTCTTGCAACCAGTCCTCTTCAAACAAGTAAAGTCTGCCCGTTTTGTGCCGTAGATTTTGTGTCTATGCCTAGTATTTATACAAAATCATAATTTAAACGACTTCATTCCTTCATTCACTTTGGAAATTTGGAATTGCAGCAAATCGAATTTTGCCAGGGAACAAAAATAGATCAATTAAACTAAATAAGTCTTCTTCCCATTAAATAAATTAAAAAAGTCTGTCTTGTAACCAGTCCTTTTCAAACAAGTAAAGTCTGCCCATTTTGTGCCGTAGATTTTGTGTTTATGCCTAGTATTTATACAAAATCATAATTTAAAGGATTTCATTCCTTCATTCACTTTGGAAATTTGGAATTGCAGCACATCAAATTTTGCCTGGGAAGAAAAGTAGATTAAATAAATTTAATAAGTCTTACTACTTCCCAATAAATAAATTAAATACGTCTTACTTGTTCCCACTCCTTTTCAAAAAAGTAGTTTAAAACGAGGGCCCTTCACTCAACCTTTAACCTCAACACCGCACGTCACATTGTGTTGTATCTGTGAATGTTGGTTGTGGCCAAATGATAGTTTTCTTTCATTCGTTTACGTTCCACGGTGTTTGTTGGCTATATGTTTTCCACTGTCAGAAGGATGAAAATACAAAGTACAACGCTTGGACGTGGGCGACGACGTCACCGGTGAGTCCTTCCTTCCTATTTATTTACCTTCTAGGTGCTAGAGGCTAAGTGTTAGAAGCTAAGTGTTAGAGGCAACACAATACGAACAACACAACACAATACGAACAACTCAACACAATATGAACAACTCAACACAATATGAACAACACAACAAAATACGAACAACACAACACAATACCAACAACACAATACAAACAACACAACACATTACGAACAACACAACACAATACGAACAACACAACGATACCGCACTGAACAACACGATACCGCACTGAACAACACGATACCGCACTGAACAACACGATACCGCACTGAACAACACGATACCGGACTGAACAACACGATACCGCACTGAACAACACGATACCGCACTGAACAACACGATACCGCACTGAACAACACCATGCCGCACTGAACAACACCATGCCGCACCGAACAACACCATGCCGCACTGAACAACACCATGCAGCACTGAACAACATTATGCCGCACTGAACAACATTATACCGCACTGAACAACACCATGCAGCACTGAACAACATTATGCCGCACTGAACAACATTATACCGCACTGAACAACATTATGCCGCACTGAACAACATTATGCCGCACTGAACAACACCATGCCGCACTGAACAACATTATGCCGCACTGAACAACACCATCCCGCACTGAACAACACCATGCCGCACTGAACAACACCATGCCGCACTGAACAACACCATGCCGCACTGAACAGCACCATGCCGCACTGAACAACACCATGCCGCACTGAACAACACCATCCCGCACTGAACAACACCATGCCGCACTGAACAACATTATGCCGCACTGAACAACATTATGCCGCACTGAACAACATTATGCCGCACTGAACAACATTATGCCGCACTGAACAACATCATGTCGCACTGAACAACACCATGCCGCACTGAACAACACCATGCCGCACTGAACAACACCATGCCCCACTGAACAACATTACGCTGCACTGAACAATATTATGCCGCACTGAACAACACCATGCCGCACTGAACAACACCATGCCGCACTGAACAACACCATGCCGCACTGAACAACACCATGCCGCACTGAACAACACCATGCCGCACTGAACAACACCATCCCGCACTGAACAACACCATGCCGCACTGAACAACACCATGCCGCACTGAACAACACCATGCCGCACTTAACAACACCATGCCGCAGTGAACAACACCATGCCGCACTGAACAACAACATGCCGCACTGAACAACAACATGCCGCACTGAACAACACGACGCCGCACTGAACAACACTACGCCGCACAGAACAACACGACGCCGCACAGAATAACACAATACCGCACAGAACAACACCATGCCGCACAAACAGTTTTAGATAATATTACGTCGCAGTCATGCGACGCGGACATGACGTCAATAGGCGGAACTCACGGCAAAATTATAATCCGTGGGCGTGGCTTGCAACAGGAAGTAGGAAAGCGGCAATGCTGGCAAACAAGACACAGCGGTTAGTAACACGACGACTAACAAGACAAATATTTTTGTTTTCAGCTTGCAACTTGACCGTCTAGAGCGTACAAGGTAATTACAACTCATTGTTTTGAAAAATATGTTTTTTTGTTGGCCTGAAAAGCGAGGCAGTGTGGCATTTGGGAGGAACGTCGAACTCGGCGTCTGCTTCCAGCCACAGACGCCAAATTTCGACGATTATTTCGACTGGTCAACGTTTGTAAATTATTGCGTTGATTAAAAACTTTATTTAACTCTACTCTTAACTTTGCCGTTTCAGATATGCGGGTATTACACCGCGGAAATGACGTCAATAGGCTGAACTCTCGCCAAAATTCAAATCTGTGGGCGCAATGGCCTTGAGCGAGACAACGGATACAAACACGACGATTATCAACAGAAATATCTTTATTTTCTGCTTGCAAGTGGACCGTCTAGAGCGTACACGGTAAGTACAACTCATTGTGTTTAAAAAGATTTACGTTTGTGTAGTTTGCGTTGCGTTGTATCTGTGAATGTTGGTTGAGGCTAAATGTTAATGTTTAATTTCCTTCCTTTAGGTTCCACGGTGTTTGTTGGCTGTATGTTTTCCACTGCAAGAAGAGGCTTGTATCATTGACCAGCAGGAGCTACAATGGTGAGTACCCCTTTCGTCGTCCATTTATGTTAAACACTTCCTATTTCATGTCTAACAGTACTCGATTTAACAAATAACCATAAATAAATACAGTGTGGGCAGTCAAGTTAACATATGTGATTATCCTGCCTAATATGTTTATCACAAATATGTCACTAATATGTTTATTTGTTTATCACAACACCTTTGGACCTTCAGCAATCGATTATTTCCCTTCATCTACATAGAGACAGAACGATGGTGTCTTAAACATCTCATTCATTTCACCAAATAACTTCACGCAGGTGGATAACGGCCGTCTCGGTCACGCTATGTTGCGTGATGCAGTTTTGAAGAACCAAATGCATTTATTCAATGAATAAGTCAAGCTAGATCTATGTTTATGATGTTGTACGTTACGGTACCGATTGAAGTTGAGTCCGAAGCCAGTGGAAAACAGCGCTGCGTTTGTGCTCTCCAGGTACAAATGTTGTGATCTCTGACTGACGACCGGGCGAGACTCGAGTAAGAGATGTCCAAACGAGCTCCGGCAGGGCGGGTCAAGGCGGAGCGAACGGACGCCTTTCAGGCCGCCAATGACGAGCTGAGAGCCAAACTGATGGACGTCCAGTTAGAACTTCAGCAGGAGAAGAACAAGGTGAAAACCTCAACAGACAGACACTGCCTTCCTCCCTGCCTGCTTCCCTGCCTGCCTCCCTGCCTGCCTCCCTGCCTGCCTGCCTCCCTGCTTGCCTCCCTCCCTCCCAGTTTCCCCGATGTAGATTTGACATGCGTGTGCCATGACTGTGTCAGCCTACGTCAACAAATGCACCGAGGACGTCAGCACCACTAAGAATATCATCACCCGGGGCAACCAACGACCCTGGATGACTGAGGAGGTACGTCAAACGCTACGAGCGCGGAACTCTGCCTTCAAGTCTGGCGACAAGGAGACACTGAGGACAGCGAGAGCCAACTTGAACCGTGCCATCAGGGTAGCGAAGCGAGACCACAGTCGAAAAATTCAGGATCGTTTCCACGACGCCAACAACACCAGGAGTATGTGGCAAGGCATACGGGCGATTACAGACTACAACTCACCCTCCCCCCCCGGTGGGTGAAGTTGATGCTGACTTTCTAAATGGTCTAAATAACTTCTTTGGGAGGTTCGAGGCACTAAACGGCACTCCAGCAGTTAAAACTGTCCCTCATCAGGAAGAGGAGGTACTCTGCCTTGACTCCGCCGATGTGTTGAAGACCCTGAGGAGAGTCAACCCCCGTAAGGCCCCTGGCCCCGACAACATTCCTGGGCGTGTGTTCAGGGAATGTGCAAGTCAGCTGGCTGGGGTCATCACAGACATTTTTAACACCTCGCTGGGCCAAGCCACAGTGCCAGCGTGCTTTAAGACTGCCTCCATCATTCCGGTGCCGAAGAAACCTCAAATCACCTCATTTAATGATTACCGGCCTGTTGCACTGACTCCGGTCATGATGAAGTGCTTCGAAAGGCTGCTTAAAGATCACATCGTTTCCAGACTCCCCCCATTATTTGACCCGTTCCAGTTTGCCGACCGGCAAAACCGCTCCACTCAGGACGCCATCTCCTCCGTTCTTCACCTGAGCCTGGCTCACCTGGAGGAGAAGAACACCCATGTTCGGATGCTGTTCCTGGACTTCAGCTCAGCGTTTAACACCATAATCCCACAGCATCTAGTAGGAAAATTGGAACACCTGGGCTTCAACACCCCCCTTCGCAACTGGCTGCTAGACTTCCTCACCAACAGACCTCAGTCAGTCCGGGTCGGACAGAACACCTCTGATGTCATCACCCTCAGCACAGGCTCCCCTCAGGGCTGCGTCCTGAGCCCCCTGCTGTTCACCCTGAATGACACACGACTGCGTCCCCAGGTTCACCACCAATCACATCGTGAAGTTCGCAGACGACACAACGGTGGTGGGGCTCATCAGAGACAACAACGACCTGGACTACAGAGAGGAGGTGGAGCAGCTGGTGGGCTGGTGCAGAGACAACAGCCTGATCCTGAATGTGGAGAAGATGAAGGAGATCATCGTCGACTTCAGGAAAAACCAGCCTCACCACGCTCCACTGATCATCAACAGCTCAGCTGTGGAGGTGGTCAGCAGCACCAAATTCCTGGGGGTCCACATCACAGAAGACCTCACCTGGACTATGAACACTACGGCACTGATCAAGAGGGCACAGAAGCGCTTGTACTTCCTGCGGAGGATGAGGAGAGCCCACCTGCCCCCACCGATCATGAGGACGTTCTACAGGAGCACCATAGAGAGCATTCTGACAAGCTGACTCTCTGTGTGGTGTGGAGGCTGCACCGCCTCCGATTGGAAGAACGTGAGGAGAGTGGTGAGGACAGCAGAGAGGATCATAGGGGCTCCTCTTCCCTCCATTCAGGACATTTCATCTCAGCGCTGCATGTCCCGTGCCCGTAACATCATCAATGACCCATCACACCCCCACCATGGACTGTTCTCCCTGCTGCCCTCTGGGAAGAGGTTTCGCACAATCCGCTGCAGGTCCACCAGGTTCTGCAACAGCTTTTTCCCTGCTGTCATCAGACTGTTGAACATTAGAACTGTTGAGCTCTAAACTGAACTCTGCATCACACATTCACAGAACTGTACTTTATGACACTACGGACCTCTATCTTGCACTATCTCGCACTACAAACTTTACTGAACTTGTGTAAACCCTTTAAATAGAAGTTTAATACATGGTTTAGCATTCCTCAGCACACTCTTGAATACTGTTTTGCCTACTTGCACTATTGCATAATTAGCACTGCTGCACTTTATACTTATTTGTAATATATATATATATACAGTATATGTATATATATATTTTCATAGGATATGTTACTTCTATTCAACTGCAATATCACTACTTTGTTGTAAGCCGTGTGCAACGAAATTTCGTTTTGTATGCACCATGTGCAGACAAGATGACAATAAAGTTTGTCTAAGTCATGTCAGGTCAGCTGTCTGGAGAGAGAGAGAAGTCAGGACCTGCGGGCGGAGCACCACCGTGCCACCGCCGCCATGACGGAACTCAAAAGCAAACTCCATGAGGAGAAGCAGAAAGAGTTAGCCGTTACCAGGGAGACATTACTGCGGCAGCATGAAATGGAGCTGATGAGAGTGATCAAAATCAAAGATGGAGAGATCCAGCGACTGAATGCCTTGGTCCTCAGCCTGAGGGACGGCTCCATGGACAAGGTGATCCGCTCAATCCGTGTCTGACTATCCGCACGCCACGTCGGGCTCCGATGCGGCCGCTACCGTATTGTGTAGCTTGTCCCCAGTAAGCGTCGCGGCGCTCCGTTGCGGTCTCAACGGCCCGATGTGGCGCAATGTCTGCTCAGGTGAGGAGCGGGGGCGCTTTGCTGGCGGAAGTGGAGGAGACGCGGCGGTGTCGGGAGACCGAGCGGTGTCGCCTCCACCAGGAGCGCGGAAGAAGCCCTGGCAGCGGCCCAGCAGGCCTGGCAGTCCCGAGCGGCCGAGCTCCGATCGGCTCATCACCAGCATCGGGAGGAGCTGAGCCGAACCAAGAGAGACTGCGAGAGGGAGATCCGCCGACTGGTAGGACTGATCAGATGCGCGGTGCGTGGCTATGTTCCCAATTTCGTTGTATACCTGCAGTGCAATGACACCTAAGGCATTCTATTCTATTCTATTTCACAAGAAGAAAACGTCCGGTTGCTCGCTTCGCTTTTGTCACAGCAATGGTGTTCTAGTCGATTCAAGATAAAAATTGGCCGGTTGCTCTCTTTGTTTTTGTCACAATTCTGGCAAATGAGTTTGCCCGCCTGCCTGAGCGCTCCCCGTTTGTACATCCAGATGGATGAGATCAAGCTGAAAGACAGAGCGGTTAGTGTTTTGGATAAATCCCTGGGGCCGGCCACGTCCACCGCCTTCAGCTGCAGACTCAGGCTGCCGAGCAGCAGATCGCTGCCCTGAGGGATTCCCAAAGGGCGGGCCTAAACTACCCTGGAAGTGGGGTCAACGGCGCTACTAGCAATCCTCTTCATAGCGTAAGCCACCTCATCACACACTTGCAGTACGCATGACTTAGTTCGTTGCTGGAGGAAGGTAGCACAAAAACAGTTTTGAACTTTGAACGAGTGGTTGTGTGTGTGTGTTGCGGGGCGTTTTCAGTCTCAGGAAGATTGGGACACGCGAAGGTTTCATCTGAAAATCGCTGAGCTCAGCGCAGTCATCAGGAAACTGGAGGATCGAAACGCCCTGCTTTCTGAAGAGCGCAATGAACTGGTAATTTATTGACGGCACGCTTGAAGGTTTGCGCTACGTTTGATGCGCGCCATCCAGCGAGGCACCCATTGCGCTTGCTTATTAGTTGAGCGGCGCGGCGAGTCGGTTGCCTGGTAGATGTCTTTTATTGGGAGCCAAAGCCACGATTCCGTTCAAACCGATGCAAAAGGAATGGATACGTTCTGGCCCGCGTGTTGTGCGTCTTTCGCATCCCGCACTTCATGCTTGCAGCTTAAGCGACTGAGAGAAACAGAAAGCCAGTTTCTGCCACTCCTGTACAAAAACAAACGCCTGAGCAGGAAGAATGAAGAACTCTCGCTGGTGCTGTGTCGCCTTGAAAACAAAGTGCGCTTTGTCACCCAGGAGAACGAGGAGATGGCAAGCTTGGTAAGTCGACGCGGACAACGGCGGCGTGCCAACAGAGTCCACTGAATTTGTGTTCCACAGAGAAGGCCTAGTTCGCTCAATGACCTGGAGCGCGGTTGCGGCCAGCAGGACGGTGAAATGGAGTTCCTTCAAGTTGTGGAGCAGCGGCACATCATCGACGACTTGTCCAAGGTCTTCAGGCAGGCGACTCGGTGCACGTACGGCAGTGCCGCGCTCGCTCGCTGTCGCCAGGAAACCTTTTCCGTCCAAAGCTTGGCCGGCGGCCGCCATCCAAAAAATTGGCCCCTTAAATTCCGACCTTTCAAGCAGGAGCATTGTGCGCACGCGTTTGAACACGCTTTAGACTTGTTTTGCCGTTTTCAGCAGCTCAAAGCTCCCGTTTTGTCAGCGCCTTTGCCACTCGCTGTGCGCTGAAAACGACAGACTCGCCCGGCTGCTCAGCCCGTCAACCATGAGCCGCGAGCGCGACGTCATTGTCCGTAGGCAGCTAGTGGCAAAATGCACCCTGTTAGAGTTGCGCTCGCTCCAACTTATTTTGCAAGAACCAAACGGGAGACAAGTAAGTTCTTTTGGACACCTGCAGGTGGAGAGTCCATCCGTTGTACGAATGAAGTCTGACTCTCGGCTCCTGCACGAGCATTTTTATTAAGAGAAACAGGGTGGGTGTAAGAGTGGATTGAATAGAGAAAGCCCTTGACCTCTAGTCAAAACATAGCAAGGGATGTTTTACGACTTTGTGTAGGAAGGGATAAGCGATAGGGATAAATAAGGGATAAATAATATTATTTATTACAGGTTGCAGTCAAAGTCAAAGCAACATAATCATACGATAAAGATAATCTGGAAAACCCTGACACACCCTGTAGTTGTCACTTTTGGAAAAGACGAGCGTCCCTCCAATCATCGCCGGTGACGGGTTTTTCAGGCTCTGGAGACAGGACCTCATGTCAGAAATGTCATCGTGAGTTGCGTTTGTTTCTGCGCCGGAGCTGTTCGTTCCCTTTGCATCCAAAGAATCTCAAAGGCGGATTATTTGTGTCGACGGGAGAGAGATTTGCTGCTACGATACCGACGTCGACAATCTCTGAGGAGGAACAAAGCGTGAGGTCCTGCAAGGTGAGTCTGTTTGTTTGCGGCTGCTTGGTGTTGCGCAAGATGAAATGGCCTTTTTCTCGCTATCGTTCCTCTCGTCGATTCATCGTGAGGTGTCGCTTCAGTTTGTTCAGAGAGATGTTTGCTTCCGCGCCCGCAGGTCATCGAAACATTTTACGGCTACGACGAAGACGTGTTGGTGGACTCGGACGGATCGTCCTTGTCTTTTCACACCGACAGAACCCCCGACACGGAACCCGAAGAGGTAGCCCGCCATTTCTGCCAGCGTACTGGCGCCAAACATTCCTCTTCAGCCTGGAATCGGACTCGTCTTTGCGTCGCGGGTGCTTTGTCGCCGGTCTGACTGATTCTGGTACTAGTGCTGTGTTGCATTGGTGTGTGCATGAGGAGGCGGAGCTTCGCTACCGCCAGCTGACGCAAGAATATCAAGCGCTGCAACGAGCCTACGCTCTGCTAGCCCAGACCAGCGGAGGGGACTACGACGCCGAGAAGGAGATCAAGGTGGCGCCCCTTCCCGCAACCCCCGGCCGGGTCGCAGCCTCCCCGTTCTCACCCAGCCTCGGGTGTTCTCTGGTCTGAAAGGAGGAGGAGGAGCCTCCCTCCTCCTCCTTTCAGACCAGAGAAAAGCTGATGGTAGTGTCAAACGCACCTCTTTCAATAAGGTGCCCCCGGCTTCCCGGTAACGGGTTTGTCTTAGCCGAGTAACTCAATTCGAGGCAAGACTTCGAAGTGACCGCATCGTATTGAAGGCTCCCCGCTAATGTTTGAAGTTCTTATTATGTTACGGATATTTTTAGATGTCTTTGTTAAGACCTCAGGGATTCGTTTGTATAGCGCACCCTAGCACTAGTTTTGCCGAAGTAAATGTTGATATGGGTCCGTTCTACTTGGTCGCTCAAGCAGCGAGCCGACCAACTTGTTTATTCGAAAGAGAATCGAATTAATAAAAGTGTGACAATAATAGCATTTAAGGAGAAAATTAATGCACTTTACGTTATTAATTCTAACTTCTTATATGTAGATCTAGCACTTAACTGTCGGAGTGCTTCACCCCACTTGATTGCTTTAAAAAGAATAACAACTTTCTTAAAACGAATAAAAATGTCTTACTCTATTTAGATTTGCCCAGTAATTAATTTGGAAGGCAAGTCTATTTTTCGATCGTGTCCTGTTTAACTTTTGACGCGGCCCGACAAAATTAAGAACTGGGCCGCGCCCGACGGACAATCGAAATACTTTTATCCTTCACCAACTCAAATGATCTATTTTAACCATCGTCGTTATTTTATTTAGAGGAAGTAAATTTTCAAACGAATTCACTTTTGACGAAATTCACTCTTCCCTTAAATATCTACGAAAGTTATTTAATTCTCTAACATGTTCGGAGTTACTTTTTACGCGGCCCGTCAAAAGGGGAAACGGGCCTGCGCCCTTCAAATAATTAAATTACTTTCAGTTCTACACCAAACCGATAATCCGATTCAAACACTTCCGTTAATTTATTCAGACGAAGCAAACTTTCAAACGGATTGAAATTCACTCGTGTCTCAAATAACTACGAAAGTTATTCAATTCTCTAAAATTGTCTGATGTTACTTTTATTTATTACGGTCCTATGTTATACCATAATAACCCCCCGCACATTAATCAAATTGTCAAATCAACCCCGAACCATCGATTGTACATTCAGTACAAATCAGCGCACAACAAAGTAGATGAATATACACAACACATTTATTGAAGAAACATGAAATAGAATTACAAATCTTAATCACTCCAGAAACCGAACAATTTCACCCACTGATACCCGTGTTAATAAAATCATTCAATCTGATTTAAACACTTCCTTTAATTTATTCAGTCGAAACAACTTTCGAACGGATCGAAATTCACTCGTGGCTCAGATAACTACGGAAGTTATTTAAGTCTCTAACTTGTTCGGAGTTCCTTTTTACGCGGCCCGTCTAAAAGGGGAAGCGGGCCTGAGCCTTCGGTTGCATATTCAGTACAAATCCGCGCACAACGAAGTAAGTAATATACAAAACACATTTATTGTAGTAACATGGAATAGAATTACAAATCTCAATTACTCCAGAAACTGAACAATTTCACTCACTGATACCCGTGTTAATAAAATCATTCAATCCCAGAACAATTCGATTGCAAAACACAGTTCATAAAAAAGGGAAGAGGTAAATACCAGCTGCGTGCTATTTTTGGTGGAAGCAAAATCGAGTGATCAGTTCGATCTTGCTTCTAAAATCCAAATTAGAGAAACAGGCTGGCCACGAGGAAGCCGGCGGCCCGATGACTATTCCCCCCTCTCGCTAAAATACATAAAAACGGTCATCCTCACCGATTTCTCCTATAAAGTTGTCCAGTCCAATTTTTGGGAGTAAATCCAAGTTAATTTCAGTCCAGCGATCCTGCGTCTCACACAAAGATCTTTGGGACTTTGGAAAAAAAATCTTGAAACTCCTCCGGGCCTCTTCACGTATGAGCGCTCTTTTGGGGGAAAAAGCCCTGAAGCTGCTCCTGCAGGACCTTTTATAGACCTCTCCGTCCCCCCCCCTCCCCTTTCTTTTCTCCTGTACTTTCCCTATAGGGTAAGACTGCCCAGTTTTCCCACGCCTATAGAAGGGACTGGCCAGCTTTCTCACGCCTATAGAGGGAACTGGCCAGTTTTCCCACGCCCATAGAGGGAACTGGCCAGTTTCCCCACGCTTGGTTATCTGTGGCCTTCAGCAGCTGTTTCCGCCCTGACCACGCAGTACTTTCCACCAAATGCACAGCTAGTGGTAAAACCTTTCACTTCCCCTTTTCTTCTCTTTCTGTTACATGAAAATAACTTTTTAAAGTTACGCTTCAATTAACTCTGAAATAAAAATCCAAACCCTTGACCTACTTTTCTAAACAATTTATGTCACGCCACTATTCTCATAGTGACGGGTTTCTTGATCGAATTGACAAATAATATTGCTTAAAGCGGTTACAGAATACATTTTTAGCCAAGCAAAGAAATAAAAAAATAAGAATCACATTTGTGCTTCTCCAAACAATTTATGTCACGCCCCTATTCTCATAGTGACGGGTCCCTTGATCGAATTGACAAATAATATTGCTTAAAGCGGTTACAGAATAAATTTTTAGCCAAGCAAGGAAATAAAAAAAAAAATAAAAATCACATTTGTGCTTCCATGCGTGACTCACACTCTGACACCGTGTTCCTTTTTTATATCTATTTTAACCGGTTCAGCTTATTCTGGCCCCTCTTTTGGGCTCACGTTTTGGTCTGGCGCCATCTTTTGGACAAATTTGGAATTTCAGCTCTGCCAATTTATTCCTGTGAACAATCCATATTCTACCATTTGCACCATCTCTACCCCCATGTTACATGACACCCCCTCTTTGGATTGAAAACAGGTATAAATTATCCCTGATCCCCAAGAGCTACACAGCCATGTCGTCGTCTTCGTCTGAGATATTCACAACCTCAGCGGTCGTTGAAGTAGGGCAGGCCGCTGCCATGTCTCCCTGTCGGGCGATCTCTGCGAGGGCGTTGATCAGGCGCGACAACCGACCAGCAGCGTTGTCGTCGTCAGCGTGGTTCTCCACGGCGAGGGCTCTCAGCTCCGGTGGTGTTGAACCCCCTGTGGCCACACTCTTGACATCTGCATCCTCATTTTCAGCCTCGCTCCTGCGTCCTCCGTCTCGAGCCTCATCGTCGTCCTCAGACTCAGAAGGAGCTGCATCCACATCCAGCGGGCTTATCAGCCGTACGGGGCTGATGGGCGAGTCGAGGGGAGGATCGTCATTGTAGCCAGGCCCTCCATACGCACGGCTGCCGTCTGGATCCCGACGCCCCATGCAACCCTCGCATGGCTCTCTGCACCGGACGTAAGACCCATCCAGGGTCCAATGTCCAACACACCGTCCTCCTCCCCGACGCGCAGGCCGGACAAGCCCCACAGGGGCCTCACTGGGCATCTCCATAGGTCGGTGTAATCCATATCCTGCGTTTGGGTGCGTGTAAAAGTCAGCCGAGAGAAAGCGATGAGGAGCGCTCACTCCCGTCCCGAACACACGTGCACGAGCTAATTTGTCCAGCCCATACATCCATGGTTGGTCCGATCTCCCATTGTGAAAAGAACACCATTCGTGTCAAAATGGTAATTCGACACTGGTGGCACACCATGGCATCCAATACTTTGACTGGAAGCTTGTCCTCATTTCTCTGGGCAAATTCCAGCTCTCTTACTTCGGTGGTCAGTACAGATGGCATCATGAAGCCTACTCCCGACCACATAGTAGGCAACAGGTTGGGTGTCAAACAAATGACACAAGCTTCGTCGACCCATGTCCAGTGAAAATGTTCTGGTCCACTGGGTGTGCAACCCCGCTTGGCCAATCTCACCAGATTTAGGGCCCTTCCGGTCTGGATCCCATTTAGTGTTCTTCTTACGATGACCGCACCTTTGTGTGCGGCCATGCGCACGAAGGCCGGGATTGTTCCGTGGTCCGTTGCCATATGTTATTTGAATTACTTCTTGGCTTGATTCGGGTCAGCCGATAACGGCTTCAGCTGTTCAACTCCTTGGATACCTTTCTTCTTTAGTCGTACTGTGTTTCTATCCAAAACTTCACTAACGATGTCCGAGCAGTCGTACTTGGCCTTCACTGCCGTGTTGCTGTTCAGGTCCCTCGACTTGATCCACACCTTCTGTCCAACACTGAACCGACACTTCTCCTTATTCTGGGACGAGCCGTCTTGGGTTCTGCCCACTTCTTGTGACACAAAGAGTCGTTGGTTCAGCTCTTCGGACGGGGAGGGCCGGCTGCTTCTGCTCCTCCCGTTCAGGTCCGCAACCAAATCAAGCAGTTTAGTACTCCACTCTTTTCCGTTAGCATTTTTTCCCAACCAGGTTTTGACCAGACCAATAGTTCTTTCTGCCACCCCATTTGCTTGTGGTGTATAAGGAGGCGAATAGACTGACTATTCCCCACCTACGACACCATTCGTCCACCTGGGCGTTTTTTAAATGTGTTCCATTGTCTGTTCTCAACTCTTTTGGGATTCCTAGCCACATGCACCCATCTTCCAGTGTCTTGATCACACTGTTTGCATTGGCTTTTCTCACTGCTTTCAGCCCGACGTGTCCTGACATCGAGTCTACCAGCACAACCAGGTATTTCTCACCCTTTGCGCCACTTATTCCCATGGGGCCAGCCACGTCCATACAAACCGAGCCCCACGGCACAGTACTCCTAATCGTCAATCCATCCGTGCATCGTCCTCTTCGCCCTGCATTGTATTTGTTGCACGGATTACAATCCCGCAGGACCGCACGAATCGTCCTGTCAGGGACCCAGAGTTCCAGCATCTCTAACTTTTTTCGCGTAGGCAGTGGACCCGCGTGGCCTAGTGCTTCATGCACTGCCGACACGACTTGCCTCACGCTCTCATCTGGGACCACTTTTCCGCGTGGGGTCTTGTCCCATTTTTCTGCTCCTACAACTATTATTCTTCTTTCCTGGACGTATCGATCAACTTCGTTATTACCTCTCCAATGAGCTCCTTCCTTCACATGAGATTTCTGGTGAACCACATCCAGACTCAAATTTAGCCGTAACTCGGCTATCTTTTTCCACACTTCATAGTGGGCCACTAGTTTTCCTTTCGCGCCCTCAAAGCCATTCTCTTCCCAAATGGCTAGGTCGAATTTGAGAGCTTGCGCGCAATAATGACTGTCAGTTATAAGTCTTACGCGTCCAGCGTGACTTTTTTCCGCTTCTAACAGTCCTTCCAGCACTGCCGTGGCCTCTCCTGCTTGCGCGCTGCCGGGTGTCTTTCCTTTGCGGCGGCAACGCTCCACTCCATTTTGCTTCAGAATAAAACCCCAGTGGGCATTCTGCTCTCCTTCCTTTTTTGACCCATCGGTGTATAGAGTCCATTCGTAGGGCTTCTCTTCATCCATACTCTTTTTGAGTATCGGCTTCTTTGTGGAGGTTGTAGTTGGTCCAATTTCCAAGTCGGGGTCCAGTAGGATGTCTTCCCATCTGCCCCATCGAATGTTGGTCGCTTTAGTGCTCTCGATTGTAGTCTTTCTTAGAAAACGATGCACGTTATTTCCCGTCTGGACTTTGATACCTTGTCCTTGGGCCAGGTCTTTTAAATTACTCCAGTACCTTGCCAACACTGCAAGTTCTTTCTCCTCCTGGGGGAATTTTTTCTCGACGCTGGACAGGGTGTAGGTCCACAAGGCCACCAAACCGGCACCTTCGTTGCTGACCGACACCATTGCATCATTTTCTTCGCACTGCACCTTTGCGACCAGTCTTACTGTCAAACTTCGTGGCTCAAGCCGCACGGCTTCTCGGACGGCCTGTTTCAAATTATTCAAGTTCTGATTGTCACTGTCTGACCACTGCCACTTGGTTGGTTTTTGGCCCTCCGGAGTTTTCTTCAAGCGGCCGTACAGTGGCCTTGCATGCTTCTGATAGTGAGGAACATGATCCCGCACATAATTGCACAGTCCAAGTATTCGCTGCAACTCTGTTTCTGATCTCGGGGGCGAGATCTGTTCGATTTTCTGTCGAAATCCTTCTGAGATTCCTAAGTTCTCAGTCACTTGGAATCCCAAGTAATCCACTTAGAATCGGGCTAGTTGGCATTTCTTGAGATTCAGCTTGAGACCGGCAGCGGAGACTCGTTCCACCACTTTCTGCAGCAAGTCCAAATGTTCCTCCTCTTCGTCATTTGAAACAAACACATCATCGATGTACACCGTAACATCCAAACCACTCAGAACTTGTAAAACCGCTGATTGAAACACATTTGGGGAGTTTTTGTATCCTTGTGGCAATCTTTGCCACACGTATGATTTCCCTTTGTGCGTGAATGCTGTTTTTCCTTGTGATGTTTTGGCCAGTCGTAGTGAAAAGAACCCGTTTGCTAAATCAATGCATGATTTGTATTTCTTCACTCTTAGAGTCTTTAGGGATGCCTGGGGATTCATGAGGCTCGCTCGATTAGCCACCGTCCGGCGGTTAAGAGCTTTAAAGTTTATAACTGGCCTCCATCCTCCCCCAGACGCCTCTGGTTTTTTCACTGCCTGAATTGGGCTGTTGGTCACTGGATTTGATTCTTCCCGAATGATGCCAAGCTGTAGAAGTTCCTTCACGATTGTTTCCATTTCAGCCACTGCCTCGGGATTCAAGGGATATTGTCTCACCGGTGGATGCACTCCTCCTTCAATTGTGTGGATGTATTTTGATCCAAGGTCACCACAGTCGTTCTTGAAATGCGCCACAGTTGCCTTCTCCAATATAGCGGTCAGTTTCTGCTTCCCATCTGGAGACAGGTCGCTGTTTTGGACCAATTGGATCCGGACGGAATCCACATCCACAGGTTTGTACCATTCATTCAGTGGCATGGTTTTAGTTGGACCCACTCGGACTGTTTTTGCTTTGATGTTTTCCAATCTTGCTATTACTGGCTGACGCTGATGTGCTGGTTTTGTCAGATCTTCGGCGTCTCTCAATGTCAGTAAATTGCGGGGCCCTTTCACCCAAACGATTCTTTTCCAGACTCCAATCGGCATGCTGGTCACTGATCCATCTGCCATCATAACAGTTAGGTGTCCTATCACTTTCAAGGCTTTGCGGGTCATCGACACCTCGGCTCCGGTATCTACTAAATACGGAGCTCCATCAATATCAGTGTAGAGATTGTCTCCCTCTCTGTACACGCCCGACAGGGTGACCCGCGCCTCCTTTTTACTTATTTTCTGGGCCCAGCAGGGGCCGCAGCCTTGCGAGCCTCTGCCAGGGCCTTTCTTTCTTCTGGTGACATTTTGTCATACACATCTTTTGCCACATAACCAGTTGAATTCACTTTGCCATAAAGTGGTTTGGGATTATCTTGGGTGTTTTGTCTCTTATTTTCATTAGATTTTTGCCCCTTCTCATAAGTTGGTCGTGGTGGTGGTTTCCGACCTGCTTGTGTATCTTCTGTGCGAGTGCGAGTGCTGCCCGATGGATTCGGCTTTTGTCTCTCCATGTAGTGTTTTGTTACTCTGTCCCATTTCTTTATGGATTCTTCGATTCGTGCCAGAGTTGCCTCCGCACCCAGCTTCACAAAAGTGGTGTCCTTGTCCTCGGTAACTGCTCTCAATACTCGCACGTATCTGTTCGGGCTTATCACTTGCTTCAACTTATGCCACACATTCAGCAAGGTGAGACCCTGCTTTAATGCTTCTTTAGCTCTGGTTATATGTGCATCTTCGTCATCTTCTTCATCATCCACCCACCTCTGGTAGGCATCCTGGGCTGTCTCATCCCTTCCAATGGGCTCGGCTGTAATATATTGCAGCCACAACTTCTTTGACAACTATCCGCCCGGACTGTCTTTGATTACCAGCCAGGTTGCCAATAAATATTCTTTGATGCTTTCCTTTTGGTACTTTACGCGTACCATTCCTTTTAGAGTTTTAAAGGCTCGTGTCTCTCTTTCCAGGTCATTTCCGGGCATCCCTGTATTTTCCAGATAAGTCGCTCCCAGTTGCGTGGTGCTCGGCTGAGCTTGTTGGGTGAAGTTTCCAATTATGTTGGTTTGTGTGGACATTGCGGGATTAACAGTGTGTGTGTCCAAATCTTCACACGCTCTCAGTTCTGCTTGAGCGGCATCATACACACCCTGCTTCATCCTCCGCAACAATACGTCATACATTACGGTCACAAAGCCTTCCCTAAATTTTTTTGTCAAATCTGTGTAACTTACTAGGGTGTGGTAGGCTGGTGTGTTTAACACATTCATTGCCTCCCTGTAAGTTAGTTTCACCGGGATATCTATATTTCTTTCTATTTTTTCCCACCAGGCTGGCGGGAAAGGGTATTCTTTCTGTCTGACTTCTGGGATGTAAGTTTTCCTTCCATCCTTGGTTTCCACCCATCCTAATTGAACTTCCCTTGCCAGCCTTTCCGAAGCCCGGAAGATGCTTAGCACTGGCTGTTGCTTCTTGGCTCCTTTCCGGGTTGCTCCTAGCACAACTCTCGGTGGGGGGTCATTAAGATCAGGAGGGACCACTGCCGACATCACCGAAGCCTGATTTTCCTCTTCGGAAACCACGTCATCACTTGAGGTGGCCGCCTCCCTGTCTTCTCCCTCTTCATCATTATCACCCTCTTCCTCGTTGGATGTATGAGCATGTTCAGTGGCCCCAACTTCGGTGTTCCTTGATTCTATTTGTTGACGTGGGCCCTGAACTGTGGAGGGTCTAATTTTGGGAGTAGACGTCAGGCGTGCTCGGTAAGAGGTACCAGCCACTTCTCGGTTTGATTTTAAAACCACTCTCCTCTCCCTTTCAATTCTTCTCCCTCTTTCCTGAGGTGGTTTCCCTGGAGCCGGGACCTCGGTTGGTGCCGGATCCGGCCCCCCTGGTTTGGTTATCTCTGGGTTGATTTCGTTGGCCACGGTCTCGTCCTCATCCCCTGTTGTTGGGGATGGTGTCCTTGACCGTACGGTCCTCACTTGCAATACTGGAGTAGAACTTGAGGCTGCCACTTTTTCCTCTTCTGTTCGAATTGCTTTGACCGATGGATGGGGCAGGACTGTCAACTTCTGTTGTGTTTGCTGTTCCATATTCTGCTCTTTCCGAGCCACCAGTAGCGCTTGGTCATATGTGGCTTCCAGAGCTACTAATTCCCTCTCTCTTCTTTGAGAGGCTGATATTGCCAACACAAACTCCAGCCCTTCCACTGCTGTGATCGGGGTGGCTATCTGCAGCTTATAAGCCCCTGCAATTGCTGTTTCTGCAATTTTCCATGACATCCGTCCAGATCTGACGCCATTCACTTCCGTAACTATTCTTCTGGCTCCTCTTTCGAAGGCAGCATCCACCGCTTTCTCCAGAATTCTTGTCATCATCTTCAGATAGTCCTGCTGGTCCAGGTCTGCCCTCCACTTTTGCACGACGGCATGTATTATCATGTGGTATTTTGATCTTCCCCCACTTGTGAAGATGAAAGTAAGATCCTCCGGGTCATGCTCCATTTGTCGTCTTGCATCCTGTAGGTCCTCAATATATTTTTCACCGGCCATCAATCTCAGTCGTGAATCAAAGGTCTGGTTCCATGCACGGAATTTGTCGTTGGTGAAAACAATGAGGGCGTCTCCTGTCAGTGACCAAATATCTCCGACAAACTGGCACATCCACACTCCATTACCCACAATCACTTTCTTGGTTGATTCTTCCGGCAAAGACGGTAGGGGGTCTTTTCTAAAGAGGAGATTAAGCTTCGGTGCAAGGGCGCCTCCGCGCCTGGTGTCCTTGGCCTCCCACACCTCCTCTGTGTCCTTGCTAGTGCCCAGTCCTTCTTCTCCGTTAGGCACTTCCTCTTCTTCTTCACTGGAGAATACCGGTTGATCAGTCTTTTTCTCCAAAATACTTCTCATCTTCGCCAGGTGCTGCAGGCACTCGTAATAGCGAGGCACTGCCTTCACTTCTCCAGGTAATGGGGTTGCAAGCTCGCTCTCGATGCCAGCTTCGTTGGTCAGCATTTTCACTATTGAGTCCAAATCTGTACTTGTGCTTATTAATTTTCTCATATTACATTCCTCCACCATTTTTGCCCCCCATTCACACCAGTCAGGTGCTTCTCTTCGAGTGTAGCCCCTTTCAGGGTGGGCTGACACTATTATTGATAGTCCATCTTCTCCTGGTTGCTCGGCAAAAAATCTTCCATCCCTTTCGATGGCTTCTTTCATCCGCGTCGAGAGGCATCCCGCCTCTATCGACGGGTTTGATCCCACTATGTACTCAGTCCATTTCTGAGGCCACTTCTCTAAGCCTCCTCCATACAATATTACACATGCTGGTTCTTCATGTCGTCTTGGAGAGTCTGGATTAGACCCCTCCTTTCCGGTTCCTTTCATAGGATTTCCAGGTTCGGGATCCGATCTCCTTCCACCGCTAGCCATCTTTTCAATGAATAGCAGTTTCTCTAGTTGTAGGGTCGAGCTGTCTCCTTTCGAAGCCTTTCCGTGTGCACTCGGAACAGGGTCGATTCAGCTCTTAGTTACTCAGCGGCACCCTTTGCGTCGCCTCTACTCAGAACACCAATATGAGAACTTTTGCCTCGCTTATTGATGCTCTCAACGGCGGGATGCACTTCTTTTTCTTTTTCTTTTTTCCCCACCAGGTTTTCTACTGACAGGAAATTCTAACAAGGGTACATTCAATTGCAAATTCTAATTCAAACGTTATTGTAGCGAACAGGAAATGACGACTAATCATCAGCCCGAAGCCACTCAGCCTTTCAATTCTTGGGAACCTGTAAGTCACAGAAGGTCTCCAACAGTTAAGAATCATGTACCATACAAGCCTTAGAAGAATTATCTTGGCTGTATTTCTTCTGCCTGGAGAGTAAGTACAGTTACTACTCCTGGTCAGCCTTTATTGTAGTCTTCAACAGCAGGAAAAAAAAAAAAAAGAGAAAAGGGCAGAAAGAAGAAAAATCCTTTTGTGAGTTCAGCGGTCAAAAATCTGTAATCCTCTGATGCGTCCGGGAACAAAAATCTTTGTAATCCACACAGGTGTCCGGGAACAAGAGAATTTGTAATCCACACAGGTGTCCGGGAACAAAAAATTTGTAATCCACACAGGTGTCCGGGAACAAAAAATTTGTAATCTACATAGGTGTCCGGGAACAAAAAAATTGTAATCCACACAGGTGTCCGGGAACAAGAGAATTTGTAATCCACACAGGTGTCCGGGAAAAAAAATTGTAATCCACACAGGTGTCCGGGAACAAAAAAATTGTAATCCACACAGGTGTCCGGGAACAAAAAAAAAAAAAATATTGTAATCCACACAGGTGTCCGGGAACAAAAAAATTGTAATCCACACAAGTGTCCGGGAACAAAAAAATTGTAATCCACACAGGTGTTCGGGAACAAAAAATTTGTAATCCACACAGGTGTCCGGGAACAAAAAATTTGTAATCCACACAGGTGTCCGGTGTTAGGGTTTTCCAGGTTATCTTTATCGTAGGATTATGTTGGAATGTAGACTATAATGATTAACCAATCTTGTCTTGCTCTCACAACGTAGTAAAGTAAAGTGGTTGCTTCCTCTGCTTGAGTGACCAGCTGCAGAGGAAGCAATCAAAGTTGTTCTGTTTCCCACAACATCGTAAAACACCCCCTGCTCTGATCTTACCAGAGGCCGGGGGTTCACCAAACCTGTCCACTCTCACCCCCACTCTATTCCTCCTAATAAATATGCCCTTGCAGGAAGGAGACTTTTCAGACTTCATTTGATAATCGCTGTTCAGACAGCGACGAATGGACTCTCCACCTGCAGGTGTCTAAAAGAACTTGCTTGTCTCCTGTTTGGTTCTTGCAAAATAAGTTGGAGTGAGCAAATCTCTAACATCCGGGAACAAAAAAATTGTAATCCACACAGGTGTCCGGGAACAAGAGAATTTGTAATCCACACAGGTGTCCGGGAAAAAAAATTGTAATCCACACAGGTGTCCGGGAACAACAACAAAAAAAAAAAATTGTAATCCACACAGGTGTCCGGGAACAAAAAATTTGTAATCCACACAAGTGTCCGGGAACAAAAAATTTGTAATCCACACAGGTGTCCGGGAACAAGAGAATTTGTAATCCACACAGGTGTCCGGGAAAAAAAATTGTAATCCACACAGGTGTCCGGGAACAAAAAATTTGTAATCCACACAGGTGTCCGGGAACAAAAAATTTGTAATCCACACAAGTGTCCGGGAACAAAAAAATTGTAATCCACACAGGTGTTCGGGAAAAAAAAAATTGTAATCCACACAGGTGTCCGGGAACAACAACAAAAAAAAATTGTAATCCACACAATGTGTCCAGGAACAACGAAATCTTGCAAGGGAGAAATGAAGGTTTATTATAAAGTTAAATTGAGAAAGAAAAAGGAAAAGGAAGAGGGGAGACAAGTCTTCTCTTTTTATCTTTCAAAATAAAAAGGCCTCTCTTCAGTCGGTCTCCTAATTGGTTGCCTTCTCTTTGGCCTTGGTTTTGGCATGAAATCTAAAACATTTGCAGGCTCCTCGTCGACTGGTTCATCTTCTTTATTTATACCCAATATCCGTGCCCATGTACCGGCCCCTCTTTCTTTTGCAAGTTCTGCCGCATACTCTGCGTATACTACAAACATTACTTTCAGCACCCCATACAAGTACAAGCTGTGAAGGATCTCCTCCTTACTCATGCTTAAAGTAATGTGCTGAGGGGTGACGGTCACCGTTTACCATGACACAATACAGTTCTAATCCTCCCGTGCTATCAAGGTTCTTTTCTAGGAAACTCTATTCCTTAAAGAGACTGTACTTATGTCACTCAAGGCCGTTCTGACATTTATTTGTATCAGTGAGCGGAATTAAGACAGTTTCTGGGAAGAAAAAACTGAAAAACTCCACACAGGTTCGTTTTGGAGCTGTGAGCAAAACAAAAAAATAAATGTTCTTCTATTGTCTTATTTTTATTTTTTTTTCTAAACTTTTAATCACAACCCCCCTCCTACTCGTTGGGCGCCAAAATGTCAAACGCACCTCTCGGATTAAGGTGCCCCCGGCTTCCCGGTAACGGGTTTGTTTTAGCCGGGTTCGGAGAGTCGTCCGTAATCTAACCACCCGAGTTAAATTAACTCCACCGGAATCAATCTAATTTCTGTACGACGCCAATCCCTCTCAAGTCACCCGAAGCTCGTGCCGAGTAACTCAATTCGAGGCAGGACTTCGAAGTGACCGCATCGTATTGATGGCTCCCCGCTAATGTTTGAAGTTCTTATTCGTTACGGATATTTTTTAGATGTCTTTGTTAAGACCTCAGGGATTCGTTTGTATAGCGCACCCAAGCACTAGTTTTGCCGAAGTAAATGTTGATATGGGTCCGTTCCACTTGGTCGCTCATGCAGCGAGCCGACCAACTTTTTTATTCGAAAGAGAATCGAATTAATAAAAGTGTGACAATAATAGCATTTAAGAAGAAAATTAATGCACTTTATATGATTAATTCTAACTTCGTACACGTAGATCTAGCACTTAACCGTCGGAGTTCTTCACCCCTCTTAATTGCTTTAAAAAGAATAACAACTTTCTTAAACCGGATAAAAATGTCGTGCTCTATTTAGATTTGCCCAATAATTACTTTAGAAGGCAAGTCTATTTTTTGATCGTGTCCCGTTTAACTTTTTGACGCGGTCCGACAAATTTAGGAACTGGGCCGCGCCCGACGGACAATCGAAATACTTTTATCCTCCTCCAACTCCAATGATTTATTTTAACCGTCGTCGTTATGTTATTTAAAAAAAAAATGAATTTTCAACCGAATTTACTTTTAACGAAATCCACTCTTCCGAAAGTTATTTAATCCTCTAACTTGCTCGGAGTTACTTTTTACGCGGCCCGTCTAAAAGGGGAAGCGGGCCTGAGCCTTTCAAATAGTTAAATAACTTTCCGTTCTACACAAAACCAATAATCTGATTTAAACACTTCCTTTAATTTATTCAGACGAAACAACTTTCGAACGGATCGAAATTCACTTGTGGCTCAGATAACTACGGAAGTTATTTAAGTCTCTAACTTGTTCGGAGTTCCTTTTTACGCGGCCCGTCTAAAAGGGGAAGCGGGCCTGAGCCTTCGGTTGCATATTCAGTACAAATCCGCGCACAACGAAGTAAGTAATATACAAAACACATTTATTGTAGAAACATGGAATAGAATTACAAATCTCAATTACTCCAGAAACTGAACAATTTCACTCACTGATACCCGTGTTAATAAAATCATTCAATCCCAGAACAATTCGATTGCAAAACACAGTTCATAAAAAAGGGAAGAGGTAAATACCAGCTGCGTGCTATTTTTGGTGGAAGCAAAGTCGAGTGATCAGTTCGATCTTGCTTCTAAAATCCAAATTAGAGAAACAGGCTGGCCACGAGGAAGCCGGCGGCCCGATGACTATTCCCCCCTCTCGCTAAAATACATAAAAACGGTCATCCTCACCTAATTCCTCGTTTAAAGTTGTCCAGTCCAATTTTTGGGAGTAAATCCAAGTTAATTTCAGTCCAGCGATCCTGCGTCTCACACAAAGATCTTTGGGACTTTGGAATAAAAATCTTGAAACTCCTCCGGGCCTCTTCACGTATGAGCGCTCTTTTGGGGGAAAAAGCCCTGAAGCTGCTCCTGCAGGACCTTTTATAGACCTCTCCGTCCCCCCCCTCCCCTTTCTTTTCTCCTGTACTTTCCCTATAGGGTAAGACTGCCCAGTTTTCCCACGCCTATAGAAGGGACTGGCAAGCGTTCTCACGCCTATAGAGGGAACTGGCCAGTTTTCCCACGCCCATAGAGGGAACTGGCCAGTTTCCCCACGCTTGGTTATCTGTGGCCTTCAGCAGCTGTTTCCGCCCTGACCACGCAGTACTTTCCACCAAATGCACAGCTAGTGGTAAAACCTTTCACTTCCCCTTTTCTTCTCTTTCTGTTACATGAAAATAACTTTTTAAAGTTACGCTTCAATTAACTCTGAAATAAAAATCCAAACCCTTGACCTACTTTTCTAAACAATTTAAGTCACGCCACTATTCTCATAGTGACGGGTTTCTTGATCGAATTGACAAATAATATTGCTTAAAGCGGTTACAGAATACATTTTTAGCCAAGCAAAGAAATAAAAAAATAAAAATCACATTTGTGCTTCTCCAAACAATTTATGTCACGCCCCTATTCTCATAGTGACGGGTCTCTTGATCGAATTGACAAATAATATTGCTTAAAGCGGTTACAGAATAAATTTTTAGCCAAGCAAGGAAATAAAAAAAAAAAAAAAAATCACATTTGTGCTTCCATGCGTGACTCACACTCTGACACCGTGTTCCTTTTTTATATCTATTTTAACCGGTTCAGCTTATTCTGGCCCCTCTTTTGGTCTCACATTTTGGTCTGGCGCCATCTTTTGGACAAATTTGGAATTTCAGCTCTGCCAATTTATTCCTGTGAACAATCCATATTCTACCATTTGCACCATCTCTACCCCCATGTTACATGACATCTCCATAGCCGTTTTCTCTGCCATTTTGACCTTGTGTGGATGTTGTTGCATCCCTTGTCTCCGATCCCTAATTAACAGACTAATTACAACTGCTATCTCTCCACCAGCTGAGAGTTTCCCATTGCTCCAAAGGGATGACCTTTCGATCGACGCGGGTTCCTTCTCTAGTGACGACCCGGTCGGCGACTCTATTGTGGTAAACCTGTCCGGTTTGTTTCTTGACCCTAGCTTTGCCGATTATGACTCAGTTTCCTCCTGAGTGTAAGTTAGTTCTTGCGAAATGTGATCCCTTGGCTGAAAATCTTTTTGAAGTGGCCATATGGGTGATGGGTTGTTCTCCGGGTACTTATGATAAGACAGGGGGGAATTGTTAGATAAATTGTATATATATGTTATCATGCGTTCCCTAATGAGTACTTATTAATAAAGTTATTGCGCAGAATGCTTGCTGTTTCTTCTTGCAGACATCACCCAGTCCACAACAAGTCAAACGATGCTGTCTGGAGCTTCCTGACCTTCTCCAAGAAAGTTGTTGATGTCTGCACATGTCATTTTGTCTATGCACTCTTTTCACATGACTACTTTGTTTCCCATTGTATTTTGTCCTTGCACACTTTTCGTTTCTCATGGGATCCTGTCTGCGACTTCTAGTTTCACATAGAATCTCGTTTCTTCTCTCATGAGACAAAGCCCACGCTTTCCCCCCCACCTATCAGGGGCTAGTCTCACATTGTAGGTAGGGCATTCCTAAATAAAAAGAGAGGAGTGTAAACAAGACCTTTAGTGTATTTTGGATTGCTGTAAGTCTGGATGCACTCCTCGCGAGAAAAGACTCAACATTCTGTCTCACTGGTTTTGTCTGCTGATCCTTTTGCTGAATCTGAACCTAACAGCCGCTGTTATTTTTTTCCTTTGTCTTGTTGCTTTGCTTTGATGGCTTTTAACTTCCGCACTTACTGGCTTTCTTTGTGGCGCCGTTGTGTGGCAGCCTTATAGGAGCCTATTGAGTTGCGCTCATGTCATCTTTGTGTCTTTTATATACCCGCTCTGTGGTATGAATATTGCTGGGGCCTGAATATCCCCACCCCCGGGATCTATAAAGTTTCAATGAATCAATGAATGAATCAATCAATCAATGAATCAATCAATGAATCAATCAATGAATCAACCAATGAACGAAGGAATCAATCAATCAATCAATCAATCAATCAATCAATCAATCAATCAATCAATCATCTGACTTAGCTCCCACAATAGCTCCTACAAGATGTCTCTTAGCTGGCTCGTATCTTTGTTTGTTAGCCTTGGAAACTCCTCTATTTTGTTTAGCAGTGTGTCCTCAATTGCTTCTGAGAAACGGTGACACTCTTCAAACCGTTCCCAAATCATCTTTACGCCTCCAGCGGGTAGTGCATGAACCCTTTTTGTCTGCTCTGCAGATCTTGGACCTAGCCACCTTGTTAGTAGGTCGAACTCCTCTGTTTCTGATAAATTTAAGTCTTTAGTTGCGCCAATAAATGATACTTTCCATGCCCAATAGTTTTGCGGTTTGTCGTCAAATTGCAGTAAACCAACGCTGACGAGTTACCGCATTTTCACGATTAAAACGTGCACCGTAATGAAAGGCGCAGTCTCAGTTATGTGTGCCATGACTGGGTTTAACACACATAGGGCGCACCGCATCATAGGGCGCGTGTTTTATATATACAATCCACGCCCACGCTCTCAACTACGTCCGCCTTACAACGACACACATACGCATACACATACACACACGTACACACACGTACACGCATACACGCACACAAATACACACACAAACACACACACACACACACACACACACACACACACACACACACACACACACACACACACACACACACACACACACACACACACAGCAGTGACTCTCCAATACACATCGATACCAAATGATCAGGTGACGCTTTCCCGCCTTTTCCGGACAGTATAAAACCTTCTGACCTGGAGATGGGGGTGAGTTACATCTGCTGAAGTTCCATGTGTACTGACCGCCATTAAACAACCCAAGATTTGCCAATAAAGAACCAACCGTTACCCCACATCTTAGTTTTCCTGACCCAACAACGGACATCATCAACACGCAACAGCCGTTGGTGGAATCGAACCCGCACTTTCTTAACTGTGAAGCGGACATGCTAACCAATTCACCAACGAGCCGCCAAAGAATATAAATATTACTATATTGAGTCAAATACAAACCAGATTACAGATACAGGGGAGCCTTGGTTTTCGAGCACAATCCGTTCCAGAAGGCTGTTCGAGAAGTGAATCGTTCGAATTCCGAATCATGTTCTCTCATTACAAATAATGAAAAAAACAAAAATCCATTCCAAGAAAAAAAAAAAAAACGCCCTTTTTAAGCATTTTTTCATTCGCACATTTTTGTCCGATCACGTAACTGCAGCGTGTCGCCGACTGCACAACTGATGGTCGCATTATTGTGACAGAGCTGTCACTAAAATTTAGAATATAGTTTGAAAGTCCTGATGTACTTTCCAAAATTTAAGTGGACCTCAGTGCGCAGGGAGCTTAATTTGGTCGGATCGCGCAACTGCAACTCACCGGGCGCTCACTGTCGCATTGCTTTAGGAGCGTCTTTGTGTTTTGGGATGTTTTTACTGCTCCCACTTGCTTCCTTTGGAGGCATGATTAGAGTTGATGCAATCCTCAGAGTAACGAGAATGTACCGTATTTGCCGGTGTATTAGTCGACCTTTTTCGATCCAAAATCGACTGAAAAAAATCGACCTCGACTTATACACCGAGTCATAAAATTTAACTTCGTATTCATCACTTCAAATGTGATGGTAACCAAGGCCGTTTCTCATGCATCTCATTGTGCGTGGGTGTGCGTCCGTCAGGCTCATCAAACAGCGAGAAACTGAATCATTATAAAGCGTTTGTTGCATTAACACGCATCCTCAGCAACAATTTCAAATATTCTCACCTCAATAATGGACATCAAAAGCCAGGCAGCGACGATGACTGCTAGGGGGAAGTACTGGGTATTGAGCGAATGTGCGAGTCATCGCGCGTCAAGCAACGACAATAACTACCGGTACGTAAACATTCAATCGCCATGTCTAAATGAATGTCATTGGCACTTTGAAAATATTCGGCAAACTTGGCCAGACTTCCAGGGGAAGAGACCGAATTTTCACTTGTTCTGGCCGACCGGAGGAACCAGCCGAGGCGGACACATTACGGCGGTTGAGTTGTTGGCACTTAGAAAATATTCGCCAAACTTGGCCGGACTTGCAGGGGAAGAGGCCGAATTTTCACTTGTGGTGGCCGACACAGGGAACCAGCCGAGGCGGACACTTTACGGCGGTTGAGTCGTTCGCACTTTGAAAATATTTGCCAAACTTGGCCAGACTTCCAGGGGAAGAGGCCGAATTTTCACTTGTGGTGGCCGACATGGGGAACCAGCCGAGGCGGACACTTTACGGCGGTTGAGTCGTTGGCACTTAGAAAATATTCGCCAAACTTGGCCGGACTTCCAGGGGAAGAGGCCGAATTTTCACTTGTGGTGGCCGACACGGGGGACCAGCCGAGACGGACACTTTACGGCGGTTGAGTCGTTCGCACTTTGAAAATATTCGCCAAACTTGGCCGGACTTGCAGGGGAAGAGGCCAAATTTTCACTTGTGGTGGCCGACACGGGGAACCAGCCGAGGCGGACACTTTAAGGCGGTTGAGTCGTTCGCACTTTGAAAATATTTGCCAAACTTGGCCAGACTTCCAGGGGAAGAGGCCGAATTTTCACTTGTTCTGGCCGACATGGGGAACCAGCCGAGGCGAACTCTTTATGGCGCAAGAGCCGTTGGCACTTAGAAAATATTCGCCAAACGCTCTCGATGGGACAGAAGACGACCTTATCTGGGAGGAGGAGGAGGAAACTGAGGATAGAGAAGACCAAGAAGATGCCCTTTATGACGACAAACTAAACGAAAACGAATGGAACGAGCTTTTCGGAAATAGCGACGATGAAGACGAATTTTGAACTCGATGTACCGGCAATCACTTTATAATTATAATTTGTTGTTTCTTAACTAAAAATAAACCAGTTTCTAAGAGTGTTCATTGTTGTTAGTCTCTCTCGGCGCGTAAAATCACAGGGTCATGAAGTAAATTTAAAATGGCGTATAGATCGCTCGCTACAAACTCGCAAATTTGAACACATTTCGTCAATAAATTTCGCATATTTCTGATTGAATTTTGAAGTTTAATATAATGCAACAATTGAGCTCGACTTATACAAAGGATATATCATAAAATCGTAAATTTCCGTCGAATTTTAGGGGGTCGACTTATTCACCGAGTCGACTTATACACCAGCAAATACGTTAATAACAAACTGAGTCAATTCTGCAGAAAAGATAATTGGAATCAACCTCCCATCTATCCAAGACTTGTACCTGTCCAGGACCAGGAAACGTGCAAGTAACATCTCAACAGACCCTTCGCACCCAGGTTGCAGCCTGTTTGAACTACTCCCCTCCGGACGCCGTTATAGAGCTCTGTACACTAAAACCAGCAGACACAGAGACAGCTTCTTCCCCCAGGCTGTCGCTCTGATGAACTCACACCACTCTTAGAGTCTCAGAGTCATTACTGCGCAATAACATCCCGCTTGCCACACCTTTTTTGTCTACACTGTTTGTACTATGTGTCCTCTCTGCATCCATTGCAGCCTGGTGATCCTAGAAGAGGGACCCTCCCATCTGTGGTCTCTTCTCAAGGTTTCTCATTTCCCCTAGCTGGAGTTTTGAGTTTTTCCTTGCCCTCTTGGGAGTTTAAGATCAGGGGGTGTTTGAGAATATCTTTCGTTCTTCACATGTCCTGAGTGTTGTTGTTAGTCACCTAAATGTTGAACAGAGGCTGTGATTTACCGAAGTCAAATTCCTTGTTTGGCACGCTCAAACATGGCGAATAAAAAACTCTTGAATCTTGAATCTTGGCATGCGGGTCCTCTCGGTTCATCTCGCGAGGTTCGACAACCGAATTTTGTCCCACATCCGAAGCAAAAAATTCCGGAATTTTTTGTTCAAATAACGATTTGTTCGAGAACCGGGATGTTGGAAAACAGTTGTACCACTCCAAAACAATTTAAAGCAAACCTTTGATGAGAATGGGATTTGAACCCATGCATGCAGAGCACAATGGATTAGCAATCCATCACCTTAACCTCTCAGCCACGTCATCTTGTGTTGACAAGTCATGTTACGTACGTTGTGCCAAGATACTTTGGATGTGAAGCTTGTGAAAATCCGACGAGGATGTGATATGAAATGATGAGTGGAGAGCACAATGGAGTAGCAACCCATCGCCTAAATATCTCAGCCATCGCATCTCATGCATGAGTTGAATAGGCGACATGATATGGTATGTACGGTGTAGTATATGCCGCAAGGTAAAATGATACGATACTTTGGCTGTGTAATGAAGAAAAGGTAAGCCACAAAATAAGTGACACTGTAAACAAAGAAAAACGTTTTTTCAATGTTGTCTCACCCCAAATCTTTGGGATCATCGGATCTGCACAGTTGAATAGTTCCACCAACATTTTAACATCAACATTCTTTCATGGTCTGCCTGGGTGTCTTGGCTGAAGATCCTAAAGAAAAGACCCTAAACCTATTGTATGCGATTGCATATTGGTCATGATCGTATAGCGTTGTGGCCGTAGCATCACCGGAACGAATCTGGGTCATGGCGTAAGTAAATTACCTTGCTGAATTTGTCCGTTGTTCACTGTTGCCAAACAGCCTTCTGTTGAACACAGACTTCCAGACACGTCCACCTATGTTTTAACATCAACATTATTTCATAAAGTTCGTCCAAATTCATCTTGGTGAAACTCCCGCAAGTGTTCCCATCTTTTTTTAGGCCTGTCTTCCACGAGGCAGCGGTAGACACAAAATTATGATCTTGAAAGGACACGCCCAAACTGGCTATATCAATCTGAATTCATTAATCACTAAAATGCAGTCCTCAGGTCCATGTCATATTCGCTACCAATCGGAATGTAACGGAGTCAGCTAATTTACTACGTGGCTCGTTGGCCTAGCGCAGGGGTCACCAGCCTTTCTTAAACCGAGAGCTACTTCCTGGGTACTGATTATGGCAAAGGGCTACCAGTTTGAAGCACACTTCTGAAATAGCCAATTTGTTCAATTTGGCTTTCACCATGTGTTATTATTGTCATTTCCAGTTCACATGTAAGTGTGATTTTAACAAGAATAGCAAAAATACAGTCAAACCTTGGTTTTTGACAACAATCCGTTCCAGAAGGCGGTTCGAATAGCGAATCGGTCAAATTCCGAATCTATTTTTCCCATTAAAAATAATGGAAAAAAATAAATTTCGTTTCAAGACAAAAACCCACGCCTTTGTTTAAAGCATTTTTTCATTTGCGCATATTTGTCTGATCGCGCAACTGCAACGCACCGCCGAAGGCGCAACCGTAGAGCGTCGCCCACCGCGCAACTGCACCGCGCTTGTTGCAATAATGTGACAGAGCCGTCGCTGAAATTTAGAAAATATTTTTGAAGTTCTGATGGACTTTCCAAAATTTAAGTGGACCTCAGTGCGCAGGGAGCTTAATTTGGTCCAATCGCGCAACCGCAGCGCGCCAGGCGCTCGCTGTCGCGTTGCTTTAAGAGCGTCTTTGTGTTTTAGGATGGCTTTACCGCTCCCACTTGCTTTCTTTGGAGGCATGATTAGGGGTTATATATTACTCAAAGTAACGAAAATACAATAACAACGAAGTCAGTCGGCATCCGTAACTATTCTTCTGGCTCCTCTTTCGAAGGCAGCATCCACCGCTTTCTCCAGAATTCTTGTCATCATCTTCAGATAGTCCTGCTGGTCCAGGTCTGCCCTCCACTTTTGCACGACGGCATGTATTATCATGTGGTATTTTGATCTTCCCCCACTTGTGAAGATGAAAGTAAGATCCTCCGGGTCATGCTCCATTTGTCGTCTTGCATCCTGTAGGTCCTCAATATATTTTTCACCGGCCATCAATCTCAGTCGTGAATCAAAGGTCTGGTTCCATGCACGGAATTTGTCGTTGGTGAAAACAATGAGGGCGTCTCCTGTCAGTGACCAAATATCTCCGACAAACTGGCACATCCACACTCCATTACCCACAATCACTTTCTTGGTTGATTCTTCCGGCAAAGACGGTAGGGGGTCTTTTCTAAAGAGGAGATTAAGCTTCGGTGCAAGGGCGCCTCCGCGCCTGGTGTCCTTGGCCTCCCACACCTCCTCTGTGTCCTTGCTAGTGCCCAGTCCTTCTTCTCCGTTAGGCACTTCCTCTTCTTCTTCACTGGAGAATACCGGTTGATCAGTCTTTTTCTCCAAAATACTTCTCATCTTCGCCAGGTGCTGCAGGCACTCGTAATAGCGAGGCACTGCCTTCACTTCTCCAGGTAATGGGGTTGCAAGCTCGCTCTCGATGCCAGCTTCGTTGGTCAGCATTTTCACTATTGAGTCCAAATCTGTACTTGTGCTTATTAATTTTCTCATATTACATTCCTCCACCATTTTTGCCCCCCATTCACACCAGTCAGGTGCTTCTCTTCGAGTGTAGCCCCTTTCAGGGTGGGCTGACACTATTATTGATAGTCCATCTTCTCCTGGTTGCTCGGCAAAAAATCTTCCATCCCTTTCGATGGCTTCTTTCATCCGCGTCGAGAGGCATCCCGCCTCTATCGACGGGTTTGATCCCACTATGTACTCAGTCCATTTCTGAGGCCACTTCTCTAAGCCTCCTCCATACAATATTACACATGCTGGTTCTTCATGTCGTCTTGGAGAGTCTGGATTAGACCCCTCCTTTCCGGTTCCTTTCATAGGATTTCCAGGTTCGGGATCCGATCTCCTTCCACCGCTAGCCATCTTTTCAATGAATAGCAGTTTCTCTAGTTGTAGGGTCGAGCTGTCTCCTTTCGAAGCCTTTCCGTGTGCACTCGGAACAGGGTCGATTCAGCTCTTAGTTACTCAGCGGCACCCTTTGCGTCGCCTCTACTCAGAACACCAATATGAGAACTTTTGCCTCGCTTATTGATGCTCTCAACGGCGGGATGCACTTCTTTTTCTTTTTCTTTTTTCCCCACCAGGTTTTCTACTGACAGGAAATTCTAACAAGGGTACATTCAATTGCAAATTCTAATTCAAACGTTATTGTAGCGAACAGGAAATGACGACTAATCATCAGCCCGAAGCCACTCAGCCTTTCAATTCTTGGGAACCTGTAAGTCACAGAAGGTCTCCAACAGTTAAGAATCATGTACCATACAAGCCTTAGAAGAATTATCTTGGCTGTATTTCTTCTGCCTGGAGAGTAAGTACAGTTACTACTCCTGGTCAGCCTTTATTGTAGTCTTCAACAGCAGGAAAAAAAAAAAAAAGAGAAAAGGGCAGAAAGAAGAAAAATCCTTTTGTGAGTTCAGCGGTCAAAAATCTGTAATCCTCTGATGCGTCCGGGAACAAAAATCTTTGTAATCCACACAGGTGTCCGGGAACAAGAGAATTTGTAATCCACACAGGTGTCCGGGAACAAAAAATTTGTAATCCACACAGGTGTCCGGGAACAAAAAATTTGTAATCTACATAGGTGTCCGGGAACAAAAAAATTGTAATCCACACAGGTGTCCGGGAACAAGAGAATTTGTAATCCACACAGGTGTCCGGGAAAAAAAATTGTAATCCACACAGGTGTCCGGGAACAAAAAAATTGTAATCCACACAGGTGTCCGGGAACAAAAAAAAAAAAAAATATTGTAATCCACACAGGTGTCCGGGAACAAAAAAATTGTAATCCACACAAGTGTCCGGGAACAAAAAATTTGTAATCCACACAGGTGTTCGGGAACAAAAAATTTGTAATCCACACAGGTGTCCGGGAACAAAAAATTTGTAATCCACACAGGTGTCCGGTGTTAGGGTTTTCCAGGTTATCTTTATCGTAGGATTATGTTGGAATGTAGACTATAATGATTAACCAATCTTGTCTTGCTCTCACAACGTAGTAAAGTAAAGTGGTTGCTTCCTCTGCTTGAGTGACCAGCTGCAGAGGAAGCAATCAAAGTTGTTCTGTTTCCCACAACATCGTAAAACACCCCCTGCTCTGATCTTACCAGAGGCCGGGGGTTCACCAAACCTGTCCACTCTCACCCCCACTCTATTCCTCCTAATAAATATGCCCTTGCAGGAAGGAGACTTTTCAGACTTCATTTGATAATCGCTGTTCAGACAGCGACGAATGGACTCTCCACCTGCAGGTGTCTAAAAGAACTTGCTTGTCTCCTGTTTGGTTCTTGCAAAATAAGTTGGAGTGAGCAAATCTCTAACATCCGGGAACAAAAAAATTGTAATCCACACAGGTGTCCGGGAACAAGAGAATTTGTAATCCACACAGGTGTCCGGGAAAAAAAATTGTAATCCACACAGGTGTCCGGGAACAACAACAAAAAAAAAAAATTGTAATCCACACAGGTGTCCGGGAACAAAAAATTTGTAATCCACACAAGTGTCCGGGAACAAAAAATTTGTAATCCACACAGGTGTCCGGGAACAAGAGAATTTGTAATCCACACAGGTGTCCGGGAAAAAAAATTGTAATCCACACAGGTGTCCGGGAACAAAAAATTTGTAATCCACACAGGTGTCCGGGAACAAAAAATTTGTAATCCACACAAGTGTCCGGGAACAAAAAAATTGTAATCCACACAGGTGTTCGGGAAAAAAAAAATTGTAATCCACACAGGTGTCCGGGAACAACAACAAAAAAAAATTGTAATCCACACAATGTGTCCAGGAACAACGAAATCTTGCAAGGGAGAAATGAAGGTTTATTATAAAGTTAAATTGAGAAAGAAAAAGGAAAAGGAAGAGGGGAGACAAGTCTTCTCTTTTTATCTTTCAAAATAAAAAGGCCTCTCTTCAGTCGGTCTCCTAATTGGTTGCCTTCTCTTTGGCCTTGGTTTTGGCATGAAATCTAAAACATTTGCAGGCTCCTCGTCGACTGGTTCATCTTCTTTATTTATACCCAATATCCGTGCCCATGTACCGGCCCCTCTTTCTTTTGCAAGTTCTGCCGCATACTCTGCGTATACTACAAACATTACTTTCAGCACCCCATACAAGTACAAGCTGTGAAGGATCTCCTCCTTACTCATGCTTAAAGTAATGTGCTGAGGGGTGACGGTCACCGTTTACCATGACACAATACAGTTCTAATCCTCCCGTGCTATCAAGGTTCTTTTCTAGGAAACTCTATTCCTTAAAGAGACTGTACTTATGTCACTCAAGGCCGTTCTGACATTTATTTGTATCAGTGAGCGGAATTAAGACAGTTTCTGGGAAGAAAAAACTGAAAAACTCCACACAGGTTCGTTTTGGAGCTGTGAGCAAAACAAAAAAATAAATGTTCTTCTATTGTCTTATTTTTATTTTTTTTTCTAAACTTTTAATCACAACCCCCCTCCTACTCGTTGGGCGCCAAAATGTCAAACGCACCTCTCGGATTAAGGTGCCCCCGGCTTCCCGGTAACGGGTTTGTTTTAGCCGGGTTCGGAGAGTCGTCCGTAATCTAACCACCCGAGTTAAATTAACTCCACCGGAATCAATCTAATTTCTGTACGACGCCAATCCCTCTCAAGTCACCCGAAGCTCGTGCCGAGTAACTCAATTCGAGGCAGGACTTCGAAGTGACCGCATCGTATTGATGGCTCCCCGCTAATGTTTGAAGTTCTTATTCGTTACGGATATTTTTTAGATGTCTTTGTTAAGACCTCAGGGATTCGTTTGTATAGCGCACCCAAGCACTAGTTTTGCCGAAGTAAATGTTGATATGGGTCCGTTCCACTTGGTCGCTCATGCAGCGAGCCGACCAACTTTTTTATTCGAAAGAGAATCGAATTAATAAAAGTGTGACAATAATAGCATTTAAGAAGAAAATTAATGCACTTTATATGATTAATTCTAACTTCGTACACGTAGATCTAGCACTTAACCGTCGGAGTTCTTCACCCCTCTTAATTGCTTTAAAAAGAATAACAACTTTCTTAAACCGGATAAAAATGTCGTGCTCTATTTAGATTTGCCCAATAATTACTTTAGAAGGCAAGTCTATTTTTTGATCGTGTCCCGTTTAACTTTTTGACGCGGTCCGACAAATTTAGGAACTGGGCCGCGCCCGACGGACAATCGAAATACTTTTATCCTCCTCCAACTCCAATGATTTATTTTAACCGTCGTCGTTATGTTATTTAAAAAAAAAATGAATTTTCAACCGAATTTACTTTTAACGAAATCCACTCTTCCGAAAGTTATTTAATCCTCTAACTTGCTCGGAGTTACTTTTTACGCGGCCCGTCTAAAAGGGGAAGCGGGCCTGAGCCTTTCAAATAGTTAAATAACTTTCCGTTCTACACAAAACCAATAATCTGATTTAAACACTTCCTTTAATTTATTCAGACGAAACAACTTTCGAACGGATCGAAATTCACTTGTGGCTCAGATAACTACGGAAGTTATTTAAGTCTCTAACTTGTTCGGAGTTCCTTTTTACGCGGCCCGTCTAAAAGGGGAAGCGGGCCTGAGCCTTCGGTTGCATATTCAGTACAAATCCGCGCACAACGAAGTAAGTAATATACAAAACACATTTATTGTAGAAACATGGAATAGAATTACAAATCTCAATTACTCCAGAAACTGAACAATTTCACTCACTGATACCCGTGTTAATAAAATCATTCAATCCCAGAACAATTCGATTGCAAAACACAGTTCATAAAAAAGGGAAGAGGTAAATACCAGCTGCGTGCTATTTTTGGTGGAAGCAAAGTCGAGTGATCAGTTCGATCTTGCTTCTAAAATCCAAATTAGAGAAACAGGCTGGCCACGAGGAAGCCGGCGGCCCGATGACTATTCCCCCCTCTCGCTAAAATACATAAAAACGGTCATCCTCACCTAATTCCTCGTTTAAAGTTGTCCAGTCCAATTTTTGGGAGTAAATCCAAGTTAATTTCAGTCCAGCGATCCTGCGTCTCACACAAAGATCTTTGGGACTTTGGAATAAAAATCTTGAAACTCCTCCGGGCCTCTTCACGTATGAGCGCTCTTTTGGGGGAAAAAGCCCTGAAGCTGCTCCTGCAGGACCTTTTATAGACCTCTCCGTCCCCCCCCTCCCCTTTCTTTTCTCCTGTACTTTCCCTATAGGGTAAGACTGCCCAGTTTTCCCACGCCTATAGAAGGGACTGGCAAGCGTTCTCACGCCTATAGAGGGAACTGGCCAGTTTTCCCACGCCCATAGAGGGAACTGGCCAGTTTCCCCACGCTTGGTTATCTGTGGCCTTCAGCAGCTGTTTCCGCCCTGACCACGCAGTACTTTCCACCAAATGCACAGCTAGTGGTAAAACCTTTCACTTCCCCTTTTCTTCTCTTTCTGTTACATGAAAATAACTTTTTAAAGTTACGCTTCAATTAACTCTGAAATAAAAATCCAAACCCTTGACCTACTTTTCTAAACAATTTAAGTCACGCCACTATTCTCATAGTGACGGGTTTCTTGATCGAATTGACAAATAATATTGCTTAAAGCGGTTACAGAATACATTTTTAGCCAAGCAAAGAAATAAAAAAATAAAAATCACATTTGTGCTTCTCCAAACAATTTATGTCACGCCCCTATTCTCATAGTGACGGGTCTCTTGATCGAATTGACAAATAATATTGCTTAAAGCGGTTACAGAATAAATTTTTAGCCAAGCAAGGAAATAAAAAAAAAAAAAAAAATCACATTTGTGCTTCCATGCGTGACTCACACTCTGACACCGTGTTCCTTTTTTATATCTATTTTAACCGGTTCAGCTTATTCTGGCCCCTCTTTTGGTCTCACATTTTGGTCTGGCGCCATCTTTTGGACAAATTTGGAATTTCAGCTCTGCCAATTTATTCCTGTGAACAATCCATATTCTACCATTTGCACCATCTCTACCCCCATGTTACATGACATCTCCATAGCCGTTTTCTCTGCCATTTTGACCTTGTGTGGATGTTGTTGCATCCCTTGTCTCCGATCCCTAATTAACAGACTAATTACAACTGCTATCTCTCCACCAGCTGAGAGTTTCCCATTGCTCCAAAGGGATGACCTTTCGATCGACGCGGGTTCCTTCTCTAGTGACGACCCGGTCGGCGACTCTATTGTGGTAAACCTGTCCGGTTTGTTTCTTGACCCTAGCTTTGCCGATTATGACTCAGTTTCCTCCTGAGTGTAAGTTAGTTCTTGCGAAATGTGATCCCTTGGCTGAAAATCTTTTTGAAGTGGCCATATGGGTGATGGGTTGTTCTCCGGGTACTTATGATAAGACAGGGGGGAATTGTTAGATAAATTGTATATATATGTTATCATGCGTTCCCTAATGAGTACTTATTAATAAAGTTATTGCGCAGAATGCTTGCTGTTTCTTCTTGCAGACATCACCCAGTCCACAACAAGTCAAACGATGCTGTCTGGAGCTTCCTGACCTTCTCCAAGAAAGTTGTTGATGTCTGCACATGTCATTTTGTCTATGCACTCTTTTCACATGACTACTTTGTTTCCCATTGTATTTTGTCCTTGCACACTTTTCGTTTCTCATGGGATCCTGTCTGCGACTTCTAGTTTCACATAGAATCTCGTTTCTTCTCTCATGAGACAAAGCCCACGCTTTCCCCCCCACCTATCAGGGGCTAGTCTCACATTGTAGGTAGGGCATTCCTAAATAAAAAGAGAGGAGTGTAAACAAGACCTTTAGTGTATTTTGGATTGCTGTAAGTCTGGATGCACTCCTCGCGAGAAAAGACTCAACATTCTGTCTCACTGGTTTTGTCTGCTGATCCTTTTGCTGAATCTGAACCTAACAGCCGCTGTTATTTTTTTCCTTTGTCTTGTTGCTTTGCTTTGATGGCTTTTAACTTCCGCACTTACTGGCTTTCTTTGTGGCGCCGTTGTGTGGCAGCCTTATAGGAGCCTATTGAGTTGCGCTCATGTCATCTTTGTGTCTTTTATATACCCGCTCTGTGGTATGAATATTGCTGGGGCCTGAATATCCCCACCCCCGGGATCTATAAAGTTTCAATGAATCAATGAATGAATCAATCAATCAATGAATCAATCAATGAATCAATCAATGAATCAACCAATGAACGAAGGAATCAATCAATCAATCAATCAATCAATCAATCATCTGACTTAGCTCCCACAATAGCTCCTACAAGATGTCTCTTAGCTGGCTCGTATCTTTGTTTGTTAGCCTTGGAAACTCCTCTATTTTGTTTAGCAGTGTGTCCTCAATTGCTTCTGAGAAACGGTGACACTCTTCAAACCGTTCCCAAATCATCTTTACGCCTCCAGCGGGTAGTGCATGAACCCTTTTTGTCTGCTCTGCAGATCTTGGACCTAGCCACCTTGTTAGTAGGTCGAACTCCTCTGTTTCTGATAAATTTAAGTCTTTAGTTGCGCCAATAAATGATACTTTCCATGCCCAATAGTTTTGCGGTTTGTCGTCAAATTGCAGTAAACCAACGCTGACGAGTTACCGCATTTTCACGATTAAAACGTGCACCGTAATGAAAGGCGCAGTCTCAGTTATGTGTGCCATGACTGGGTTTAACACACATAGGGCGCACCGCATCATAGGGCGCGTGTTTTATATATACAATCCACGCCCACGCTCTCAACTACGTCCGCCTTACAACGACACACATACGCATACACATACACACACGTACACACACGTACACGCATACACGCACACAAATACACACACAAACACACACACACACACACACACACACACACACACACACACACACACACACACACACACACACACACACACACACACACACACACACACACACAGCAGTGACTCTCCAATACACATCGATACCAAATGATCAGGTGACGCTTTCCCGCCTTTTCCGGACAGTATAAAACCTTCTGACCTGGAGATGGGGGTGAGTTACATCTGCTGAAGTTCCATGTGTACTGACCGCCATTAAACAACCCAAGATTTGCCAATAAAGAACCAACCGTTACCCCACATCTTAGTTTTCCTGACCCAACAACGGACATCATCAACACGCAACAGCCGTTGGTGGAATCGAACCCGCACTTTCTTAACTGTGAAGCGGACATGCTAACCAATTCACCAACGAGCCGCCAAAGAATATAAATATTACTATATTGAGTCAAATACAAACCAGATTACAGATACAGGGGAGCCTTGGTTTTCGAGCACAATCCGTTCCAGAAGGCTGTTCGAGAAGTGAATCGTTCGAATTCCGAATCATGTTCTCTCATTACAAATAATGAAAAAAACAAAAATCCATTCCAAGAAAAAAAAAAAAAACGCCCTTTTTAAGCATTTTTTCATTCGCACATTTTTGTCCGATCACGTAACTGCAGCGTGTCGCCGACTGCACAACTGATGGTCGCATTATTGTGACAGAGCTGTCACTAAAATTTAGAATATAGTTTGAAAGTCCTGATGTACTTTCCAAAATTTAAGTGGACCTCAGTGCGCAGGGAGCTTAATTTGGTCGGATCGCGCAACTGCAACTCACCGGGCGCTCACTGTCGCATTGCTTTAGGAGCGTCTTTGTGTTTTGGGATGTTTTTACTGCTCCCACTTGCTTCCTTTGGAGGCATGATTAGAGTTGATGCAATCCTCAGAGTAACGAGAATGTACCGTATTTGCCGGTGTATTAGTCGACCTTTTTCGATCCAAAATCGACTGAAAAAAATCGACCTCGACTTATACACCGAGTCATAAAATTTAACTTCGTATTCATCACTTCAAATGTGATGGTAACCAAGGCCGTTTCTCATGCATCTCATTGTGCGTGGGTGTGCGTCCGTCAGGCTCATCAAACAGCGAGAAACTGAATCATTATAAAGCGTTTGTTGCATTAACACGCATCCTCAGCAACAATTTCAAATATTCTCACCTCAATAATGGACATCAAAAGCCAGGCAGCGACGATGACTGCTAGGGGGAAGTACTGGGTATTGAGCGAATGTGCGAGTCATCGCGCGTCAAGCAACGACAATAACTACCGGTACGTAAACATTCAATCGCCATGTCTAAATGAATGTCATTGGCACTTTGAAAATATTCGGCAAACTTGGCCAGACTTCCAGGGGAAGAGACCGAATTTTCACTTGTTCTGGCCGACCGGAGGAACCAGCCGAGGCGGACACATTACGGCGGTTGAGTTGTTGGCACTTAGAAAATATTCGCCAAACTTGGCCGGACTTGCAGGGGAAGAGGCCGAATTTTCACTTGTGGTGGCCGACACAGGGAACCAGCCGAGGCGGACACTTTACGGCGGTTGAGTCGTTCGCACTTTGAAAATATTTGCCAAACTTGGCCAGACTTCCAGGGGAAGAGGCCGAATTTTCACTTGTGGTGGCCGACATGGGGAACCAGCCGAGGCGGACACTTTACGGCGGTTGAGTCGTTGGCACTTAGAAAATATTCGCCAAACTTGGCCGGACTTCCAGGGGAAGAGGCCGAATTTTCACTTGTGGTGGCCGACACGGGGGACCAGCCGAGACGGACACTTTACGGCGGTTGAGTCGTTCGCACTTTGAAAATATTCGCCAAACTTGGCCGGACTTGCAGGGGAAGAGGCCAAATTTTCACTTGTGGTGGCCGACACGGGGAACCAGCCGAGGCGGACACTTTAAGGCGGTTGAGTCGTTCGCACTTTGAAAATATTTGCCAAACTTGGCCAGACTTCCAGGGGAAGAGGCCGAATTTTCACTTGTTCTGGCCGACATGGGGAACCAGCCGAGGCGAACTCTTTATGGCGCAAGAGCCGTTGGCACTTAGAAAATATTCGCCAAACGCTCTCGATGGGACAGAAGACGACCTTATCTGGGAGGAGGAGGAGGAAACTGAGGATAGAGAAGACCAAGAAGATGCCCTTTATGACGACAAACTAAACGAAAACGAATGGAACGAGCTTTTCGGAAATAGCGACGATGAAGACGAATTTTGAACTCGATGTACCGGCAATCACTTTATAATTATAATTTGTTGTTTCTTAACTAAAAATAAACCAGTTTCTAAGAGTGTTCATTGTTGTTAGTCTCTCTCGGCGCGTAAAATCACAGGGTCATGAAGTAAATTTAAAATGGCGTATAGATCGCTCGCTACAAACTCGCAAATTTGAACACATTTCGTCAATAAATTTCGCATATTTCTGATTGAATTTTGAAGTTTAATATAATGCAACAATTGAGCTCGACTTATACAAAGGATATATCATAAAATCGTAAATTTCCGTCGAATTTTAGGGGGTCGACTTATTCACCGAGTCGACTTATACACCAGCAAATACGTTAATAACAAACTGAGTCAATTCTGCAGAAAAGATAATTGGAATCAACCTCCCATCTATCCAAGACTTGTACCTGTCCAGGACCAGGAAACGTGCAAGTAACATCTCAACAGACCCTTCGCACCCAGGTTGCAGCCTGTTTGAACTACTCCCCTCCGGACGCCGTTATAGAGCTCTGTACACTAAAACCAGCAGACACAGAGACAGCTTCTTCCCCCAGGCTGTCGCTCTGATGAACTCACACCACTCTTAGAGTCTCAGAGTCATTACTGCGCAATAACATCCCGCTTGCCACACCTTTTTTGTCTACACTGTTTGTACTATGTGTCCTCTCTGCATCCATTGCAGCCTGGTGATCCTAGAAGAGGGACCCTCCCATCTGTGGTCTCTTCTCAAGGTTTCTCATTTCCCCTAGCTGGAGTTTTGAGTTTTTCCTTGCCCTCTTGGGAGTTTAAGATCAGGGGGTGTTTGAGAATATCTTTCGTTCTTCACATGTCCTGAGTGTTGTTGTTAGTCACCTAAATGTTGAACAGAGGCTGTGATTTACCGAAGTCAAATTCCTTGTTTGGCACGCTCAAACATGGCGAATAAAAAACTCTTGAATCTTGAATCTTGGCATGCGGGTCCTCTCGGTTCATCTCGCGAGGTTCGACAACCGAATTTTGTCCCACATCCGAAGCAAAAAATTCCGGAATTTTTTGTTCAAATAACGATTTGTTCGAGAACCGGGATGTTGGAAAACAGTTGTACCACTCCAAAACAATTTAAAGCAAACCTTTGATGAGAATGGGATTTGAACCCATGCATGCAGAGCACAATGGATTAGCAATCCATCACCTTAACCTCTCAGCCACGTCATCTTGTGTTGACAAGTCATGTTACGTACGTTGTGCCAAGATACTTTGGATGTGAAGCTTGTGAAAATCCGACGAGGATGTGATATGAAATGATGAGTGGAGAGCACAATGGAGTAGCAACCCATCGCCTAAATATCTCAGCCATCGCATCTCATGCATGAGTTGAATAGGCGACATGATATGGTATGTACGGTGTAGTATATGCCGCAAGGTAAAATGATACGATACTTTGGCTGTGTAATGAAGAAAAGGTAAGCCACAAAATAAGTGACACTGTAAACAAAGAAAAACGTTTTTTCAATGTTGTCTCACCCCAAATCTTTGGGATCATCGGATCTGCACAGTTGAATAGTTCCACCAACATTTTAACATCAACATTCTTTCATGGTCTGCCTGGGTGTCTTGGCTGAAGATCCTAAAGAAAAGACCCTAAACCTATTGTATGCGATTGCATATTGGTCATGATCGTATAGCGTTGTGGCCGTAGCATCACCGGAACGAATCTGGGTCATGGCGTAAGTAAATTACCTTGCTGAATTTGTCCGTTGTTCACTGTTGCCAAACAGCCTTCTGTTGAACACAGACTTCCAGACACGTCCACCTATGTTTTAACATCAACATTATTTCATAAAGTTCGTCCAAATTCATCTTGGTGAAACTCCCGCAAGTGTTCCCATCTTTTTTTAGGCCTGTCTTCCACGAGGCAGCGGTAGACACAAAATTATGATCTTGAAAGGACACGCCCAAACTGGCTATATCAATCTGAATTCATTAATCACTAAAATGCAGTCCTCAGGTCCATGTCATATTCGCTACCAATCGGAATGTAACGGAGTCAGCTAATTTACTACGTGGCTCGTTGGCCTAGCGCAGGGGTCACCAGCCTTTCTTAAACCGAGAGCTACTTCCTGGGTACTGATTATGGCAAAGGGCTACCAGTTTGAAGCACACTTCTGAAATAGCCAATTTGTTCAATTTGGCTTTCACCATGTGTTATTATTGTCATTTCCAGTTCACATGTAAGTGTGATTTTAACAAGAATAGCAAAAATACAGTCAAACCTTGGTTTTTGACAACAATCCGTTCCAGAAGGCGGTTCGAATAGCGAATCGGTCAAATTCCGAATCTATTTTTCCCATTAAAAATAATGGAAAAAAATAAATTTCGTTTCAAGACAAAAACCCACGCCTTTGTTTAAAGCATTTTTTCATTTGCGCATATTTGTCTGATCGCGCAACTGCAACGCACCGCCGAAGGCGCAACCGTAGAGCGTCGCCCACCGCGCAACTGCACCGCGCTTGTTGCAATAATGTGACAGAGCCGTCGCTGAAATTTAGAAAATATTTTTGAAGTTCTGATGGACTTTCCAAAATTTAAGTGGACCTCAGTGCGCAGGGAGCTTAATTTGGTCCAATCGCGCAACCGCAGCGCGCCAGGCGCTCGCTGTCGCGTTGCTTTAAGAGCGTCTTTGTGTTTTAGGATGGCTTTACCGCTCCCACTTGCTTTCTTTGGAGGCATGATTAGGGGTTATATATTACTCAAAGTAACGAAAATACAATAACAACGAAGTCAGTCGGCATCCGTAACTATTCTTCTGGCTCCTCTTTCGAAGGCAGCATCCACCGCTTTCTCCAGAATTCTTGTCATCATCTTCAGATAGTCCTGCTGGTCCAGGTCTGCCCTCCACTTTTGCACGACGGCATGTATTATCATGTGGTATTTTGATCTTCCCCCACTTGTGAAGATGAAAGTAAGATCCTCCGGGTCATGCTCCATTTGTCGTCTTGCATCCTGTAGGTCCTCAATATATTTTTCACCGGCCATCAATCTCAGTCGTGAATCAAAGGTCTGGTTCCATGCACGGAATTTGTCGTTGGTGAAAACAATGAGGGCGTCTCCTGTCAGTGACCAAATATCTCCGACAAACTGGCACATCCACACTCCATTACCCACAATCACTTTCTTGGTTGATTCTTCCGGCAAAGACGGTAGGGGGTCTTTTCTAAAGAGGAGATTAAGCTTCGGTGCAAGGGCGCCTCCGCGCCTGGTGTCCTTGGCCTCCCACACCTCCTCTGTGTCCTTGCTAGTGCCCAGTCCTTCTTCTCCGTTAGGCACTTCCTCTTCTTCTTCACTGGAGAATACCGGTTGATCAGTCTTTTTCTCCAAAATACTTCTCATCTTCGCCAGGTGCTGCAGGCACTCGTAATAGCGAGGCACTGCCTTCACTTCTCCAGGTAATGGGGTTGCAAGCTCGCTCTCGATGCCAGCTTCGTTGGTCAGCATTTTCACTATTGAGTCCAAATCTGTACTTGTGCTTATTAATTTTCTCATATTACATTCCTCCACCATTTTTGCCCCCCATTCACACCAGTCAGGTGCTTCTCTTCGAGTGTAGCCCCTTTCAGGGTGGGCTGACACTATTATTGATAGTCCATCTTCTCCTGGTTGCTCGGCAAAAAATCTTCCATCCCTTTCGATGGCTTCTTTCATCCGCGTCGAGAGGCATCCCGCCTCTATCGACGGGTTTGATCCCACTATGTACTCAGTCCATTTCTGAGGCCACTTCTCTAAGCCTCCTCCATACAATATTACACATGCTGGTTCTTCATGTCGTCTTGGAGAGTCTGGATTAGACCCCTCCTTTCCGGTTCCTTTCATAGGATTTCCAGGTTCGGGATCCGATCTCCTTCCACCGCTAGCCATCTTTTCAATGAATAGCAGTTTCTCTAGTTGTAGGGTCGAGCTGTCTCCTTTCGAAGCCTTTCCGTGTGCACTCGGAACAGGGTCGATTCAGCTCTTAGTTACTCAGCGGCACCCTTTGCGTCGCCTCTACTCAGAACACCAATATGAGAACTTTTGCCTCGCTTATTGATGCTCTCAACGGCGGGATGCACTTCTTTTTCTTTTTCTTTTTTCCCCACCAGGTTTTCTACTGACAGGAAATTCTAACAAGGGTACATTCAATTGCAAATTCTAATTCAAACGTTATTGTAGCGAACAGGAAATGACGACTAATCATCAGCCCGAAGCCACTCAGCCTTTCAATTCTTGGGAACCTGTAAGTCACAGAAGGTCTCCAACAGTTAAGAATCATGTACCATACAAGCCTTAGAAGAATTATCTTGGCTGTATTTCTTCTGCCTGGAGAGTAAGTACAGTTACTACTCCTGGTCAGCCTTTATTGTAGTCTTCAACAGCAGGAAAAAAAAAAAAAGAGAAAAGGGCAGAAAGAAGAAAAATCCTTTTGTGAGTTCAGCGGTCAAAAATCTGTAATCCTCTGATGCGTCCGGGAACAAAAATCTTTGTAATCCACACAGGTGTCCGGGAACAAGAGAATTTGTAATCCACACAGGTGTCCGGGAACAAAAAATTTGTAATCCACACAGGTGTCCGGGAACAAAAAATTTGTAATCTACATAGGTGTCCGGGAACAAAAAAATTGTAATCCACACAGGTGTCCGGGAACAAGAGAATTTGTAATCCACACAGGTGTCCGGGAAAAAAAATTGTAATCCACACAGGTGTCCGGGAACAAAAAAATTGTAATCCACACAGGTGTCCGGGAACAAAAAAAAAAAAAATATTGTAATCCACACAGGTGTCCGGGAACAAAAAAATTGTAATCCACACAAGTGTCCGGGAACAAAAAATTTGTAATCCACACAGGTGTTCGGGAACAAAAAATTTGTAATCCACACAGGTGTCCGGGAACAAAAAATTTGTAATCCACACAGGTGTCCGGTGTTAGGGTTTTCCAGGTTATCTTTATCGTAGGATTATGTTGGAATGTAGACTATAATGATTAACCAATCTTGTCTTGCTCTCACAACGTAGTAAAGTAAAGTGGTTGCTTCCTCTGCTTGAGTGACCAGCTGCAGAGGAAGCAATCAAAGTTGTTCTGTTTCCCACAACATCGTAAAACACCCCCTGCTCTGATCTTACCAGAGGCCGGGGGTTCACCAAACCTGTCCACTCTCACCCCCACTCTATTCCTCCTAATAAATATGCCCTTGCAGGAAGGAGACTTTTCAGACTTCATTTGATAATCGCTGTTCAGACAGCGACGAATGGACTCTCCACCTGCAGGTGTCTAAAAGAACTTGCTTGTCTCCTGTTTGGTTCTTGCAAAATAAGTTGGAGTGAGCAAATCTCTAACATCCGGGAACAAAAAAATTGTAATCCACACAGGTGTCCGGGAACAAGAGAATTTGTAATCCACACAGGTGTCCGGGAAAAAAAATTGTAATCCACACAGGTGTCCGGGAACAACAACAAAAAAAAAAAATTGTAATCCACACAGGTGTCCGGGAACAAAAAATTTGTAATCCACACAAGTGTCCGGGAACAAAAAATTTGTAATCCACACAGGTGTCCGGGAACAAGAGAATTTGTAATCCACACAGGTGTCCGGGAAAAAAAATTGTAATCCACACAGGTGTCCGGGAACAAAAAATTTGTAATCCACACAGGTGTCCGGGAACAAAAAATTTGTAATCCACACAAGTGTCCGGGAACAAAAAAATTGTAATCCACACAGGTGTTCGGGAAAAAAAAAATTGTAATCCACACAGGTGTCCGGGAACAACAACAAAAAAAAATTGTAATCCACACAATGTGTCCAGGAACAACGAAATCTTGCAAGGGAGAAATGAAGGTTTATTATAAAGTTAAATTGAGAAAGAAAAAGGAAAAGGAAGAGGGGAGACAAGTCTTCTCTTTTTATCTTTCAAAATAAAAAGGCCTCTCTTCAGTCGGTCTCCTAATTGGTTGCCTTCTCTTTGGCCTTGGTTTTGGCATGAAATCTAAAACATTTGCAGGCTCCTCGTCGACTGGTTCATCTTCTTTATTTATACCCAATATCCGTGCCCATGTACCGGCCCCTCTTTCTTTTGCAAGTTCTGCCGCATACTCTGCGTATACTACAAACATTACTTTCAGCACCCCATACAAGTACAAGCTGTGAAGGATCTCCTCCTTACTCATGCTTAAAGTAATGTGCTGAGGGGTGACGGTCACCGTTTACCATGACACAATACAGTTCTAATCCTCCCGTGCTATCAAGGTTCTTTTCTAGGAAACTCTATTCCTTAAAGAGACTGTACTTATGTCACTCAAGGCCGTTCTGACATTTATTTGTATCAGTGAGCGGAATTAAGACAGTTTCTGGGAAGAAAAAACTGAAAAACTCCACACAGGTTCGTTTTGGAGCTGTGAGCAAAACAAAAAAATAAATGTTCTTCTATTGTCTTATTTTTATTTTTTTTTCTAAACTTTTAATCACAACCCCCCTCCTACTCGTTGGGCGCCAAAATGTCAAACGCACCTCTCGGATTAAGGTGCCCCCGGCTTCCCGGTAACGGGTTTGTTTTAGCCGGGTTCGGAGAGTCGTCCGTAATCTAACCACCCGAGTTAAATTAACTCCACCGGAATCAATCTAATTTCTGTACGACGCCAATCCCTCTCAAGTCACCCGAAGCTCGTGCCGAGTAACTCAATTCGAGGCAGGACTTCGAAGTGACCGCATCGTATTGATGGCTCCCCGCTAATGTTTGAAGTTCTTATTCGTTACGGATATTTTTTAGATGTCTTTGTTAAGACCTCAGGGATTCGTTTGTATAGCGCACCCAAGCACTAGTTTTGCCGAAGTAAATGTTGATATGGGTCCGTTCCACTTGGTCGCTCATGCAGCGAGCCGACCAACTTTTTTATTCGAAAGAGAATCGAATTAATAAAAGTGTGACAATAATAGCATTTAAGAAGAAAATTAATGCACTTTATATGATTAATTCTAACTTCGTACACGTAGATCTAGCACTTAACCGTCGGAGTTCTTCACCCCTCTTAATTGCTTTAAAAAGAATAACAACTTTCTTAAACCGGATAAAAATGTCGTGCTCTATTTAGATTTGCCCAATAATTACTTTAGAAGGCAAGTCTATTTTTTGATCGTGTCCCGTTTAACTTTTTGACGCGGTCCGACAAATTTAGGAACTGGGCCGCGCCCGACGGACAATCGAAATACTTTTATCCTCCTCCAACTCCAATGATTTATTTTAACCGTCGTCGTTATGTTATTTAAAAAAAAAATGAATTTTCAACCGAATTTACTTTTAACGAAATCCACTCTTCCGAAAGTTATTTAATCCTCTAACTTGCTCGGAGTTACTTTTTACGCGGCCCGTCTAAAAGGGGAAGCGGGCCTGAGCCTTTCAAATAGTTAAATAACTTTCCGTTCTACACAAAACCAATAATCTGATTTAAACACTTCCTTTAATTTATTCAGACGAAACAACTTTCGAACGGATCGAAATTCACTTGTGGCTCAGATAACTACGGAAGTTATTTAAGTCTCTAACTTGTTCGGAGTTCCTTTTTACGCGGCCCGTCTAAAAGGGGAAGCGGGCCTGAGCCTTCGGTTGCATATTCAGTACAAATCCGCGCACAACGAAGTAAGTAATATACAAAACACATTTATTGTAGAAACATGGAATAGAATTACAAATCTCAATTACTCCAGAAACTGAACAATTTCACTCACTGATACCCGTGTTAATAAAAGCATTCAATCCCAGAACAATTCGATTGCAAAACACAGTTCATAAAAAAGGGAAGAGGTAAATACCAGCTGCGTGCTATTTTTGGTGGAAGCAAAGTCGAGTGATCAGTTCGATCTTGCTTCTAAAATCCAAATTAGAGAAACAGGCTGGCCACGAGGAAGCCGGCGGCCCGATGACTATTCCCCCCTCTCGCTAAAATACATAAAAACGGTCATCCTCACCTAATTCCTCGTTTAAAGTTGTCCAGTCCAATTTTTGGGAGTAAATCCAAGTTAATTTCAGTCCAGCGATCCTGCGTCTCACACAAAGATCTTTGGGACTTTGGAATAAAAATCTTGAAACTCCTCCGGGCCTCTTCACGTATGAGCGCTCTTTTGGGGGAAAAAGCCCTGAAGCTGCTCCTGCAGGACCTTTTATAGACCTCTCCGTCCCCCCCCTCCCCTTTCTTTTCTCCTGTACTTTCCCTATAGGGTAAGACTGCCCAGTTTTCCCACGCCTATAGAAGGGACTGGCAAGCGTTCTCACGCCTATAGAGGGAACTGGCCAGTTTTCCCACGCCCATAGAGGGAACTGGCCAGTTTCCCCACGCTTGGTTATCTGTGGCCTTCAGCAGCTGTTTCCGCCCTGACCACGCAGTACTTTCCACCAAATGCACAGCTAGTGGTAAAACCTTTCACTTCCCCTTTTCTTCTCTTTCTGTTACATGAAAATAACTTTTTAAAGTTACGCTTCAATTAACTCTGAAATAAAAATCCAAACCCTTGACCTACTTTTCTAAACAATTTAAGTCACGCCACTATTCTCATAGTGACGGGTTTCTTGATCGAATTGACAAATAATATTGCTTAAAGCGGTTACAGAATACATTTTTAGCCAAGCAAAGAAATAAAAAAATAAAAATCACATTTGTGCTTCTCCAAACAATTTATGTCACGCCCCTATTCTCATAGTGACGGGTCTCTTGATCGAATTGACAAATAATATTGCTTAAAGCGGTTACAGAATAAATTTTTAGCCAAGCAAGGAAATAAAAAAAAAAAAAAAAATCACATTTGTGCTTCCATGCGTGACTCACACTCTGACACCGTGTTCCTTTTTTATATCTATTTTAACCGGTTCAGCTTATTCTGGCCCCTCTTTTGGTCTCACATTTTGGTCTGGCGCCATCTTTTGGACAAATTTGGAATTTCAGCTCTGCCAATTTATTCCTGTGAACAATCCATATTCTACCATTTGCACCATCTCTACCCCCATGTTACATGACATCTCCATAGCCGTTTTCTCTGCCATTTTGACCTTGTGTGGATGTTGTTGCATCCCTTGTCTCCGATCCCTAATTAACAGACTAATTACAACTGCTATCTCTCCACCAGCTGAGAGTTTCCCATTGCTCCAAAGGGATGACCTTTCGATCGACGCGGGTTCCTTCTCTAGTGACGACCCGGTCGGCGACTCTATTGTGGTAAACCTGTCCGGTTTGTTTCTTGACCCTAGCTTTGCCGATTATGACTCAGTTTCCTCCTGAGTGTAAGTTAGTTCTTGCGAAATGTGATCCCTTGGCTGAAAATCTTTTTGAAGTGGCCATATGGGTGATGGGTTGTTCTCCGGGTACTTATGATAAGACAGGGGGGAATTGTTAGATAAATTGTATATATATGTTATCATGCGTTCCCTAATGAGTACTTATTAATAAAGTTATTGCGCAGAATGCTTGCTGTTTCTTCTTGCAGACATCACCCAGTCCACAACAAGTCAAACGATGCTGTCTGGAGCTTCCTGACCTTCTCCAAGAAAGTTGTTGATGTCTGCACATGTCATTTTGTCTATGCACTCTTTTCACATGACTACTTTGTTTCCCATTGTATTTTGTCCTTGCACACTTTTCGTTTCTCATGGGATCCTGTCTGCGACTTCTAGTTTCACATAGAATCTCGTTTCTTCTCTCATGAGACAAAGCCCACGCTTTCCCCCCCACCTATCAGGGGCTAGTCTCACATTGTAGGTAGGGCATTCCTAAATAAAAAGAGAGGAGTGTAAACAAGACCTTTAGTGTATTTTGGATTGCTGTAAGTCTGGATGCACTCCTCGCGAGAAAAGACTCAACATTCTGTCTCACTGGTTTTGTCTGCTGATCCTTTTGCTGAATCTGAACCTAACAGCCGCTGTTATTTTTTTCCTTTGTCTTGTTGCTTTGCTTTGATGGCTTTTAACTTCCGCACTTACTGGCTTTCTTTGTGGCGCCGTTGTGTGGCAGCCTTATAGGAGCCTATTGAGTTGCGCTCATGTCATCTTTGTGTCTTTTATATACCCGCTCTGTGGTATGAATATTGCTGGGGCCTGAATATCCCCACCCCCGGGATCTATAAAGTTTCAATGAATCAATGAATGAATCAATCAATCAATGAATCAATCAATGAATCAATCAATGAATCAACCAATGAACGAAGGAATCAATCAATCAATCAATCAATCAATCAATCATCTGACTTAGCTCCCACAATAGCTCCTACAAGATGTCTCTTAGCTGGCTCGTATCTTTGTTTGTTAGCCTTGGAAACTCCTCTATTTTGTTTAGCAGTGTGTCCTCAATTGCTTCTGAGAAACGGTGACACTCTTCAAACCGTTCCCAAATCATCTTTACGCCTCCAGCGGGTAGTGCATGAACCCTTTTTGTCTGCTCTGCAGATCTTGGACCTAGCCACCTTGTTAGTAGGTCGAACTCCTCTGTTTCTGATAAATTTAAGTCTTTAGTTGCGCCAATAAATGATACTTTCCATGCCCAATAGTTTTGCGGTTTGTCGTCAAATTGCAGTAAACCAACGCTGACGAGTTACCGCATTTTCACGATTAAAACGTGCACCGTAATGAAAGGCGCAGTCTCAGTTATGTGTGCCATGACTGGGTTTAACACACATAGGGCGCACCGCATCATAGGGCGCGTGTTTTATATATACAATCCACGCCCACGCTCTCAACTACGTCCGCCTTACAACGACACACATACGCATACACATACACACACGTACACACACGTACACGCATACACGCACACAAATACACACACAAACACACACACACACACACACACACACACACACACACACACACACACACACACACACACACACACACACACACACACACACACACACACAGCAGTGACTCTCCAATACACATCGATACCAAATGATCAGGTGACGCTTTCCCGCCTTTTCCGGACAGTATAAAACCTTCTGACCTGGAGATGGGGGTGAGTTACATCTGCTGAAGTTCCATGTGTACTGACCGCCATTAAACAACCCAAGATTTGCCAATAAAGAACCAACCGTTACCCCACATCTTAGTTTTCCTGACCCAACAACGGACATCATCAACACGCAACAGCCGTTGGTGGAATCGAACCCGCACTTTCTTAACTGTGAAGCGGACATGCTAACCAATTCACCAACGAGCCGCCAAAGAATATAAATATTACTATATTGAGTCAAATACAAACCAGATTACAGATACAGGGGAGCCTTGGTTTTCGAGCACAATCCGTTCCAGAAGGCTGTTCGAGAAGTGAATCGTTCGAATTCCGAATCATGTTCTCTCATTACAAATAATGAAAAAAACAAAAATCCATTCCAAGAAAAAAAAAAAAAAACGCCCTTTTTAAGCATTTTTTCATTCGCACATTTTTGTCCGATCACGTAACTGCAGCGTGTCGCCGACTGCACAACTGATGGTCGCATTATTGTGACAGAGCTGTCACTAAAATTTAGAATATAGTTTGAAAGTCCTGATGTACTTTCCAAAATTTAAGTGGACCTCAGTGCGCAGGGAGCTTAATTTGGTCGGATCGCGCAACTGCAACTCACCGGGCGCTCACTGTCGCATTGCTTTAGGAGCGTCTTTGTGTTTTGGGATGTTTTTACTGCTCCCACTTGCTTCCTTTGGAGGCATGATTAGAGTTGATGCAATCCTCAGAGTAACGAGAATGTACCGTATTTGCCGGTGTATTAGTCGACCTTTTTCGATCCAAAATCGACTGAAAAAAATCGACCTCGACTTATACACCGAGTCATAAAATTTAACTTCGTATTCATCACTTCAAATGTGATGGTAACCAAGGCCGTTTCTCATGCATCTCATTGTGCGTGGGTGTGCGTCCGTCAGGCTCATCAAACAGCGAGAAACTGAATCATTATAAAGCGTTTGTTGCATTAACACGCATCCTCAGCAACAATTTCAAATATTCTCACCTCAATAATGGACATCAAAAGCCAGGCAGCGACGATGACTGCTAGGGGGAAGTACTGGGTATTGAGCGAATGTGCGAGTCATTGCGCGTCAAGCAACGACAATAACTACCGGTACGTAAACATTCAATCGCCATGTCTAAATGAATGTCATTGGCACTTTGAAAATATTCGGCAAACTTGGCCAGACTTCCAGGGGAAGAGACCGAATTTTCACTTGTTCTGGCCGACCGGAGGAACCAGCCGAGGCGGACACATTACGGCGGTTGAGTTGTTGGCACTTAGAAAATATTCGCCAAACTTGGCCGGACTTGCAGGGGAAGAGGCCGAATTTTCACTTGTGGTGGCCGACACAGGGAACCAGCCGAGGCGGACACTTTACGGCGGTTGAGTCGTTCGCACTTTGAAAATATTTGCCAAACTTGGCCAGACTTCCAGGGGAAGAGGCCGAATTTTCACTTGTGGTGGCCGACATGGGGAACCAGCCGAGGCGGACACTTTACGGCGGTTGAGTCGTTGGCACTTAGAAAATATTCGCCAAACTTGGCCGGACTTCCAGGGGAAGAGGCCGAATTTTCACTTGTGGTGGCCGACACGGGGGACCAGCCGAGACGGACACTTTACGGCGGTTGAGTCGTTCGCACTTTGAAAATATTCGCCAAACTTGGCCGGACTTGCAGGGGAAGAGGCCAAATTTTCACTTGTGGTGGCCGACACGGGGAACCAGCCGAGGCGGACACTTTAAGGCGGTTGAGTCGTTCGCACTTTGAAAATATTTGCCAAACTTGGCCAGACTTCCAGGGGAAGAGGCCGAATTTTCACTTGTTCTGGCCGACATGGGGAACCAGCCGAGGCGAACTCTTTATGGCGCAAGAGCCGTTGGCACTTAGAAAATATTCGCCAAACGCTCTCGATGGGACAGAAGACGACCTTATCTGGGAGGAGGAGGAGGAAACTGAGGATAGAGAAGACCAAGAAGATGCCCTTTATGACGACAAACTAAACGAAAACGAATGGAACGAGCTTTTCGGAAATAGCGACGATGAAGACGAATTTTGAACTCGATGTACCGGCAATCACTTTATAATTATAATTTGTTGTTTCTTAACTAAAAATAAACCAGTTTCTAAGAGTGTTCATTGTTGTTAGTCTCTCTCGGCGCGTAAAATCACAGGGTCATGAAGTAAATTTAAAATGGCGTATAGATCGCTCGCTACAAACTCGCAAATTTGAACACATTTCGTCAATAAATTTCGCATATTTCTGATTGAATTTTGAAGTTTAATATAATGCAACAATTGAGCTCGACTTATACAAAGGATATATCATAAAATCGTAAATTTCCGTCGAATTTTAGGGGGTCGACTTATTCACCGAGTCGACTTATACACCAGCAAATACGTTAATAACAAACTGAGTCAATTCTGCAGAAAAGATAATTGGAATCAACCTCCCATCTATCCAAGACTTGTACCTGTCCAGGACCAGGAAACGTGCAAGTAACATCTCAACAGACCCTTCGCACCCAGGTTGCAGCCTGTTTGAACTACTCCCCTCCGGACGCCGTTATAGAGCTCTGTACACTAAAACCAGCAGACACAGAGACAGCTTCTTCCCCCAGGCTGTCGCTCTGATGAACTCACACCACTCTTAGAGTCTCAGAGTCATTACTGCGCAATAACATCCCGCTTGCCACACCTTTTTTGTCTACACTGTTTGTACTATGTGTCCTCTCTGCATCCATTGCAGCCTGGTGATCCTAGAAGAGGGACCCTCCCATCTGTGGTCTCTTCTCAAGGTTTCTCATTTCCCCTAGCTGGAGTTTTGAGTTTTTCCTTGCCCTCTTGGGAGTTTAAGATCAGGGGGTGTTTGAGAATATCTTTCGTTCTTCACATGTCCTGAGTGTTGTTGTTAGTCACCTAAATGTTGAACAGAGGCTGTGATTTACCGAAGTCAAATTCCTTGTTTGGCACGCTCAAACATGGCGAATAAAAAACTCTTGAATCTTGAATCTTGGCATGCGGGTCCTCTCGGTTCATCTCGCGAGGTTCGACAACCGAATTTTGTCCCACATCCGAAGCAAAAAATTCCGGAATTTTTTGTTCAAATAACGATTTGTTCGAGAACCGGGATGTTGGAAAACAGTTGTATCACTCCAAAACAATTTAAAGCAAACCTTTGATGAGAATGGGATTTGAACCCATGCATGCAGAGCACAATGGATTAGCAATCCATCACCTTAACCTCTCAGCCACGTCATCTTGTGTTGACAAGTCATGTTACGTACGTTGTGCCAAGATACTTTGGATGTGAAGCTTGTGAAAATCCGACGAGGATGTGATATGAAATGATGAGTGGAGAGCACAATGGAGTAGCAACCCATCGCCTAAATATCTCAGCCATCGCATCTCATGCATGAGTTGAATAGGCGACATGATATGGTATGTACGGTGTAGTATATGCCGCAAGGTAAAATGATACGATACTTTGGCTGTGTAATGAAGAAAAGGTAAGCCACAAAATAAGTGACACTGTAAACAAAGAAAAACGTTTTTTCAATGTTGTCTCACCCCAAATCTTTGGGATCATCGGATCTGCACAGTTGAATAGTTCCACCAACATTTTAACATCAACATTCTTTCATGGTCTGCCTGGGTGTCTTGGCTGAAGATCCTAAAGAAAAGACCCTAAACCTATTGTATGCGATTGCATATTGGTCATGATCGTATAGCGTTGTGGCCGTAGCATCACCGGAACGAATCTGGGTCATGGCGTAAGTAAATTACCTTGCTGAATTTGTCCGTTGTTCACTGTTGCCAAACAGCCTTCTGTTGAACACAGACTTCCAGACACGTCCACCTATGTTTTAACATCAACATTATTTCATAAAGTTCGTCCAAATTCATCTTGGTGAAACTCCCGCAAGTGTTCCCATCTTTTTTTAGGCCTGTCTTCCACGAGGCAGCGGTAGACACAAAATTATGATCTTGAAAGGACACGCCCAAACTGGCTATATCAATCTGAATTCATTAATCACTAAAATGCAGTCCTCAGGTCCATGTCATATTCGCTACCAATCGGAATGTAACGGAGTCAGCTAATTTACTACGTGGCTCGTTGGCCTAGCGCAGGGGTCACCAGCCTTTCTTAAACCGAGAGCTACTTCCTGGGTACTGATTATGGCAAAGGGCTACCAGTTTGAAGCACACTTCTGAAATAGCCAATTTGTTCAATTTGGCTTTCACCATGTGTTATTATTGTCATTTCCAGTTCACATGTAAGTGTGATTTTAACAAGAATAGCAAAAATACAGTCAAACCTTGGTTTTTGACAACAATCCGTTCCAGAAGGCGGTTCGAATAGCGAATCGGTCAAATTCCGAATCTATTTTTCCCATTAAAAATAATGGAAAAAAATAAATTTCGTTTCAAGACAAAAACCCACGCCTTTGTTTAAAGCATTTTTTCATTTGCGCATATTTGTCTGATCGCGCAACTGCAACGCACCGCCGAAGGCGCAACCGTAGAGCGTCGCCCACCGCGCAACTGCACCGCGCTTGTTGCAATAATGTGACAGAGCCGTCGCTGAAATTTAGAAAATATTTTTGAAGTTCTGATGGACTTTCCAAAATTTAAGTGGACCTCAGTGCGCAGGGAGCTTAATTTGGTCCAATCGCGCAACCGCAGCGCGCCAGGCGCTCGCTGTCGCGTTGCTTTAAGAGCGTCTTTGTGTTTTAGGATGGCTTTACCGCTCCCACTTGCTTTCTTTGGAGGCATGATTAGGGGTTATATATTACTCAAAGTAACGAAAATACAATAACAACGAAGTCAGTCGGCATCCGGGCCACACGGTCGAGTTTTCTCGGGTCCTCCCGGCTCATCTCGCGAGGTTCGACCTCCGAATTTTTTTCGACAACCGAAGCAAAAGAATCTCAATTTTTTTTTTTTTCGAATTCCGATTTGTTCGAGAACCGGGACGTTCGAAAACCGAGGTTTGATTGTAAAATAAATAGATGCAGTTCACTGACAAGTGTTGCTATTTGAGATCATTTTAGAGCAGTCCTGCGGGCGACTCATGCGGTCCTCACGGGCGACCTGGTGCCCGTGGGCACCATGTTGGTGACCACTGCTCGACAGTGTAGAGCGCACGTAGAGTGCTTGGAACATAAGCACTCACAGCACAAAGCAGGTGATAAAAAGTGCAGTGGGACACCATGGAAAAATATTTAAGAGGGTTGAAAAAAACGGCAGAAAGAGACGGAGATACGAGAATTGAGAGTCACACGAAAGCTAAGGCAAGGCAATACTATGACGAAGCGTACGTAGCGCTCGGCTTCAGTGTGACTACGATGGGAGACGAGGAAAGACACCGGTGTGTTTACTGTACCTTACAATGTATGAAGCGGACAGTATGAAGCCAAATAAATTAAGGTGGCACTTATGAAGTCATTGCACCCCAATCACGCTGATAAGATGTGTCAAATGCACCTCTTTCCATAAGGTGCCCCCGGCTACCCGGTCACGGGTTTGTCTTAGCCGGGTTCGGAGATTCGTCCGTAATCTAACCACCCGAGTTAAATTAACTCCACCGGAATCAATCTAATTTCTGTACGACGCCAATCCCTCTCAAGTCACCCTAAGCTCGAGCCGAGTAACTCAATTCGAGGCAAGACTTCGAAGTGACCGCATCGTATTGATGGCTCCCCGCTAATGTTTGAAGTTCTTATTATGTTACGGATATTTTTAGATGTCTTTGTTAAGACCTCAGGGATTCGTTTGTATAGCGCACCCTAGCACTAGTTTTGCCGAAGTAAATGTTGATATGGGTCCGTTCTACTTGGTCGCTCAAGCAGCGAGCCGACCAACTTGTTTATTCGAAAGAGAATCGAATTAATAAAAGTGTGACAATAATAGCATTTAAGGAGAAAATTAATGCACTTTACGTTATTAATTCTAACTTCTTATATGTAGATCTAGCACTTAACTGTCGGAGTGCTTCACCCCACTTGATTGCTTTAAAAAGAATAACAACTTTCTTAAAACGAATAAAAATGTCTTACTGTATTTAGATTTGCCCCGTAATTAATTTGGAAGGCAAGTCTATTTTTCGATTGTGTCCTGTTTAACTTTTGACGCGGCCCGACAAATTTAGGAACTGGGCCGCGCCCGACGGGCAATCAAAATACTTTTATCCTTCACCAACTCTAATAATCCATTTTAACCATCGTCGTTATTTTATTTAGAGGAAGTAAATTTTCAAACGAATTCACTTTTAACGAAATTCACTCTTCCCTTAAATATCTACGAAAGTTATTTAATTCTCTAATATATTCGGAGTTACTTTTTACGCGGCCCGTCAAAAGGGGAAACGGGCCTGCGCCCTTCAAATAATTAAATTACTTTCAGTTCTACACCAACCCAATAATCCGATTTAAACACTTCCGTTAATTTATTCAGACGAAGCAAACTTTCAAACGGATTGAAATTCACTCGTGTCTCAAATAACTACGAAAGTTATTCAATTCTCTAAAATTGTCTGATGTTACTTTTATTTATTACGGTCCTATGTTATACCATAATAAACCCCCGTACATTAATCAAATCGTCAAATCAACCCCAAACCATCGATTGCACATTCAGTACAAATCAGCGCACAACGAAGTAAATAATATACAAAACACATTTATTGAAGAAACATGAAATAGAATTACAAATCTCAATTACTCCAGAAACCGAACAATTTCACTCACTGATACCCGTGTTAATAAAATAATTCAATCCCAGAACAATTCGATTGCAAAACACAGTTCATGAAAGAGGGAAAAGGTAGACACCAGCTGCGTGCTATTTTTGGTGGAAGCAAAGTCGAGTGATCAATCCGATCTTACTTCTAAAATCCAAATTAGAGAAACAGGCTGGCCTCGAGGGAGCCGGTGGCCCGATGACTATTCCCCACTCTCGCTAAAATACATAAAAGTCGTTTTCTCTCACCTAGTTTCTCCTGTAAAGTTGTCCAGTTCAATTCTTTGGAGTAAATCCAAGTTAATTTCAGACCAGCGATCCTGCGTCTCACACAAAGATCCCGGGACTCTGGAAAAAATCTTGAAACTCCTTCGGGCTTCTTCACGTATGAGCGCTCTTTGGAGGGAAAAGCCTCGTAGCTGCCTCTGCAGGACTTTTTATAGACTTGTCTGGTACCTATATCCTCTCTATAGGGTAAGACCGCCTAGTTTCCCACGCCCTATAGAATTTGGTCAGTTTTCCCACGCTGTATAGGGTTTGGACAATTTTCCCCCGCTCGTACACCTGCTGCCCTTCAGCAGATGTTTCCGCTTTGACCACGCATTACTTTCTCCGAACCCGGCTAAGACAAACCCGTTACCGGGTAGCCGGGGGCACCTTATAGAAAGAGGTGCGTTTGACAAAACATATATACTTCATCATATCAATCAATGTGTAAATAATTTACCCAAACATAGTTGCTCAATCAGAGCACAGACACAGCACACAGAGCTTTGTGACTTTCACTTACACATAGGCAGTGAGCACAGGCACGGCACACAGAGCTCAGTTAAGTTCCATGACACATAGTCACAAAACATTCAGTAAATAACAGGACATTCAGGTGATAACAGAACACACCTTATCCTTCCCTCCCATTCCCTTCCAAGTTCCTGCTTTTGGTCAGTATAAAGCCTTCTGATCTGGAGTGTGACGTTGTTTCATCTGCTGAAGTGCCTTGTGCACTGACTGCCATTAAACAACCTAACATCTGTTACAAAAACTGTTACTGCACATTTTTGTTTTCCTTGCTTAACGATGGACATCTTGAACAAAACGCAACAGGCCGTTTTAGCTATAGTATTTGTTAGGGTTTTTCAGATTATCCTTATCGTATGATTATGTTGGAATGCAACCGGTAATAAATAACCTACCTTGTCCCATCCTCCACAAGGTCGTAAAACATCCCCTGATATGTTTTGACTAGAGGACAAGGGCTTTCTATTCAGCCTACTCATACCCCCACTCTGTTTCTCTTAATAAATATGCCCTTGCAGGGTGGAGAGTTCAGACCTCCATTCGAACATCGCTGTACGCACAGCGACGAATGGACTCTCCACCTGCAGTGAGCGAATCTTTAACATTTTGGTGCCGAAACCCGGGATCCCTCATACCCGCTATCTGTCTGATGAAGAAGGACGTGCTGCATTGTCGACAAGCCAGCGTCCATTAGGAGGACCTGGAGAAGAAAGTCCTGGGAAGAGAATTCTTCGCTGGGCCAGCATCTTAGGTCTGCCTTCGTCTGACAGAGGTGGATTGACGGGACCCGGCAGTGCAACGAACCAGGGGATAAGTAAGTTAAAGGCCTGAAGTTGTGTGATTGTGTTGTTGTGAAACGCGTAAAATGTAGAGGTGCACGAGAGCCATCTTGGGTTCAAGTCCCAGTGGAATGAACAGGCTAAGAAAAGCAGAGCTTCTTTTTTGTTCATCGAAGAGGTGCGTAGATTCTTCTTTGTCTGTTCTTCCGAGCTGAGGGATCTGGCTTGGGTTAGAGTCCCAGTGGAAGGAACGTGCTAAGAAACACAGAGCTTCTTTTTTGTTAATCAAAGAAGGGCGTAGATTTTTCTTTGTATGTTTTTCCAAGCCAAAGAACAGCTTGGGTTCAAGTCCCAGTGGAAGAAACGGACTAAGAAAAACAGCTTCTTTTTCTTAATTGAAGAAGGGCGTAGATTTTTTCTTTTGTCCGTTTTTCCAAAGCTGTTTGGGAGGGTTTTACACCCATCCCTGGATAGGCCTAAAAAAGCGCTGGAGTTTGTGTGATTGAGTGTGTGACTGGTAGGATAAACTGACTAAATGGCAGTTCTAGCATTGATCCACGGCAATAAAACAGGCTAGTAATTTGTTGAAAGGTCAATTTAAACCTGCATTGAGGATCCTCAAAGGAAAAAAAACAAAAAAAAAAAACGACAGAACATGCTTTCAGGAATTAGAAGAAGCTAAATTGTGAATTTAAGATTTTGCAATGCTTCATTTAATAGGAATAATTGATTGGTTGTGTTATAAGATTATACAAAATTCTAAATGCAAGCTAAATCTGAGAGATTGAGTTCTTCAAATTTAAAAACAAAGAAAAAATTCAGATTAATTTGCCAGTTGTTTGTTTTAGTTAAGTTTTTTTGAATTGGTGGATTGTTCTACCAGGAAACTTGAGTTGAAAATGATATATGAATGTTGTGTGGTGAGCTTGGATGAATTGGGACCAATGTGATAGTATAAGTCCTTTTTGGAGACTGTGTGAGATGCATATGATGAGCATTGATGAATGATTGCCTGAATGAAAAGTTGAATGGTTGAAGTCGTTGGCGATTACTATGGGAAATTAGTAGAGCGACTTTGATGACAGAGTGATTTTGAGCAGGTTGAATGCTAAAAAGAAAACGTAGCTTTTGGATTGATAATTAACTAGAGAAAAAACTGGAGAACCAGTAACACATGTAGAAGATGTGTGAACTGAGAAATTAAGAAGCGTTTTGGAAAGAAAGTCAAATTAAATGATGATGGAATCGTATGTAGTAAAGAACACATTCTCCCAGAAAGTTTGTCAAGGTGTGAGGCATGGGCGTTGCCAAGCATCAGAAGGAGGGAGTGAGTAGGACAGATAGTGGAAGATAGTAATATTACAACACTTTATGACAATGAATTTTCGAATACATTTGGTGTTATACTGTGGTAAGTTTTTTGTTCTGGTCTCATGCAATGTATATCTCACTAGTAAGCGTAAGTGTGACCAGGTCATGTTTTGGGTCAGGTTCGTGAGGAATTGTTTGGGCCTTGGTCCATGAACGTAGACTAATTGGCACGAGACACATCTGGTTTCCATTAACAACTGACAAGATATGCACCGTGTAGAGTTGGGGAGGCTGACTGTGGGGTCATAGATTGTCCAGCAGCCCCGTGTGCGCCCACCCAAGTGAGGAAAGGAGTGCTTTCTCGTAAATAATGAGGAGATCCGTATTGGGAGTAATCTGTTGGTCCTTTCTTTAAGACCCTTTTTTAAATGGTTTTCTGGTGTAGATAGGTTAGCAACACGAGAGATTTAGAGGTTCAAAAGAAAGACAGTTAAAAGAAAACATTTTTGATTTGGACAATTGCAGGCTAATAGGAACATGAGAACGATAAGAACTACGAGGTGGGATCCAATTTCATTGGGGAGATTGAGAACTTACAGCACCATATTCTAAGTCACATTTTTGAGCAAGCATGACACAGGTAATAACATTTAAGAGGTAAAGACATATATCAGGGCTTGATGTAGAACGCAGACCTCGATGAGTTGATTTTCAATAATGATACTGAAGACAACATACTGTCCGATTAAATTGGAACTCTTGATAAAATGTAGCTCAAAAATAGGATGAGTTGCAGGATTTACAATATAAAAACGAGACCGCTGTTATTAGAAGAATTTGAAGTTTGGTAAACAAACGTTACCAGCAAATTGATGGAAGCAGCTACATTTGGAGATAGTCTTACAAGTTTGATGTCCCAGCCTGTCATTCTCAGTGTCAGGGTCCCTGTTAGGGTTTTACAGAGTATCCTTATCATAGGATTATGTTGGAATGCAACAAGTAATAAATACCTTACCTTGTCCTCCTTATCACAAGATCGTAAAACATCCCCTGAGACATTTAGACTAGAGGACAAGGGCTTTCTATTCAGCCCACTCATACCCACACTCTGTTTCTCTTAATATATATCCTCTTGCAGGAAGGAGAGTTCAGAGCTCTATTCGAACATCGCTGTACGCACAGTGACGAATGGACTCTCCACCTGCAGGTGTCTAAAAGGACTTACTTGTCTCCCGTGTGGTTCTTGCAAAATAAGTTGGAGTGAGCAAATATCTAACATTTTGGTGCCGAAACCCGGGATCCATCATACCCGCTATCTGGCTGACAAAGGAGGACGTGCTGCATTGTCGACAAGCCAGCGTCCATTAGGAGGACCTGGAGAAGAAAGTCCTGGGAAGAGAATTCTTCGCTGGGCCAGCATCTTAGGTCTGCCTTCGTCTGACAGAGGTGGATTGACGGGACCCGGCAGTGCAACGAACCAAGGGGGCAAGTAAGTTAAAGGCCTGAAGTTGTGTGATTGTGTTGTTGTTTGTTAAACGCGTAAAAAAGGTGCACGAGAGATACGGCTTTGGTTTGTCCGAGCTATGAGATACGGCTTTGGTTTGTCCCAGCTATGAGATACGGCTTTGGTTTGTCCGAGCTATGAGGTACGGCTTTGGTTTGTCCGAGCTATGAGGCCTAAAAAAAAAAGCGCTGGAGTTTGTGTGATTGAGTGTGTGACTGGTAGGATAAATTGACGAAAAAGCAGTTCTAGCGTTGATCCACGGCAATAAAACAGGCTAGTAATCTGTTGAAAGGTCAATTTAAACCTGCATTGAGGATCCTCAAAGAAAAAAAAATTGAAAAAAAATTGTAAAACCTTAAACTACTAAAATTAAGATGGGAAATAAGAACGGTAAATCTCTTGCTCTGCTCTTCTTTGAGATGAGAAGTTCATGGCAAGTAGATTTCTTAATTGTATGCAATACATGCTGAAGTGGTAGAAGTGCTAGAGTGTGGGTGAGATCTTCACAAAGAGATGAGAACGAATTCAAGAGACAAAAGCTAGAAAGATGAAAACTGATGAGGTCATAAGTGTTTGTCAGACCAAGACAATAAGGCCCCTGTGAGCAGGTGCAAGGCCGCAGCTCAAGCCGCGGCTCAAGCGAGGGGCAAGAGGAGTTTAATAATAATAATAATAATAATAATAATAATAATAATAATAATAATAATAATAGTAAGGTGGCAAATTACAAATGACTAGAGATCAATTTGTGTTACACTAAAGTTAAAATATGCAAATCAAGTGGTAAAGAAATGCAACTTGCTTCTAGAAGATAAATGAATAAAATTAGAATGTGCTGTCCTCGTGTGCATGGGAGGGACCAGCTCATGATCGACCACAGGAAATGGCCAGCCTGTGATGAATCATTGTTGCTGAGACCTACCTTCCGCACGCGAGAGCTGTGCATGTGTGTGCTTATGTGTTAAAGTTAAAGTTAAAGTCCCAAATTGATGAAGATTGGCTAAACTTTTAGTATAAAGAAATTTGCTAGACTGTTGTCTATTCAATTTACACCGCAGAACAGAAACAATTTTGACAGATAAAAATGAGAGGAAAAGAGAGAAATCTGTTTGCGAGCAGAAACCAATCCACACTAGTGCATGTTAAGTGTCGAACCCACATGAGGAATTCGAAAAAGAAAAAAAAAATGACAGAACATGCTTTCAGGAGTTGGAAGAAGCTAAATTGTGAATTTAAGATTTTGCAAGGCTACATTTAATAGGAATAATTGATTAGTTGTGTTATAAGATTATACATAATTCTAAATGCAAGCTAAATCTGAGAGTTTGAGTTCTTCAAATTTAAAAACAAAGAAAAAATTCTGATTACTTACAATTACAGAATTGGTGGATTGTTCTACCAGGAAACCTGAGTTGAAAATGATATATGAATGTTGTGTGGTGAGCTTGGATGAATTGGGACCAATGTGATAGGAAGACTCCTTTTTGGAGACTGTGTGAGATGCATATGATGAGCATTGATTAATGATTGCCTGAATGAAAGGTTGAATGGTTGAAGTCGTTGGCGACTACTATGGAAAATTAGTAGAGCGACTTTGATGAAAGAGTGATTTTGAGCCGGTTGAATGTTAGAAAGAAACAGAAGCTTTTGGATTGATAATTAACTAGAAAAAAAATGGAGAACCAGTAACACATGTAGAAGATGTGTGAACTGAGAAATTGAGAAGCGTTTTGGATAGAAAGTCAAATTAAATGATGATGGAATCGTATGTAGGAAAGAACGCATTCTCCCAAAAAGTTTGTCAAGGTGTGAGGCATGGGCGTTGCCAAGCCTCAAAAGGAGGGAGTGAGTAGGACAGATAGTGGAAGATAGTAATAATACAAGACTTTATGACAATGAATTTTCGAATACATTTGGTGTTATACTGTGGTAATTTTTTTGTTCTGGTGTTGATAGGTTCGCAACACGAGAGATTTAGAGGTTCAAAAGAAAGACAGTTAAAAGAAAACATTTTTGATTTGGACAATTGCAGGCTAACAGGAACATCAGAACGATAAGAACTACGAGGTGGGATACAATTTCATTGGGGTGATTGAGAATTCACAGCACCATACTCTAAGTCCCATTTTTGAGCAAGCATGACAATAACATGCGAGAGGTCAAGACATACAGATCAGGGCTTGATGTGGAACGCAGACCTCGATGAGTTGATTTTCAATAATGATACTGAAGAGAACATACTGTCCGATTAAATTGGAACTATAGATAAAATGTAGCTCAAAAATAGGATGAGTTGCAGGATTCACGATATAAAAACGAGACCGCTGTTATTAGAAGAATTTGAAGTTTGGTAAACAAACGTTACCAGCAAATTGATGGAAGCAGCTACATTTGGAGATAGTCTTACAAGTTTGATGTCCCAGCCTGTCATTCTCAGTGTCAGGGTCCCTGAAACCCAATCCGAGACTTCGCCTGCAGCCGTGAACAACTACAAAATGGTGCCTGGCTCTGAACCACCTTTGACCTTTGGCTAAGGACAAGAAAAGACTGCTGTTGTGCTTGGCGGGGGACAAGTACACTCCGGAGGACAGACAACATCCTCGGGGACGAGAAAAGACAGTGAAAAGCGGAGGAACTCACGATGATAAAAATTTACTCATTTGAACAATGGACTGATTCAAGAGTGATGGATGGGCTCTCTCTGAAGCAACAACAAAAGAACACCAACTTGAGAGGGTGAAGTGCGGCAAAAGGATATGGACTTGGAGTGTCCGACAACCAAATCGCACTCCTTGCTACGGCGTTACCAAATTTGGTGAAGCTTGGTTCAAAGTGGAAGGGAGGTTCATTGTGCACTGAGTTTTACAGAACTGAGGAGATTTGATAAATAAATAAATAAAAATTTGAAAAATACGTAGGGCTACAGAGAAAAGCATTATAATAAGAGATTGAACGGATTTGGATAAAACAAATAGGCTAAAACGGTAGGAAACAAGAGCAAGATCTTATATTTTGGCTCATCAAGCTTAAGACGTAGAGGTCGAGTTATATAAATTTTAGAACAGGACATTTGGCAGTCAGGAGGAAGCTAGGTTGCTCAATGTACCTACTCAATACAATAGTAAGGTTTTTTGTACCACAGTGGAGGTTGGATGGTCAGAAAGTTAGGTACGTTCAATTTTTGACATTCACACATTCATGCATAGGAGTCACAAGGCGACAGTTAACAAGACAATGACTGCAATAGGGGCCAGCTACGACTGCACCGACATGAAAAAGTAGAAGCGAGGGAGCAGTATGGGATTATATGCTAAAACGTCTGCTATACAGTTACCGATAGGAGATTCTATCAAAAGAAGCTACATGAGAGATGGATTAGAATCCCTTTGTCTGAGTGTTCTGTGTTTGTGCGTAATCTCTGTAAAATTGTGAGTCTGTTGTCGTTCGTCTGAACTTTGTATGCCGTTTCGTGTATGTGTGCGTGCAGATGTGTGTGTGTGTGTGTGTGCGCACACCCTGTGTGGGTGCGAGCGTGTGAGGAGAAAGAAGGCATGGGTAAGACAATATCTTTTAAACCAGGAGGCAATAAATGGGAAAGCCCCTATCATAAGTAGTCTTTGGTTAGAGGGAATCATTAGGAAGTGTTCTAACTCTTCCCGCAAACACTCCTATTTGCACTACAATGGGCACTACAATTGACTACGAGAGTTGCAAACAACAGATGAAGAGCAGTCCTTGGCAGATTATATGATCAGGACGCTCAAACTGTGTCAAAGACAAATTTACTGCCGCCTGATTTTTCCTCCTCACAGGTTGACAACCCCATCAATCTAGGAGACTGGGTCTACATAAAGGTCATCAAACGAAGGACCTGGGCGAGCCACGACGGGAGGGACCATTCCAAGTTTGCTGAGTGGCCAGCTGGATTCACCTCAGCCACTGCAAGTTGCAGAGAGTGCTGGACCCCTAATTCGGAGTGGTGGGGCGTCTCAATGATGCGGACAACGATCCCCACTCCGCTAGGCGAGGGGATGTCCCGGTGTCTCTGCTATCCTAGTAGCAATGGGGATCCATATGCCAGATGGATCCTCTGCTGCGTTGTGGTTGGAGCGTGCTATGGTCTATGGACTCATCTGAACAGACCAAATGACAATGTTGACCATGGAAAACGATGGTCACACGATGAGAACTTTGAAGCCATACGAAACCAACACTTGGTACCGGTATGTAAAGGTCACTGTGAGAGCTCACACACGGGAGGGGTGTTATGTGTGTTCGAAACTCCCCTCTTCCTCCACACAAGGTCACTTGGAGGCCAGAGCAATGAATGTCACGGAAGCGAAACGTATGGCATCCATGGGAGGAGTTGGATATCAACACCGAGCTGTCACAATCACTGATGCCGACCCATCCCACTCTGGACTTGCAGACGGTGCCTATGATGAACACTTCTGGGCAAATCTCAATGTGACTGTTAGAGGATGAACAATACCACAAGTGGCCTACACAGAGAGACCAGCTGGATGAATTACACATGTTACATCCAAGGTAACAGGACCCACAAATGCATTAACGACGACTGCTCTCCAGGAGGAAACTGGATGGGAGCTTTGGACCTCATCGCTGTGTGCCAGGATGAGACAGCCGTTTTCAAGGTGTAAGGGCTCTACTACCAACATGGCTGCACCATCGGACGGGACCTACTTCATCCAGAAGTTCAGAGGCACTGCCTCACCTGCATCCTATGAGTGCACGTGCCTTTTCAGAACGGATCGTGGTTTTGTGGTCACAGGAGTTGTCCGATGCTGCCTGCCAACTGGACACGAGCCTGTGCGCCAGTGTGTGTGACAGAACACACCTACAGACTAGAACATCATCAGCTGACGGAAACACTAGCACATATAAAACTTCTTAGACGTGACAGATGTGATAATGATAATGAGACGTGGATTGCGTAGATGCTGTTCTGTTGAGCATGTGTTACGGAAACTTGATGATTTGACCATCAAATATGCTTCGCAAGTGATGGATACAATGATGTACTGTTTCTGTGTTTTTCTTTTTATCTTATTTTTTTTATTGATAGCATTCTGGTCGCCTAAGGCAGAGGGACCGTGTGAGAATTTTCCTGCTAATAACATCTGGCCAGCAGGTTTTTCGCTTACACAATAAATTTGATCTGGGGTATTAAGGTAATACCTAATCTTCACTGGAAAGTGTTGCTATCGTTGTTTGTTGTTTTTCTTATTTCTGCTATTCTTCTTTCTTCATTATGCATATATGTATGTTTTTTTTTACTTGTCTTTGTTGTTTAGGGTGTCATAATCATATGATAAAACAGGAGAGAGATGTTAGGGTTTTACAGAGTATCCTTATCATGGGATTATGTTGGAATGCAACAGGTAATAAATACCTTACCTTGTCCTCCTTATCACAAGATCGTAAAACATCCCCTGAGATGTTTAGACTAGAGGACAAGAGCTTTCTATTCAGCCCACTCATACCCCCACTCTGTTTCTCTTAATAAATATCCTCTTGCAGTAAGGAGAGTTCAGAGCTCTATTCGAACATCGCTGTACGCACAGCGACGAATGGACTCTCCACCTGCAGGTGTCTAAAAGGACTTACTTGTCTCCCGTGTGGTTCTTGCAAAATAAGTTGGAGTGAGCAAATCTCTAACAGTCCCTGAAACCCAATCAGAGACTTCGCCTGCAGCCGTGAACAACTACAAAATGGTGCCTGACTCTGAAGCACCTTTGACCTTTGGTGAAGGACAAGAAAAGACTGCTGTTGTGCTTGGAGGAGGACAAGTACACTCCGGAGGAAATACAACATCCTCGGGGACGGAAAAGACAGTGAAAAGTGGAGGAACTCACAATGATGAAAATTGACTCATTTGAACAATGGACTCATTCAAGAGTGATGGATGGGGTCGCTCTGAAGCAACAACAAAAGAACACCAACTTGAGAGGGTGAAGTGCGGCAAAAAGATATGGACTTGGAGTGTCCGACGACCAAATCGCACTCCTTGCTACGGCGTTACCAAATTTGGTGAAGCTTGGTTCAAAGTGGAAGGGAGGTTCATTGTGCACTGAGTTTGACAGAACTGAGGAGATTTGATAAATAAATAAAAAAAATGAAAAATACGTAGGGCTACAGAGAAAAACATTATTATCAGAGATTGAACGGATTTGGATAAAACACATAGGCTAAAACGGTGGGAAACAAGAGCAAGATCTGATATTTTGGCTCATCAAGCTTATGACGTAGAGGTCGAGTTATATCAATTTTAGAACAGGACATTTGGCAGTCAGGAGGAAGCTAGGTTGCTCAATGTACCTACCCAATACAATAGTGAGGTTTTTTGTACCACAGTGGAGGTTGAATGGTCAGAAAGTTAGGTATGTTCAATTTTGACATTCACACAATCATGCATAGGAGTCACAAGGTGACAGTTAACAAGACAATGACTGCAATAGGGGCCACCTACGACTGCACCGACATGAAAAAGTAGAAGCGAGAGAGCAGAGTATGGGATTGCATGCTAAAATGTCTGCTATACAGTTACCGATAGGAGATTCTATCAAAAGAAGCTACATGAGAGATGGATTAGAATCCCTTTGTCTGTGTGCTCTGTGTTTGTGCGTAATCTCTGTAAAATTGTGAGTCTTTTGTCGTTCGTCTGAACTTTGTATGCCGTTTTTTGTATGTGTGCGTGCAGATGTGTGTGTGTGTGTGTGTGTGTGTGTGTGTGTGTGTGTGTGTGTGTGTGTGTGTGTGTGTGTGTGTGTGTGTGTGTGTGTGTGCGCGCACACCCTGTGTGGGTGCGGGCGTGTGAGGAGAAAGAAGACATGGGTAAGACAATCTCTTTTAAACCAGGAGGCAATAAATGGGAACGCCCCTGTCATAAGTAGTCTTTGGTTAAAGGGAATCATTAGGAGGTGTTCAAACTCTTCCCGCAAACACTCCTATTTGCCAGTTAAATGGGCACTGCAATTGACTACGAGAGTTGCAAACAACAGATGAAGAGCAGTTCTTGGCAGATTATATGATCAGGATGCTCAAACTGTGTCAAAGACAAATTTACTGCCGCTTGATCTTTACTCCTCACAGGTCGACAACCCCATCAATCCAGGAGACTGGGTCTACATCAAGGTCATCAAAAGAAAGAACTGGGCCAGCCACGGCGGGGGGGGGGGGACCATTCCAAGTCTTGCTGACTACAGCAGTGACGATCGCAGTTGGATTCACCTCAGCCACTGCAAGTTGCAGAGAGTGCTGGACCCCTAATTCGGAGTAGTGGGGCGTCTCAATGATGGTGAAGCGAACAACGATCCCCACTCCGCTAGGCGAGGGGATGTCCCGGTGTCTCTGCTAACCAGTAGCAATGGGGAGCCATATGCCAGATCGATCCTCTGCTGCGTTGTGGTTGGAGCGTGCTATGGTCTATGGACTCATCTGAACAGACCAAGTGACAATATTGACCATGGAAAACGATGGTCACACGATGAGAATTTTGAAGCCATACAAAACCAACACTTGGTACCAGTATGTAAAGGTCACTGTGAGAGCTCACACATGGGACGGGTGTTATGTGTATTCGAAACTCCCCTCTTCCTCCACACAAGGTCACTTGGAGGCCAGACCAATGAATGTCACTGAAGCGAAACGTATGGCATCCATGGGAGGAGATGGATATCAACACCGAGCTGTCACAATCACTGATGCCGACCCATCCCACAATGGACTTGCAGACTATGATGAACACTTCTGGGCAAATCTCAATGTGACTGTTAGAGGATGAACAATACCACAAGTGGCCTACATAGAGAGACCAGCTGGAGTGAATTACACATGTTACATCCAAGGTAACAGGACCCACAAATGCATTAACGACGACTGCTCTCCAGGAGGAAACTGGATGGGAGTTTTGGACACCACCGCTGTGTGCCAGGATGAGAGAGCCGTTTTCAAGGTGTAAGGGCTCTACTACCAACATGGCTGCACCATCGGACGGGACCTACTTCATCCAGAAGTTCAGAAGCACTGCCTCACCTGCATCCTGTGAGTGCACGTGCCTGTTCAGAACGGATCGTGGTTTTGTGGTCACCAGAGTTGTCCGATGCTGCCTGCCAACTGGACGTGAGTGTGTGCGCCAGTGTGAGTGACAGACCACACCTACAGACTAGAACATCATCAGCTGACGACAACGCGAGCACATATACAACTTCTTTGACGTGACAGATGTGATAATAATAACGAGACGTGGATTGCGTAGATGCTGTTCTGTTGAGCATGTTTTACGGAAACTTGTTGATTTGACCATCAAAATTGCTTTGCAAGTAATGGATACAATGATATACTGTTTCTGTGTTTTTCTTTTTATTTAATTTTTTTATTGATAGCATTCTGGTCGCCTAAGGCAGAGGGACCGTGTGAGAATTTTTCCTGCTAATAACATCTGGCCAGCAGGTTTTTCGCTTACACAATAAGTTTGATCTGGGGTATTAAGGTAATACCTAATCTTCACTGGAAAGTGTTGCTATCATTGTTTGTTTTTTTTTATTATTTTTACTATTCTTCTTTCTTCATTATACATGTATATATGTTTTTTTACTTGTCTTTGTTGTTTGGGGTGGCATAATCATATGATAAAACAGGAGGGAGATGTTAGGGTTTTTCAGATTATCCTTATCGTATGATTATGTTGGAATGCAACCGGTAATAAATAGCCTATCTCGTCCCATCCTCCACAAGGTCGTAAAACATCCCCTGATACGTTTTGACTAGAGGACAAGGGCTTTCTATTCAGCCTACTCATACCCCCACTCTGTTTCTCTTAATAAATATGCCCTTGCAGGGTGGAGAGTTAAGACCTCCATTCGAACATCGCTGCACGCACAGCGACGAATGGACTCTCCACCTGCAGGTGTCTAAAAGGACTTACTTGTCTCCCGTGTGGTTCTTGCAAAATAAGAAGTTGGAGTGAGCGAATCTCTAACAGTATTCACGGGCTCGGCTCGGCAAACTGAGGTTCAATTCCCTGACGCGGAGTCTATTTCTTTGTGTTTGAAAATTTCTTTTGTTGCACAGTTTTGAAGAGCAAATCAAAAGGATCATCAGACTTGTTTCCATCCAGTTTCAATCCAGGGACCTTCAGGGTGTGAGGCGAATGTGACAACCACTGTCAGGCTGGGAACAAGGCGGAGGACTCGGATGCAGAGTCGTTTCTTTCTCTGATTTATTCCAGCACACACACTGATCAAAATTACAACTCAAAACGCCTCTTGCGAGGGAAAACACGTGGCAAAAAGTACAAACAAAAGCGTCGCACTGGGGCGAGACAAAAAGGCTATGGGGATCACGGCACTAACAAAAAGCGTCGCTCGGTGGCGAGACAAAAAGGCTATGGGGATCAAGGCACCAACAAAAAGTGTCGCTCTGTGGCGAGACAACAAGGAGGAGTCTTACTGAGAGCTCGGACGTCAAAGAATCGCTGGTGGTCGGGACGAGGCAAGATACACTGGCACAAGACAAGGGGAAGACACGGACTAAATACACACAAAAGGGCGGGGACACAGGTGCTGACAATTAGTGTCAACTACACAGGTGCACACAATCGGGATCAGGGAAGACAAGACAACCAAACACCGAGGAAGGAAACACGAACTGAAACGGAAGGGATGACAAAATAAAACAGGAAGTAAAGTTACGACACCGACGAGAAAGAAAACCGGGAAAATAAACGTGACCGCATGACATAACCCCCGCCCCCCCTAGGGCCGGATCCCAGACGGCCCAGGAGCCTCAGGGTGAGCTGCATAAAAGTCCTCAAACAGTCCCGGGTCCAAAATATAACTAGGCGGCACCCATTGCCGCTCCTCCGGCCCATAACCCTCCCAGTCTACCAGGTACTGCCAGCCCCGGCCTCTTCTGCGCACGTCCAATAGTTCTTTCACGGTGTAGGCCGTCCCACCTCCCACAGTCCGCGGAGGCGGAGGCGGCGCAGGATCTGGCACCAATGGACTGTCCACAACCGGCTTGACCTTCCCAACGTGAAAGGTGGGGTGGACTGCAAGGGACCTGGGCAAGCGGAGACGCACTGCGGCCGGGTGCACGACCTTGGCGATGGGGAACGGACCCACGAAGCGAGGCGCCAGTTTCCTGGAGTCCCCCCGGTGGGGAAGATCCTTGGCGGACAGCCAGACACGTTGACCTCGCTGGTACACGGGCGCCGGACGTCTCCTCCGGTCAGCCATCCGCTTGACCCGGTCCCCCTGTCGGACCAGCGTGGCCCGTGCCGCCGACCAGACGCGACGACAGCGGCGCACCAAGGCGTGGGCCGAGGTCACCGTCATCTCCGGCTCACTGTCAGGGAAGACTGGGGGCTGGTAGCCATACACACACTTGAATGGGGATATACCTGTAGCCGTGGTGGGCAGGGAGTTGTGGGCATACTCCACCCAGGTGAGGTTCTTGCTCCACGAGGAGGGGTTCTGGGAGACCAGGCAGCGGAGACTTGTCTCCAACTGCTGGTTGATGCGTTCCGTCTGCCCGTTTGCCTCCGGATGATAGCCTGACGTGAGACTCACGGTTGCCCCTATGAGCCTGCAAAACTCCCTCCAAAACCTGGATATGAATTGGGGCCCCCTATCGGAAACAATGTCTTTCGGGAACCCATGAACCCGGAATATGTGGTCCATCATCACTGTGGCCGTTCGTTTAGCGGACGGGAGCTTGGGCAAGGCGATAAAGTGAGCCATCTTTGAGAATCTGTCTACCACCGTGAGTATGGTGGTTCGCCCATGCGAGGCCGGAAGCCCGGTGACGAAGTCCATGGATATCTCTGCCCACGGACGCGAAGGAATGGGTAGGGGATGCAGCAACCCCATACGGGCGCCGTGGGAGTTCTTATTCCGGGCGCAGACGGGACAGGCTACAACGTATTCTTTGACGTCTGCCCTCATGGAGGGCCACCAGAATCGCTGCTGGATGACAAACAGGGTTCTGCGCATGCCCGGATGACAGGAGAGTCTGGAGGTGTGAGCCCAATGGACGACTTGGGATCGTAATTGATCGGGGACAAAAAGTCTGTTCTCCGGGCAACCACTAGTGGGTGGCTTGTTACCATTGGCCCGCTGTACCCGGCCTTCGATTGGCCAGGTCACTGCTCTCACCAGGCAATGAGGAGGCAGAATGGATTCGGGCTTCTTAATTTCTGGATCTGAGTTGTAGACACGGGAGAGGGCGTCAGGCTTGGTGTTTTTGGTTCCCGGTCTGTAAGACAGAGAAAAGTTAAAACGATTGAAAAATAGTGACCAACGGGCTTGGCGGGAATTCAATCTCTTAGCTGACTTTATGTATTCTAAATTCTTATGGTCTGTCCAGACCAAAAAAGGCTGCTGTGCTCCCTCCAACCAATGTCTCCATTCTTCCAATGCCAGTTTTACTGCCAACAGTTCGCGATCTCCCACATCGTAATTCTGTTCGGCGGGCGTCAGCCGTCGAGACAGGAACGCGCACGGATGGAGCTTGTTGTCGCTCTTACTCCTACTCCTCGATTGGAGGCGTCCACCTCCACCACAAACTGTCGTGACGGGTCGGGAAGCGTGAGGATGGGAGCGGTGCTGAAGCGGTTCTTCAGCTCCTGGAAGGCCGCCTCCGCCTCCGCCGACCAGCGGAAGGGAACCTTAGGAGACGTGAGCGCGTGCAAGGGAGCCGCCGTGGCACTGAAGCCCTTGATGAACCGCCATAAAAATTGGCAAAGCCCAGGAATTGCTGCACCTTTCTGCGTGAGTCAGGGGTAGGCCATTCCGTTACCGCGCTAACTTTCGCCGGGTCCATCTCAACTTTGCCCGGGGCTACGATGAAACCGAGAAAAGATACAGTGTTCTTGTGGAATTCACTTTTCTCGGCCTTTACGTACAGTTGGTGTGCAAGGAGTCGTCGCAGCACCGTCTCGACGTGAAACCTATGGGTCTTCAGATCCGGGGAATAAATCAAAATATCATCCAAATATACGTACACAAAACGGTCCAAACAGTCTCTCAAAACATCATTTATCATGGCCTGAAACACAGCGGGAGCATTGGTGAGGCCAAATGGCATGACTAGGTATTCAAAGTGTCCTCGATGGGTGTTGAACCCTGTCTTCCATTCGTCCCCTTCCCGGATGCGCACTAGATGGTATGCGTTGCGCAGATCTAACTTTGTGAACACCCGGGCTTGCTGTAATTGGTCGAACACGGTCGACATCAGTGGGAGCGGATACCGGTTCTTGATTGTGATCTGATTGAGGGGACTATAGTCAATACAGGGACGTAGGGTGCCGTCCTTCTTGCCCACGAAAAAGAACCCCGCCCCCGCAGGCGACGATGATGGTCGAATCAGTCCTGCTTGCAGGGAGGAGTCTATATATTCGTTCAAGGCTTGCTTTTCAGGTCCCGAAAGAGAATAAAGCCTCCCCTTGGGTATAGTTGAACCCGGCAGGAGTTCAATGGCGCAATCATACGGACGGTGGGGAGGTAGGGAGGTAGCCTTGGCCTTGCTGAATACCTCGGCCCATTGGTGGTAACACGCAGGGACCCCGGTTAAGTCTGGGGTTTGCGCGTCTAGAGCAGGAGGCACAGCGCGCGGGTTAGACTTGATACAGGAATCATGACAGTCGGGCCCCCATCCCGTTATTTCCTCTGATCCCCAGTCTATAGCGGGGTTGTGGCGTTGAAGCCATGGATACCCGAGAATGAGAGGGTTCATTGGAGAGGTCACGACATGTAGCCGTATATTCTCCTGGTGGGGCCCAATTGACAGCAAAACAGGTTCTGTTATGTGAGTTACCTCAAAAAGTGCCTGTCCATTGAGTGCCTTAGCTTTCACGGGAGTGTTCAGCAGGTCAGTCTTTACCCCCCCATCGGCGAGCAAATGCCCAGTCTATCAAGCTTTCATCCGCTCCTGAGTCTATTAGCACTTCAAGTTCTATTTCTTTTCCCAGCTGTGTAATCCTGCCCTTGGGGAGCACTCGCCCCGGGGACAGAGCCGCAGAGAAGGCGCTTACCTTCAGGGTCCTCCTCACCGGACAAGAGAGAAGGAGGTGTCCGAGCTCACCGCAGTAGTAGCATCTTCCTTCCCGGCGTCGCCGTAACTTCTCCTCCTCTGTTAACTTAGCTCTGCCCAACTGCATCGGTTCTGGCTCCTGGCGCTGCCGATCCCCGTCCGGCCTGGAGTGGTTAGCGTCTAGGACAGAAGGACCGGCTACTGGGACGAAGGCGGGGGCGTTCCTGCTTCGGTGCTTCCTCCACTCTTGCAGCCGGTTGTCGGTGCAGATAGCCAGAGTGATGAGGGCGTCGAGGTCGGTGGGAAGATCTAGGGGGATTAGCTGATCCTGTATGGATCCAGAGAGGCCCCGGAGGAAGATGTCATACAGTGCCGTCGCGTTCCAACCGCACTCCGCGGCCAGCGTGCGGAAACGGATGGCGTAGTCTCCGACGGTCTCTTGTCCCTGGACTATCTGACAGAGTTGGCGAGCCTTTTCTCGGTCAGCGGAGATTGGGTCGAACACCGTTCGCAGAGCCTCGATAAAAGCGGGACGAGAGCGACAGGAGATGGAATCCCTGGCCCATTCCGCGGTGGCCCACGTGCGGGCCCTTCCCGTCAGGTATGATACCATGTAGGCCACCTTGGAGCGCTCGGTGGGGAAATCTGCTGGGGACCTCTCAAAGTGCATCTCGCATTCAGTAATAAAGGCCCGGCTAAGGCCGGGTTCACCGGAGTAGCGCTCTGGAGGAGCCAGTCTGGCACCGCCGGTCATGGGAGCTATTGCAAGGGGAGTAACTGGGGAAGCAGCGGGTGTACTGGAGGTCGCTGCTGGTCCCGCGTTTAAGAGCGAGAGCACGTCCTGCATTTGCTGACCCAGCTTTGCTACTTGGGTGGCGACCGCTCCTCTGAAGTCTTCTTGACTCTTAGCGAGTCCTCGGATTTCTTCACCCAAGTCGCCCACTTGCCTCTGGTGCTGGGCGAGCTGTGAGGCATGGGAGCGCACTGCGGCGCACAGGTGCTCCGACTCTGCCGAGTCCATGTCTGGCCAGTGTGTACTGTCAGGCTGGGAACAAGGCGGAGGACTCGGATGCAGAGTCGTTTCTTTCTCTGATTTATTCCAGCACACACACTGATCAAAAGTACAACTCAAAACGCCTCTTGCGAGGGAAAACACGTGGCAAAAAGTACAAACAAAAGCGTCGCACTGGGGCGAGACAAAAAGGCTATGGGGATCACGGCACTAACAAAAAGCGTCGCTCGGTGGCGAGACAAAAAGGCTATGGGGATCAAGGCACTAACAAAAAGCGTCGCTCTGTGGCGAGCCAAAAAGGAGGAGTCTTACTGAGAGCTCGGACGTCAAAGAATCGCTGGTGGTCGGGACGAGGCAAGACACACTGGCACAAGACAAGGGGAAGACACGGACTAAATACACACAAAAGGGCGGGGACACAGGTGCTGACAATTAGTGTCAACTACTCAGGTGCACACAATCGGGATCAGGGAAGACAAGACAACCAAACACCGAGGAAGGAAACACGAACTGAAACGGAAGGGATAACAAAATAAAACAGGAAGTAAAGTTACGACACCGACGAGACAGAAAACCGGAAAAATAAACGCGACCGCATGACAACCACTACACCATGGAAACTACACTACATGTATAGCCTTTTGAAGAGCTTGGCAAAATTTCAACAAAAGTGCGAATGGTTTTCACCCAGTCTCAAATCAGGTACCCTTTAGCGAAACTACCGTAATTTCCGGTGTATAAGCTGCGACTTTTTTCCAAAATGTTGAACCCTGCGGCTTATAGTCAGGTGCGGCCTATATAAAAAAAAATTCTTGATTTTTGTGACGACTTGATCACTTTTACTCTTAACACTATTATATATAGTAAAAGCTACAAAACAAACTGACAGATGACTCGTTTTCAAATCAGATTAGTAAAAACTGGTCAAATTTTAAAAAAAAAAGATATTATTAAAAGTGAAGACAATTTGCAATTCTAGTAATGACACACGAATTTGATGCACAATTTGTCTTCGTGGGCCACATAGAATGATGTGGCGGGCCGTACCTGCCCCCCGGGCCTTGAGTTTGACACCTGTGCTCTAAACCCTTTCTCTTACTCTGCCATGTGACTCAGAGATTACACAAAGCAGTGGCGCTGTTTGGACCATCTGCATTGTATTAAAACCCAATCAATCAGCATTTAAATTCAATTATGCTCACCAAAAACAAGTTGTAATGAATGTGAACTTTTAATGCATTTTATTCAGAAGGTTACTTTGAACCCTGAGGCTTAAATGGCGGCGCGGCGTACTTATGGATTTTTACGACCTCCGGCCTCCAGGGGGCGCTCTCGCAGGAAGCAAGAGCGAGACGGGCAAAGAAGAGATAATGCGCCGAAGAAGATGTGCTGGTTTGTGTTCACAACATTTCGCGCATCACGCAGAACGCGATCAAGACGGACATTACTGAAAGGAAGCTTTTATACACAAACCGTCATTATGGGGGAAAAAAGAAATGCATATGATGCCGCTTTTAAGCTAAAGGCAGTCGATGTTGATGACATTGTGTTGCGGCACCCTTTTCTTTATTTCGTGGTCCCGTCTACTCGTGTCACTCGCAAGTTTAATGTAATTTAGCGCTTCGTGCATGAATAAGATGAGCATGAACAGACCCTCATCATGGAAAATGCCAGAAGAAATGGATAAAAACGACGATGAAAGAGATATTGAGAAAGTGTGTGGCGAAGGATATCTAACCCTATTCCAATCGGAAATTGAGGAGGAAGACTTTGACGGTTTCAGTGCACAGGAGGAAGATGAAGACGATGAAGCTCTTTTTTTTACTTTTACTTTAACCAGCCCTGTTAGTGCTCTGCTACCGTGTTGCTGCTGTGTTACCGCCGCGTCTCAGTGACTTTTACCGGTATGTTTTATTTAATCAAACCCTATTAGTGCTGTGTTACTTCCGTGTTGCTGCGGTATTACTGCTGCGTCACAGGCAGTGTTTGGAAAGAAATGTTAAGGTATGTTATTAAAACTTTAAAAAAGCTTTCTGTGTCCTGTATTTCTTTGTTGATAACTCAGGTGCACACTTCCGTGTTGCTGCGATACTACTGCTGCGTCACAGGCAATGTTTAGAAAGACATGTTAAAGCATGTTATTGAAACTTCAAAAAGGATTTCTGTGTACTGTCTTTCTTTGTAAAAAACTCGTGTGCAGGTGCGGCTTATGTAAGAAAAAAAAAAAATTATCCCCGAATTTTAGCTGGTGCGGCTTATTCACCGGTGCAGCTTATACACCGGAAATTACGGTATTCAATATCGGCTTGGCAAATCGGGCTAAATCTCCCCGACGCGGAGTTTATTTCTTTGTATGAAAAAATAGTTTTTGCTGGCACACTTTTGAAAAGCAAATCAAAAAGTTCACAAGTGCCTGCTTTTTTCTTCACTCACTTTTGTTGAACTTTTGCCGGGCTTCTCAAAATGCTTTGGACATCACAGCAGTTTCCATAGCGTAGTAGTCATCGTGTTCTTCTCAGCTGGAAACACCCCCTCTTTGAGACTGAGTGGAAACAACATTTTCTAAATATATTTGTCAGTGCTGTCTGCTTTGCAAAGTGTGCCAGGGACACTTCGGCAAACAGGAGCCAGAAGGTCTCTGAGTCAGCAACAGCCAGGTGTGCGACACTCCGCTACAATGGTCACCTGACCACATGTCGGACGAACCAGCCTCTAATCTGTGTTTGCATTTTTTTTTTCCTTCAACTGTCAAGCCAACTCTTTACTTCTTGGCTTGGCTAGCTGATTGCAGACCCACTCCAGAGCTGCCTCCAGTTAATCCAACCAAGAAGACATTCAGTGAGTGCATCTTATCAGAGCCTCATGCAGCGCTTTAGCACAATCCTAGCTGCTACCTGGAGCTTTTGCAAAAATGCATGAAAATGGAAAAATATGGGTTTTTTTTGTTTTTTGTGTTTTTTAAATATGGTTTTTAGATGGTAATCATGGCACAAACATTCTTATTCTGTAGAAAATGTATGTAGTTGTGAATATATTAAAAATACTGAATATCAGAATGGCGCAAAATTGCGTCATACCAAGCGACACAGCACAGGCGAGTTGTAAACAAACAGGTGTTTGAGTGACGGGCCATGGATTCTAAAGGCAAAAAGAGAAAGATTGCTGATAAGAACAGAGGGTTTAAGAAAGAATGGACTCAACCATTTGCTTTCATTGCCAATGCTGAAGGATTGCCTGAATATTTGATTTGCAATGAGAAGTTGTCAAATATGACAAAAAGAGCAATTTGGAGTGACATTTTCAGCTAAAGCATGCTAAATTTGCTTCTGATCACCCAGTTGGAACTGAGAGGAAAGGTGCAATTTGAGGAACGAAAAAACTGTTTCAAGAAGAGGATTGCATCTCCAAACTCTACTACTGCTGCAAGTTTTGTTGCAGCCCGGTAGATAATAAAGCGCGGAATGTCATGCGGTCACGTTTATTTTCCGGATTTCTGTCTTGTCGGTGTCGTAACTTCACTTCCTGTTTTATTTTGTCATCCCTTCAGTTTCAGTTCGTGGTCCCTTCCTCTGTTTCTGTTGTCTTGTATTCCCTGATCCCAATTGTGTGCACCTGTGTGGTTGACGCTAATTGTCAGCACCTGTGTCCCAGCCCTTTTGTGTGTATTTAGTCCGTGTCTTCCCCTTGTCTTGTGCCAGTGTGTCTTGCCTCGTCCCGACCACCAGCGATTCCTTGCCGTCCTAAGTCCTAGTAAGATTCCTCTTTTCTGTCTCGCCACAGAGCGACGCTTTTTGTTAGTGCCTTGTTCTCCCTAGCTCTTTTTGTCTCGCCCGAGTGCGACGCCTACACTGCCATCATCCAGTCTGTCCTCTGCACCTCCATCACTGTCTGGTTTGGATCGGCCTACAAACAAGACAAGCACAGACTGCAACGGACAATAAGGACTGCAGAAAAGATAATTGGAATCAACCTCCCATCTATCCGAGACTTGTACCTGTCCAGGGCCAGGAAATGTGCAAGTAACATCTCAACAGACCCTTCGCACCCAGGTTGCAGCCTGTTTGAACTACTCCCCTCCGGATGCCGTTATAGAGCTCTGTACACTAAAACCAGCAGACACAGAGACAGCTTCTTCCCCCAGGCTGTCGCTCTGATGAACTCACACCACTCTTAGAGTCTCAGAGTCATTACTGTGCAATAACATCCCGCTTTCCACACCTTTTTGTCTACACTGTTTGTACTATGTGTCCTCTCTGCATCCATTGCAGCCTGGTCATCCTAGAAGAGGGACCCTCCCATCTGTGGTCTCTTCTCAAGGTTTCTCATTTCCCCTAGCTGGAGTTTTGAGTTTTTCCTTGCCCTCTTGGGAGTTTAAGATCAGTTTAGGATCAGGGGATGTTTGAGAATATCTTTAATTTTTCACATGTCCTGAGTGTTGTTGTTAGTCACCTAAATGTTGAACAGAGGCTGTGATTTACCGAAGTCAAATTCCTTGTTTGGCACGCTCAAACATGGCGAATAAAAAACTCTTGAATCTTGAATCTTGAAGAAGAAATTGATACCACTAAAAGGCCAAACACGGGGGGAGGACATCTGCGAGGCTGTGCTGCAGTGTTTAAATGACAGCGATACACACTGGCCATCTGATTTCAGACCCTACAGACGGCACACCAAGTTTGAGAGGGTCGCAAAAGTTTGTGACCTTACGACAGAAAGCATTGGATCGAAATTTGTTTGCATTCCATTGCATAGTGCACCAAGAGGCGCTGTGTGCGTAAACATTCCCACCAGATTGTATGGAGGTAATGAACCTTGTCATCCAAATTGTGAAGAAAACAATCGCAAAAGCATTAAACCACCACCAGTTCCGTGAATTGCTAGATGAAGTTGAGAGCGAATATGCCGATCTCCTGCTGCTCAACAAAGTCTGCTGGGTATCCAGAGGCAACGTCTTGCGTCGCTTTGTTGCTTTGTATTTGTAGCCTACTTAATTATTTTAATAGTAGGCATACAGGTCATGTATTGACAGTCTATATTGCCTTATAAAAAGTTTTTAGATTTTTGCCGCTCTAGACAGGTATGTTTTTTTTTGGGGGGGTGGGTCAACATGGCTTTTTGAACATTTTGGGTTGCCGACCACTGGCCTAACACGTGAACGATCCCCAGTTTGAGACTGGGTGGAAAAAGCTTCTTCTACTATTTCTTGTCATTGTTGGTTCCTATGCAAAGTCCATGACACATTAAAACGATTTTGCGCTGCAATTATGTTGTGGTACCTGATTTGAGACTGGGTGAAAATTGGCTTCTTTCACTAATTCAGATGGAACCATGCTGAGTCTGATACATTCCATTTGGTAGTTCTTAGCCGTGTCTAAATTCAAAGTCAAAAGTCAAAGTCTGCTTTATTGTCAATTTCTTCACATGTCAAGACACACAAAGAGATCGAAATTACGTTCCCACTATCCCACGGTGACAAGACATAGTACACAATATACATACAAGTAAACAATGAATAAATAAGAGTGATGATGTCATGCTGTCATGTGTCGTCCTGGTCACTTCCTGTTTTATTGTGTAATTTTCCTCTCGTTCCAGTCGGTGTGTCCTTCCCCTGTGCGTCCGGTCACGTGACTCCCTGATTCCAAGTGTGTGCACCTGCGCCAATGACCAACTGTCTTCACTTGTGTTCCCCTCCTGTGTCCATATAACCCGCGCCTTTCCCTGTGTCCAGTGCCAGTGCGTCTTGCCTTGCTCAGAACACTAGCGATCACGAAACCCTCGAGTTCCACGTAGAAGCCTTCTTTGAACGACTTTGATCACCTATGTTAACTTGGTTACATAGTTATCTTCGTTATAGTCTTTCCCTCGGTTCGAGGCGCTTTGATTTCCCCTTTTTCTCTCTCGGTTCGAGGCGCCTTAGTTTCCCCCTTTTTTCCCTCATATTGAGGCGCTTTTTGTTACTACTGCCATTGGAGAAAATAAACACATCTTTGGACTTTGGAAACTCTGCATTCGAGTCCTCTCCCTGCTCCGCGCCTGACAGATGAATAAATAATAAATAAGCAAATAATATAATAAATACGAGGAGCAAAATTGGAGCAAGTGTGCATACAGCAGACAGTCAGAATATAGCGCAAAAATACAGGACGCTACGCAGAAGGGGGGAGAGAGTTCAGGATCCTAACGGCCTGAAGTATGAAGCTGTTGGCGAGTCTGGTGGTGCGGGAGCGCAGGCTCCTGTACCTCTTCCCAGAGGGCAGAAGGTCAAACAAAGAGTGAGCCGGGTGACTCACATCTCTGGCAATCGAGGTTGCCTTGCGGGTGAGATGGGAGGTGTAAATGTCCTTCAGGGAGGGGAATGAAGCACCATTAATCTTACCAGCCGTGTTCACTATGCGCTGCAGGGCCTTCATGTTGTATTCAGTGTAGCTACCACCCGAAACATCACGTGTCACACAAATGCAGCCTGTAAATGATGCACATGTGACATTGGCCTGTCGAAAATGGCAGAGAACGGGAGACAGCTGTGTTTCAAAGTAGGTCTCATTCGATAGTTGAATCCGAGACCTCTCCTACCCTAAGCGAGAATCATGCCCCTCGACCAACGAGCCCTGTATCAAATTAGCTGACGCCGTTACATTCCGATTGGTAGCGAATATGACATTGACCTGAGGACTGCATTTCGGTGATTAACGAATTTTGATAAATATCATGGCGTGGGTTTTCTCCGGGCACTCCGGTTTCCTCCCACATTCCAAAAACATGCTTGGTAGGCCGATTGAAGACTCCAAATTGTCCCTAGGTGTGAGTGTGAGTGCGATTGGTTGTCTGTCTCTGTGTGCCCTGCGATTGGCTGGCAACCAGTTCAGGGTGTCCCCCGCCTACTGCCTGATGACGGCTGGGATAGGCTCCAGCACGCCCGCGACCCCCGTGGGGACTAAGCGGTTCAGAAAATGGATGGATGGATCATGGCCAGTTTGCGCGTATTCTTTCAGGGTCATAATTGTATGTCTACCGCTGCCTCGTGGCAGCCAGGCCTAAAAAAAGATGAAATAAAGTGGATATTAAAACATAGGTGGACGTGATGTCTGGAAGCTTGTGTTTAACAGAAGACTGTTTGGCAACAATGAACAATGGACAAATTCAGCAAGGTAATTTAATTAGGCCGTGACCCAGATTTGTTCCGGGGATGCTGCGGCCACAACGCTACACGATCATGCAATAGCATACAATGAGTTTAGGGTCTTTTTTTAGGATCTGCAGCCAGGACACCCAGGCATACAATGAAAGAATGTTGATGTTAAAATGTTGGTGGAACTATCAGACTTCCAAAGACTTGAGATGAGACAACATTGGAAAAACTTGACAGTGTCCTTAAGTCACTTCACTGCATAAGTTTCAAGTGCACATAGCTAATGTTGACCAAAATGTGCCATATAAGGTAGCGAGGAATTGAAACTAGAATCTTCCGTTCCGTAGTCAGATGCATTATCCATTGTGTCCATTGCCCAGGAATAGGTTGTACCTTCCAAGCTTGTGTGTAATACTTTTGCAAACATGATTCAACCGGAGTTGCTGGGGCCGCAACGCAGAGTACTTATCACTATACGATCATGGCTTATATGTGGAAGCATAAAATGAGTTCAAAACCTTTAGGATCTTCAACCAGGACACCTAGGCAGACCATGAAAGAATGTTGATGTCAAAATGTTGGTGGAATTATCCAACTGCGCAGATCCGATAATCCCAAAGATTTGGGGTGAGACAACATTGAAAAAACGTTTTTCTTTGTTGACAGTGTCACTTCTTTTGTGGCTTACCTCTTCATCATTTCACATCTAAAGTATCGTATCATATTACCTTGCGGGTTATACCACACCGTACATACCATATCATGTCGCCCATACAACTCATGCATGAGATGCAGTGGCTGAGATATTCAGGCGATGTGTTGCTACCCGATTGTGGTCTCCACTCATCATTTCATATCACATCCTCGCCGGATTTTCAATATCTTCACATCGAAAGTATCTTGGCACAACGTACATAATGTGATGTGTCAACACAAATTGTCCAAGAAGAGGCGGCCGAGAGTTTAAGGTGATGGATTGATAATCCGCTGTGCTCTGCACGCATGGATTCCCATCCTCGTCGAAGGGTGGTTTTGAATCTGGAATCTGGCTTGTATTTGACTCTACATAGTAATATTTATATGCTCTTTGGCGGCTTGGTGGTACACTGGTTAGCACGTCCACTTCACAGTTAGGAAAGTGCGGGTTCGATTCCACCAACAGCTGTTGCATGTTGTTGATGATGTCTGTTGCTGGGTCAGGAAAACTAAGATGTGGAGTAACGGTTTGTTCTTTATTGGCAAGATCTTGGAATTGTTTAATGGCGGTCAATGCACACGGCACTTCAGCAGATGTAACAACATCCCCCATCTCCAGGTCAAGCTATTATACTGTCCGGAAAAGGCGGGAAAGCGTCACCTGACTATTTTGTATCTATGTTTATGAGAGTCACTGTCCTGTGTGTGTGTGTGTGTGTGTGTGTGTGTGTGTGTGTGTGTGTGTGTGTGTGTGTGTGTGTGTGTGTGTGTGTGTGTGTGCGTGTGCGCGCGTGTGTGTAAGTGTGAGTACGTGTGTGTGTGTCTATTCCATGGTGTAATGGTTAGCACTCTGGACTCTGAATCCAGTGATCCGAGTTTTAAGTTTCAGTGGTACCTCAAATAATTGGTCAAATAGTATTTGATAAAGTAATCACATGTTCTCCGAGTTACAATGTCAACTGGTGGAACTTACTTTAGATCTTGGATGGTTCGAAAGCTAATGCTCTTCTAGATTACCGTATAATGTTGGCATGGTGTGATTGTGAGCACTCTGAATCTAGCAATACAAGCTCAGGTCTTGGTGGAACTTACAATTTGTAGTCATTTGTCTGGAACAAAAATTTGGAAATTCCAATCCAGTACATTGTGTACAGCACTATGAGTGTGTAATCACTGCTTCCACTAATTTTGTCAGTTTAGTAAAATGAGCGCCTTAGAGAGTGCATTGTGCTTAGAAAAATGATGCCCCTCCTTCTGTCACTGCCAGGGTTCCATAGTGTAATGGTAAGTACTCTGGACACTGAATCCAGCATTCTGAGTTCAAGTCTTGGTGGGACCTCAAATATATTGTCATATAGCTGGGTAGAAATTGTGAAATGGTTGCTTGTGTGCTGCCCCATGAAAGCCTATGCTTCTATACACCTGAGGGTTCCTTGAACACTCAACTCTGAAACCAGTGATCCCAGCTCAAGTCTCGGTTGGACCTCAACCCTTTGGTCATATACGGTCATATGCAAAAGTTTCATTCGTATGCAAAATCAATTTCAAGATTTTCCTTTATAAATCATTGGCTGTTCAGATCAGCAATATCAGTTAAATATATCATATAACGGACAGAGACAAAGATATTTGAAAAGTGAAATGGAGTTCATGGGAGTTACAGATTTGTCAAGAAGAATGGTCCAATATACCTTCAACCAGAATCCACACTCACATTAGAAGCAGCTATAGAAGCTTTAGGAAGTATCTAGAGCAGTGTTTCTTAACCTTGTTGGCGGTACCAAACCCCAGCAGTTTCATATGCGCATTCACCAAACCCCTCTTTAGTGATTTTTTTTTTTTTTTTCAAGACAGAGATGTTTTTACTGGTGCACAAAATGAGCCGTGCATAAACATCACCTTGTTCAAAGAATAAAACAAACACAATGCATGAATTCACAACAAATGACATACCAGCAAATCAGTGTGACTTCTGCTTTTGCCTTTGCGAGACCAGTTCAGATATGTGGATATATAAATCAAGTGTGTTCGGACCTCTGCAGTGGAGGCTCTGTCGAACCCCTGAAAACCACTCACCGAACCCCCAGGGTTTGACCGAACCCAGGTTAAGAACCACTGGTCTAGAGGCTGTTATTTCTGCAAAAGGAGGATCTACTAAATTTATGTACCTGCCTACCTTTGTTGAAATAATGATTGCACACTGTCTGCAAATCCAATAAACTTCTTTTCACTTCTCAAATATCACTGTCGCCATCCACCGTGTATGGATTCGGGCTAGCCCCCAAGATTAAATTGGGCTAGTTGATCAACAGCAATGTTTTAAAGAAGGGTTCGTCTGGGAGTTGAACCCAGGACCTCCCACACCCAAAGCGAGAATCATACCCTTAGACCAACGAACAAGAATGAGGGCTTGCGGACCATGTTACATTCCGTGTAACGTTGGCCTGTCAAACGCTCCACATAATGATAGACAACAGTGTTTGCAAGAGGAGCTTGTCCGGGAGCTAAACCCAGGCAATCATGCACCCAAAGCAAGAATCATGCAAGAATCATTCCCCTGTACCAATGAGCCCCATAGTCGACCAGCTGACCCCGTTACATTCCGATTGGTAGCCCATGTGACATGGACCTGAAGACTGAATGTCAGTGATTAATGGAATAAATGGAATCTGGTTGGCCTAATGCTCCTAATTCCCTAACTTCAAGCCCTAACGCTAACTCTAAAACCCTAATAATAACCAAACCCTAATAATTAACCCCTAACCTGCTAACTCGCTAACGGTAACCCCCTCACATTTAACCCTAACCTTCAATGCTCCCCCTAAAGGTAGTGCCCTCTAAACTTGAAGGCAGGCATATATGAACCAGACCAGCAGATTGTCCCATTTCAGTACTGTTTTAGAAACCTTTACAGATGGTTAAAATCCACATAATAGGTATATGCGCATGTGTTCCGTGAGCGTTCTCCTTTCTGTCCCCTCCCTTTCCTTTCTTCCGCCAAGCAGTGCATCTTGCCCCAACACAGGGCATGTTCCTCGTTAGTATCGTGAATAGTATCTCTGCTTGTTGCGTGAAAGACCGGGGTTCGCTTTTCAACCCAAGTGCGTTAACCTATGTTTGCAGCAGAGTTATTATATAGCTGCATTGGTTGTGCGTGCGTCTGAACTTGAGTGACCTGTAAATTTTTCAAATTGAACTGAAACTTTCATCTGTAGCCACCTTCTACTAAATCAGTGGTCCCCAACCTCTTTTGTGCCACGGACCGGTTACGTGTCAGAAATATTTTCGTGGACCGGCCTTTATATAAATAAATAACACATTTATACACCGTATGTTTCGGACTATAAGTCGAGGTTTTTTTTCATACTTTGGGTGGGGGGGCGACTTTTACTCAGGAGCGACTTATATGTGAATTTTTTCACAAATTTTTACTTTATCATTAACACTTTACTTATTTACTAGTATAGTTGATCACTTCACATGTTATTTTCACTTTTTAACCGCATGAGGGGGCACTATGGCTGTGGAATAATTGGAGCCTCACTGACAATGAGTTCCATTTACTGACTTCCGAAGTCGGGAGATTTAGTGATTTGGAGTTATACAGATTATTCGATAAACTTGTTATTTATTTTATAGTTATTTGATATGTAGTTTATTTAGAGTAGCAACGTGTATGTTGTTAGACTTCAGTAGTTTCCGATTTTTTAGGGAGGCCGTGAAGGCAGCAGGGCGTGGGGGGGGGCGGAAAGAGCGATCCTGGGCGCTTGCGTGTGTTGGCTCACATGTTGAGCTCTTGATTTGTGAAATAAAGAGCCGGCCTGTTACCAAACCCACGTCTTGCCTGGTACTTCTGTAACGCTACGATATAGTTATATATGTAGATCTGTGGAATAATTGGAGCCGCCAACTGAAAATGAGGCTGACATCAGCGCCGCACGTAGGTCCGGAATCGACAGCTGTTTATTTTGGGGGTTTTTTTACACATAGGATGAATATTCCGGTGGATTTAATGGAGTGACACGGATGGTTTGTTAAAATTGATGTTTATATTACATTTATTTGATATATCTAGTCTGACGTCCGTGGCACACGTATTCTTTCCGGCGTCAATTTTTTTTTCTTTTGTTTTTTTCTCAAGTGACACGGAAGACGAAGATTCTGATGGATTTATTGATTTGGAGTGACATGCATGGTTCGATAAAATAGTTGTTTATATTTTTGTTATTTCATACATAGTTTCTATATTGTTATATGGGCCTGTAGCAAAATTTGAACTGCAACGCGCCGCTGACATCGGACTTGTTGACTTGACTTAAATCACTGACATTCAGTCTTCAGGTCCATGTCACATGGGTTACCAATCGGAATATAATGGGGTCAGCTGGTCTAGTATGGGGCTCATTGGTGCAGGGGAATGATTCTTGCCCAGGGTTCTTTGATTACCCGGGTAAAACTCCCGGACGGGCTCTTCTTTGAAACACTGTTGTCTATCGTTGTGTGGAGTGTTTGACAGGCCAATGTTACACAGAATGTAACATGGTCTGCAAGCTTTCTTTGAGGCTCGTTGGTCTAGGGCATGGGTGTCAAACTCATTTTTGTCGCGGGCCACATTGTAGTCAAAGTTTCCCTCGACGGGCCATTATGACTGTCAACCCAAATAAATAAACGCCTCATATTATATACAGTATAAGCTACAAAACAAACTGACAAATAATTGCTTTTTCAAATCAGACTCGTGGAAACTTTTCACATATTTCAAAAATAATTTTAAGAAGATTCTTAAAAGTTCCGACAATTTGCAATGTTAGTATGACATAGATTTAATGCACAATTTGTCGTTGCGGGCCACAGAAAATGATACGGTGGGCCATAACTGGCCCCCGGGCCTCGAGTTTGACACCAGTGGTCTAGGGGTATGAATCTTGCTTAGGGTGTGAGAGGTCTGGGGTTTAACTCCCAGATGATCCCTTCGTTAAAACATTGCTGTTGATCAACTAGCCCCATTTCATCTGAGGTGCATGTCACATGGGCTGTCAATTGAAACGAAACGGGTTGTGTTCATTTACCTTGGGTCTCTTGAATCTGTTGTTTCGATTCTCATCACTTGAATCTGCCGTCATGTGTCATCCATTGCGCCACTCACCCTACAAGACTGTATCGACTGTAAACTTGTGTGGAAAACTGTCATTGTCCAAAGGAAGGCTGTTTAGCAACAGTGACCAGCAGACAAATTCAACAAGGTCATTTGATTATACCATAACCCGGATTCGAATCGAACATTAACCACTACACGATCATGGCCTGTATGCAGTAGCGTTAATAAGATGCACATGATGGTATAGTGGTTAGTACTCTGCGTTGAGGCCGCAGCAACCCTGGTTCGAATCCGGGTCATGGCACACTCCAATTACTGTGTGGAATTTGTCCCTTTCTTAATATTGCTAAACAGCCATCTTTTGGACAATGACGATTTTCCACACGTTTGCGGTCGATAGCCTTAACTTGTAGGGCGAGTGGCGCAATGGATAAAGCATCATGGCGTATTCAAATAATGTCACCCATTTTTATTTTATTTTTTCATTTTTGCAAAAGCTTACAAGCCACATATTCCCGTGGGGCTCGTGGAGCAATGGATAACGAACGCATCTGTCTACAGATCAGAAGATTCCAGGACTCCTGGCCAGCTCACATGCCATTTTGTGGTCAACATTAGCTATGTGTAATTTCTGTGAACTATTGGGTTGAAGTAACTCACAGACACTGTCAACCAATAGTCTTTCCAATTTTGTCTCATCTCGAGACTTAGGGATCATCGGATCTGCGTAGTTATTGGATAGTTCCACCAACATTTTAACATCAACAATCTTTCATGGTCTGCTTGAGTGTCGTGGCTGAAGATCCTAGAGAAAAGACCCTAAACATGCAACTGCATGTTGGCCATAATATAGCATTGAGGCGGCTGCAACCCCAGTTTGAATCTGGTTAATAGCCGAATGAACTTGTTGCAGTTATTTTTTATTCACCCTCAACAGTCTTACGTTGGACCATGACAAATTTACATACACGCAAGCTTACAGAAAATGACAACTTCCCGTGGGGCTAGTGGCTCGTTCCTTGCTCTGAACGGACAGCCAAAACGATTCCTAACACTTACTAATCAAGTCCTAACCAATTCCTGTGTGTGTATGGGGGAGGGGGGGGGGCAAAGGAACCAATCAGATGGCCCGAATCCATGCATGGCCGATGACGGCAGTGATCGACACAGTGATATTTGAGAATTGAAATGAAGTTTATAGGATTTGCAGACAGTGTACAATCATTATTTAAACAAAAGTAGGCAGGCGCATACATTTGGAAACCCCAACAGAAAAATGACATCAATATTTAGTAGTTCCTCCTTTTGCAGAAATAACAGCCTCTGAACCAGTGGTTCTTAACCTGGATTCGGTCAAACTCTAGGGGTTCGGTGAGTCGGTCTCAGGGGTTTAGCAGAGCCTCCCTCCACTGCGGAGGTCCGAACACACCTGATTTATAAATTTGTGATAACGCATATCTGAACTGGTCTCGCAAAGGCAACAGCAGAAGTACTACTGATTTGCTGGTATATCATTTGTCGTGAATTCATGCATTGTGTTGGTTTTATTCTTTCAACAAGGTGGTGTCCATGCACTTCTGCATAAGTTCCGCTCTAGTCTTCTGGCCCAACTCTTTCGTACATATGATGACCATGGAAAGTTCTTTGCGAATGATCAATCTTTGCCTTTCATGTTCATCGGGACTACCCTTTTAATAGGTACCTACACTGTGTATTTGGATAGAGACTGCTGAAAGGGGACACATATATGCCTCGTGAACTACATGCATTACTGCGGGTGAAGAAGAGTGAACAAATAAGTCAGCAGACAAGCTTGCCGATTTATTAGTGCCCAGAAGAGCAGCACTCTGTTCCGTACTGTAACCTGCTAGGTTTGTTCCCGGTTCTTTATCTTTAATGCTCGATATGCTAACAGCAATTACCAAGAGGCAGCCTTCACAGTTTAACTCTTTAATGTATGCCAGAATGATCGATGCACAGCTGTGGAGCCCTTTCTGCCAGATGCGAAAGAAGGTCCCTCTCTCAGCGCCAAGGTTCCTGCTCTTATACTACTCTGGGCCGCCTTCCTGCAAGGAGGCGACTCTGCCTAATCTGTATGATAACGTGTGACCTTGTCGTCTTAACTGAGAGCGAATTCTACATATGTGCAAAGGGTGTCATAGAGAAGAGAAAGCTAATAAAGCAAGAGAAGGGTTGCAGCAATATAACGGCATAGCTCAAGCTACCCAGCTAAACACATGTGCCAAAGAGGCCTATTCTAACAAACCGTTGGTGAGAATGGCTAGAGATAGACTCTTATTGTTCCTCCCCACGGAAATCTTTAGTAAAAGGCGAACGATTTATTCGATCTGAAGAGAAAAAAGAATGAGCTGATAATCTGGGTGAAAACGGGCCACCCCACTGCTGGTCTCACCAAATTCACAGAGGGTCTCACACTCAAATTGCAGCAACCATTCCTTCTAATACAAACAATAGACGTTCATAGATTTACTATACTTAGAAGGCCTCAACCTAAATAGAAGGTTTAAACGAACGAGTATTTTGTGTTCATTAATGTCTTTTTTACTTAAAACATTGTTGGCGCACAGGATTGTAGGTACCTGATCGAACACATTCTTTCAAACAGCGATTGGGCGTCTATTTTGAGTATTGAAGGTAAAAACAGTTGTATGTCTTGGTACGTGTACTTTTGATATCAGAGAATGGGAAATGATCCCATCTCTGTGTTTTATTTGAAAACATGTGATTTCATAACGACACAAATCGGGAAAGAAAATACGATCGTAATTTCTCAAATGATTTCTCAAATTTCAGAAGTGCTCTATATCTCTCGTGTCGCAAATAATTGAGGCTTTTGTCGTTGCAGTGGAGGTGAATTTGGAGTGTAATTCACCTCCACTGCGACGGTGGCGTTCGAGATTTGACATTTGAATATAAATCTGTCCGTTACATTCCGATTGGTAGCGAATATGACATGGACCTGAGGACTGCATTTTAGTGATGAACGAATTCTGATTAATATCATAGCCGGTTTGGGCGTGCCCTTTCAGGGTCATATTTTGTTTCTACCGCTGCCTCGTGGCAGCCAGGCCTAAAAAAAGATGGGAACACCTGAGGGAGGGAGTTTCACCAAGATGAATTTGGAAGAACTTTATGAAATAAAGTTGATGTTAAAACATAGGTGGACGTAATGTCTGGAAGCCTGCGTTCAACAGAAGGCTGTTTGGCAACAGTGAACAACGGACAAATTCAGCAAGGTAATTTACTGACGCCATGACCCAGATTCGTTCCGGTGATGCTACGGCCACAACACTATACGATCATGACCAATATGCAATCGCATACAATAAGTTTAGGGTCTTTTCTTTAGGATCTTCAGCCAAGACACCCATGAAAGAATGTTGATGTTAAAATGTCGGTGGAACTATCCAACTGTGCAGATCCGATGATCCCAAAGATTTGGGGTGAGACAACATTGAAAAAACGTTTTGCTTTGTTTACAGTGTCACTTATTTTGTGGCTTACCTTTTCTTCGTTACACATCTAAAGTATCGTATCATTTTACCTTGCGGCTTATACTACACCGTACATACCATATCACGTCGCCTATTCAACTCATGCATGAGATGCGATGGCTGAAATATTTAGGCGATGGGTTGCTACTCCATTGTGCTCTCCACTCATCATTTCATATCACATCCTCGTCGGTTTCACATTCACATCCAAAGTATCTTGGCACAACATACGTAACATGACTTATCAACACAAGACGAGGTGGCCGAGAGGTTAAGGTGATGGATTGCTAATCCGTTGTGCTCTGCACGCATGGGTTCAAATCCCATCCTCGTCGAAGGCTTGCTTTGAGAGAATATTTGCCACAAACTAAACAGGAAAGAGGGTTCTTACCTGTGTATGTGTTTTGAACTGTCGCTTCTCTGAGAATCTTTGACCACAAACTGAGCAGGCAAAAGGTTTTTCTCACCAGTGTGGGTTCTTGTGTGTCTTTTGAAGTTTCCCATCTCTGAGAATCTTTGGCCACAAACTGAGTAAGAAAAAGGCTTTTCACCTGTGTGTGTTCTTGCATGTGTTTCTAAATTTACCTTCTGAGAGAATCTTTGGCCACAAACTGAGCAGGAAAAAGGGTTCTTACCAGTGTGGGTTGTTGTGTGTCTTTTCAAGCTTCCTTTCTCTGAGAATCTTTGGCCACAAGCTGAGCAGGAAACATTTTTTTCACCTGTGTGTGTTCTTCCATGTGTTTTTAAGTTTACCTTCTGGGAGAATCTTTGAAATTCTGCTGGAATGTAATGGGGTCAGCTGGTCTACTATGGGGCTCATTGGTGCAGGGGAATGATTCTCGCCTAGGGTTCTTTGATTGCCCGGGTTAAACTCCCGGACGAGCTCTTCTTTGAAACACTGTTGTCTATCGTTGTGTGGAGTCAAAGTCAAAGTCAAAGTCAGCTTTATTGTCAATTTCTCCACATGCCAAAGACACACAAAGAAACCGAAATTTCGTTCCCCCCTATCCCACGGTGACAAGACATGGCTCACAACAGACAAACAAGTAAACAAGTATAACAAAAGCGTGCTGAATAAATAATGAATAAATAACACAACAATAAATAAATAAATAAATAAATAAATAAATAAATACCGTATTTGCCGGTGTACAGGTCGACTCGGTGTATAAGTCGACCCCCTAAAATTCAACGGAAATTTACGATTTTATGATATATCCTTTGTATAAGTCGAGCTCAATAGTTGCATTATATTAAACTTCAAAATTCAATATGCGAAATTTATTGACGAAATGTGTTCAAATTCCGGGAGGCCGTGCGCATGCGGCTGTTTATAAGCACCGCGGAGGAGATCGCGGCCGGCGAGCTCGCGCACGCCGCCCGGCACCAACGGGAGGCCGGAAATAGCTCCAAGCCGAGCGGATCGGCTCTTTATAAGCACCGCGCAGGAGATCGCGGCCGGCGAGCTCGCGCACGCCGCCCGGCACCAACGGGAGGTCGGAAATAGCTCCAAGCCGAGCGGATCGGCACTTTATAAGCACCGCGCAGGAGATCGCGGCCGGCGAGCTCGCGCACGCCGCCCGGCACCAACGGGAGGTCGGAAATAGCTCCAAGCCGAGCGGATCGGCACTTTATAAGCACCGCGCAGGAGATCGCGGCCGGCGAGCTCGCGCACGCCGCCCGGCACCAACGGGAGGTCGGAAATAGCTCCAAGCCGAGCGGATCGGCACTTTATAAGCACCGCGCAGGAGATCGCGGCCGGCGAGCTCGCGCACGCCGCCCGGCACCAACGGGAGGTCGGAAATAGCTCCAAGCCGAGCGGATCGGCACTTTATAAGCACCGCACAGGAGATCGCGGCCGGCGAGCTCGCGCACACCGCCCGGCACCAACGGGAGGTCGGAAATAGCTCCAAGCCGAGCGGATCGGCACTTTATAAGCACCGCGCAGGAGATCGCGGCCGGCGAGCTCGCGCACGCCGCCCGGCACCAACAGGAGGTCGGAAATAGCTCCAAGCCGAGCGGATCGGCATTTTATAAGCACCGCGCAGGAGATCGCGGCGCCTCATTGGACTTCCAGCGGGCCGCGCACTCGCGCACGCCGCCCGGTTCAAATTTTCTAAGTGCAACGCACATTGAGATGCATGAGAAACGGCCTTGGTTACCATCACATTTGAAGCGATGAATACGAAGTTAAATTTTATGACTCGGTGTATAAGTCGAGGTCGATTTTTTTCGGTCGATTTTGGATCGAAAAAGGTCGACCAATACACCGGCAAATACGGTAAATAAATAAATAAATAAATAAATAAATAAATAAATAAGAGGAGCAGAAAAAAAAGGAGCAAGTGCGCGTACAGCAGACATTCCCGAAAATAGCGCAACAGTGCCGCACGCTACGCAGAAGGGGGTCGCGAGTTCAGGGCCCTAACAGCCTGGAGAAAGAAGCTGTTGGCGAGTCTGGTGGTGCGGGAGCGCAGGCTCCTGTACCTCTTCCCAGAGGGCAGAAGGTCAAACAAAGAGTGAGCCGGGTGACTCACATCTCTGGCAATCGAGGTTGCCTTGCGGGCGAGATGGGAGGTGTAAATGTCCTTCAGGGAGGGGAGCGAAGCACCAAGAGTCTTACCAGCCGTATTCACTATGCGCTGCAGGGCCTTCAAGTTCTGTTCAGTGCAGTTACCACCCCAGACAGCGATGCAACTGGTGAGGACGCTCTCAATGGTGCCATGGTAGAATGTAGACAGGACTGCCTGAGGAGCACATGCACGCCTGAGCTTCCGCAGGAAGTACAGGCGGTGCTGAGCTTTCTTTGCCAGTGACGAGGTGTTTGCGGACCAGGAGAGGTCCTCACTGATGTGCACCCCCAGGAACTTGGTGCAGCTCACCCTCTCCACCACAGCACCGTCGATGATCAGCGGCAGGTGTGTTGTGTGACCCTTCCGGAAGTCAACAATGATTTCCTTGGTCTTATTGACGTTCAGCAGGAGGTTGTTGTCCCTGCACCACGTGGTCAGAAGGTCAACTTCCGACCTGTACCGAGTCTCGTCGCCTTTCGTGATGAGACCCACCAGAGTCGTGTCGTCAGCAAACTTCACTATGTGGTTGTCGCTGTAGGTCGCAGTGCAGTCATGCGTCAGCAGGGTGAAGAGCAATGGACTGAGCACGCAGCCCTGGGGGGCCCCCGTGCTCAGCGTGATGCTGGCGGAGATTTTGTCGCCAACACGCACCACCTGAGGCCTCTGACAGAGGAAGTCCAGTATCCTGCGGCACAATGGTGTTGAAGGCAGAGCTGAAGTCCACAAACAGCAACCTCACATATGAGTCCTTTCTCATATGACAGGCCAATGTTACACAGAATGTACCATGGTCTGCAAGCTTTCTTTGAGGCTCGTTGGTCTAGGGCAGGGGTGTCAAACTCATTTTTGTCGCGGGCCACATTGTAGTCAAAGTTTCCCTCGATGGGCCATTATGACTGTCAACCCAAATAAATGAACGCCTCATATTATATACAGTATAAGCTACAAAACAAACTGACAAATAATTGCTTTTTCAAATCAGACTCGTGGAAACTTTTCACATATTTCAAAAATAATTTTAAGAAGATTCTTAAAAGTTCCGACAATTTGCAATGTTAGTATGACATAGATTTAATGCACAATTTGTCGTTGCGGGCCACAAAAAATGATACGGTGAGCCATAACTGGCCCCCGGGCCTCGAGTTTGACACCAGTGGTCTAGGGGTATGAATCTTGCTTTGGGTGTGAGAGGTCTGGGGTTTAACTCCTAGATGATCCCTTCGTTAAAACATTGCTGTTGATCAACTAGCCCCATTTCATCTGAGGTGCATGTCACATGGGCTGTCAATTGAAACGAAACGGGTTGTGTTCATTTACCTTGGGTCTCTTGAATCTGTTGTTTCGATTCTCATCACTTGAATCTGCCGTCATGTGTCATCCATTGCGCCACTCACCCTACAAGACTGTATCGACTGTAAACTTGTGTGGAAAACTGTCATTGTCCAAAGGAAGGCTGCTTAGCAACAGTGACCAGCAGACAAATTCATCAAAGTAATTTGATTATACCATAACCCGGATTCGAATGGAACACAACCATTAACCACTACACGATCATGGCCTGTATGCAGTAGCGTTAAATAAGTTGCGCATATTAGCCATGATCATATAGTGGTTAGTACTCGGTGTTGTGGCTGCAGCAACCCTGGTTCGAATCAGGGTCATGGCATACTCAAATAACTATGTGGAATTTGTCCCTTGCTCACTATTGCTGAACAGCCATCTTTTGGACAATGACGATTTTCCTCACGTTTGCGGTCGATAGCCTTAACTTGTAGGGCGAATGGCGCAATGGATAAAGCATCATGGCATATTCAAATAATGTCACCCATTTTTTTTTTGTTTTTCATTTTTGCAAAAGTGTTACACACAAGTTTATAAGCCACATATTCCCGTGGGGCTCGTGGAGCAATGGATAACGCATCTGTCTACAAATCAAAAGATTCCAGGACTCCTGGCCAGCTCACATGCCATTTTGTGGTCAACATTAGCTATGTGTAATTTATGTGAACTTTTGGGTTGAAGTAACTCACAGACACCATCAAAAAATAGTCTTTCCAATTTTGTCTGATCTCAAGTCTTAGGAATCATCGGATCTGCGTAGTTATTGGATAGTTCAACCAACATTTTAACATCGACATTCTTTCATGGTCTGCCTGGGTGTCGTGGCTGAAGTTCCTAGAGAAAAGACCCTAAACATGCAACTGCATATTGGCCATAATATAGCAATGAGGCGGCTGCAACCCCAGTTTGAATCTGGTTAATAGCAGAATAAACTTGTTGCAGTTATTTTTTATTCACCCTAAACAGTCTTACGTTGGACCATGACAAATTTACATACACACAAGCTTACAGAAAATGACAACTTCCCGTGGGGCTAGTGGCTTGTTTCTTGCTCTGAACAGACAGGCAAAACGATTCCTAGCATTTACTAATCAAGTCCTAACCAATTCCTGTGTGTATGGGGGGGCAAAGGAACCAATCAGATGGCCCGAATCCATGCATGGCGGATGATGGCAGTGATCAACACAGATATTTGAGAAGTGAAATGAAGTTTATAGGATTTGCAGACAGGGTGCAATCATTATTTAAACAAAAGTAGGCAGGTGCATACATTTGGAAACTCCAACAGAAAAATGACAGCAATATTTAGTAGATCCTCCTTTTGCAGAAATAACTGCCTCTAAACCAGTGGTTCTTAACCTGGATTTGGTCAAACTCTAGGGGTTCGGTGAGTCGGTCTCAGGGGTTCAGCAGAGCCTCCACTGCGGAGGTCCGAACACACCAGATTTATAAATTCGTGATAAAGCATATCTGAACTGGTCTCGCAAAGGCAATAGCAAAAGTCACACCGATTTGGTGGTATGTCATTTGTCGTGAATTCATGCATTGTGTTGGTTTTATTCTTTCAGCAAGGTGGTGTTCATGCACTTCTGCATGAGTTCCGCTGTATTCTGGCCCAACTATTTCGGTGCAGCCGTTGTACATATGATGACCCTGGAAAGTTCTTGGCGAATTATCCATCTTTGCCTTTCATGTTCATCGGGTCTACCATTTTAATAGGTATCTACACTGTGTATTTGGATAGAGACTGCTGAAAGGGGAAGCATATATGCCTCGTGAACTATATTTATTACTGCGGGTGAAGAAGAGTGAACAAATAAGTCATCAGACAAGTTTGCCGATTTATTAGTGCCCAGAAGAGCAGCACTCTGTTCCGTACTGTAACCTGTTAGGTTTGATCCCAGTTCTTTATCTTTAATGCTCGATATGCTAACAGTAATTACCAAGAGGCAGCCTTCACAGTTTAACTATTTGATGTATGCCAGAATGATCGATGCACAGCTGTGGAGCCCTTTCTGCGAGATGCGAAAGAAGGTCCCTCTCCCAGCGCCAAGGTTCCTGCTCTTATACTACTCTGGGCCGCCTTTCTGCAAGGAGGCGACTCTGCCTAGCCTGTGTGATGACGTGTGACCTTGTAGTCTTAACTGAGAGTGACTTCTACATATGTGCAAAGGGTGTCATAGAGAAGAGAAAGCTAATAAAGCAAGAGAAGGGTTGCAGCGATATAACGGCATAGCTCAAGCTACCCAGCTAATCACATGTGCCAAAGAGGCCTATTCTAACAAACCGTTGCTGAGAATGGGTAGACGGGGAAGCCTGTAAGTGAGTCCGTCACTCGCATACTCCATCGCTTCTCGGCCTTTTGGCTAAAATCAAGTGTAGTCTCGGTTCTTGGGTTTGAGGGATTAAGAGAGCTGATCATAGAAGAGAGAATTTTAACCATAAAAGTGGTGCCAAAGAGGCCTATTCTAACAAACCGTTGGTGAGAATGGGTAGAGATAGACTCTTATTGTTCCTCCCCACGGAAATCTTTAGTAAAAGGCGAAAGATTTATTCCATCTGAAAAGAAAGAGAGATCTGATAATCTGGGTCAAAACGGGCCACGTCACTGCTGGTCTCACCAAATTCACAGGCGGTCTCACACTCAAATTGTAGCAACCAGTCCTTCTAATACAAACAATAGACGTTGATAGATTTACTATACTTACAAGGACTCAACCTAAATAGAAGGTTTAAACAAGTATTTTGTTTTCATTAATGTCTTTTTTACTTTAAACATCTTTGGCGCACAGGATTGTAGGTACCTGATCAAACCTTCTTTCAAACAGCGTCACCTATCGATTGGGCGTCTATTATGAGTATTGAAGGTAAAAACAGTTGTATGTCTTGGTACGTGTACTTTTGGTATGAGAGAATGGGAAATGATCCCATCTCTGTGTTTTATTTGAAAACGTGTGATTTCATAACTTTATTCAAATCGGGAAACAAAATACGATCGTAATTTCTCAAATGATTTCTCAAATTTCAGAAGTGCTCTATATCTCTCGTGTCGCAAATAATTGAGGCTTTTCTCGTTGCTGGCATGGTTTGGAGTGTAATTTACCTCCACTGTGATGGTGGCGTTCGATATTTGACATTTGAATATAAATCTGTCAATTTACTTTAGAAAGTAAATGTTGTTTTCTAGAAATCTATACTGAGATGTATGAGGAACAACAATCGGGCGTATTCTTAAAAAGACAGACCTACAGCCGACAAAAAGGTTTTGATACGTTCATATCATATGACGAGTCAGGAACGTGGTAATTCCATATTATTTTGCATTGACTAATTTGGTTAATACAGTTTAGCAAGCAAATGCACAGTTCCATAGTACAGTTAATAACATGCTCAAAAGCATTCAGTGTGTCACAGCACCGCAGACCTAAACTCCATGTACGTACGACTGCGTGTGATTTTTGTTTTAATCAGAAAGACCAGGGGAGAGCGCGAACGCAGTCCACGACTGTTGTGTTTATACGGAGTAGAGATGAACGCGAATGCAACTTCTTTATTCAGCAACTTTTTATTTTCTCCCCACTCATGTCTTACATAGCAGTACAATGCCCCTGGCGCACCACAGAGCCCCCAACTGTCAACATTATTTGAGACCTCCAATAACAAACTATATAATATTATAGTTTCAACATACGATAATACCACATCTCCCTTTTTCCAGGGATCATAGGGTAGACTGCCTTTGTCTCGTCAGACCTTAGAGCAGTGGTTCTTAACCTGGGTTCGATCGAACCCTAGGGGTTAGGTGAGTCGGCTTCAGGGGTTCGGCAGAGCTGGTATGTCATTGCCCCGCCCCCGCCCCGGGACCCCCCCCCCCCCCCCGCCCACGGATGGCTGAACACACCTGAATATCGTGTAAATTCGTGATAACGCATATCTGAACTGTTCTTGCAAAGGCAACAGCAGAAGTCACACTGATTTGCTGGTATGTCATCCCCCCCTATATAGAGGGGTTCGGTGAATGTGCACATGAAACTGATGGGGTTCGTTTAACCCGCCCCCCAAAGAGGGGTTTGTTGAATGCACATATGGACCTGATGGGGTTCGGTACCTCCAAAAAGGTTAAGAACCACTGCCTTAGAGGATTATTCTGCCTCTTGTGTAGAAAGGTCTGTTCCTAACTTTTGCCAAGGTCTTTCAGGGCACCCTGATGGCACGAGTGCCTCTTTTGGGTTGTGTCGCTCTTGTATGCATGTCCTGCAGTTCAGTACCATTTTGTTCACTTGCTGGCTGAGTCCCGGCCACCACACAGATTGACGTGCACGTGATTTACATTCCAGGACACCTAAGTGTCCTTCGTGTAATTTGAACAGCACGTCGTTCCTCATTGCGGAAGGTATTACCAGTCGTGTGTCCTTTAGCATCTTTCACTGTTAATGTGGCTCGCTCTGGCCAGTCATTTTTTAGCGCTGGTTCCTGTTTTGCATGTGCTGGCCATCCTTCCATGCACATGGTCATGACACGCGAGCAGACACTGTCGGCTTTCAACTGCTCTTTCAGGTTTTCTGTATATGATGAGCTGACAGGTAGACTCTCAGTGACACAGTCCACAAATATGTTTGTGCTCTCCATCAGCTCCTGGTCATCAGTGGACATGCGTCATTTTACAGGTTGCACGTGAAAGTGTGTCTGCTGTCCAAAGCGACTTTCCTGGTACGTGCACGATGGAGTATGAGTAGCGCATCACCCTCATCCTGAAACCCTGGATTCTCTGTGGCAAAAGATCCAGTGCTTGGGCTCCAAGCAGGATGAGAAGGGGTTTATGGTCGGTCTCCAGGCAAAACTCCTTTCCAATGAGGAAATCCCGAAACCGTTCACAGGCCCATGTGAGGCCCATGTGAGGCCCAGAGCTTCCTTCTCCACCTGTGTGTATCGTTGCTCAGTTGGAGTGAGTGACCGTGATGCGTAAGACACAGGCTTCCATCCTTCCCCTCATTTCTGAAAAATTACGCCCCCCAACCCATACGATGATGCATCAGCAGATACTTTGGTGTCTCTGCCCGGGTCATACATAGCCAGCACCGGAGGAGAGGACAGAGCTTTCTTTAGGTCTTCAAATGCTGCTTTTGTCCTTTTGGGGCACGACCACCATGCCGGCACACCAATCAGTTGGCTCCTTCACCCGACTAATGACGCCCAGAGCTTCCATGCGCTGGAGCTCTCTCTTGACTTCACCCACCAGTGGTAGTGGAATCCTCCTGGGTTTTTTTACTGAATATGGCACGGCACCTGGCTTGACCTTTATGGTGTATGGTTGTTGTAGCTAACCCAGACCGCTGCGCAACTTGGGGTAACTTGCCTTGAAAGTCTCCATGTCTATGCTGTCGACTCGGATAAGCAAGCCAAGAAATGTGCTCTGGTTTTGATCAATATATCAGTGTTTTTTTTCATTTGCCGTTCTCATCCCTGATGTTTAGCTCTGCTTCAAAATGAGGCTTGTCATCTTTCTGTGGCAACTGTGATTTTTTTCTGTGGCTCATCACCTGACACCTACCCACAGTTTGCGGTGTATTTGTCTCCCTAGACTCAATATATATATTTGTGTGTGTATATATAAACAGTGATCTCCAAGAACCACCATCATGTGTTTTTTTTTTTTTTAACAACGATTACTTCTAGAACATTCCTTGAAAATAATACGTCCTCATCAGTGAGTTGTTTTAGAACAGGCCTGTCGGCTACTCATGTGGTAGTTGGGGGCTGCCTTTTGCCGATGGGCACAACTGTAGTGAATGCAAACTTCCTGTGTTGCAGAGAAGAACCAGCGGACACACATAGTCATTGCTTTTCTTTTTGTACCTTTAATCAGAAATCTGCTATTGGCTGTAATGAAGATTTGGCACACAAAACGTACCTATATTCCTGGACTTGGACTCTGACTCGGGGACTCGGACTCGGTCGGACTCTGTCATTTTTGCCGGACTCGGACTCAGACTCGGTGCTGATTTTAACCGAGTCCACCGAGTCCGACAATAAAAAAATCACGTTCAATTTTATTTTCATCATGCTGCTCAGAATGCGAGTAGGAATACTGTCCACAGCCCTGCTTACGATCAATGCGGCCACGTTGAGTTGCACTTAGGCTAATGTTTACATTATGTACCAATGTCAAGGACGATTATGTCACCCAGCTTATATCATTGATGTGTTTCGATAGTTGTGGGGTCGTCACTAATTATTTGTGTTTAGATAAATGTCTGAGCTATAATGGTGTAATTAATGATTAAAAAATATTATCTTACATGTCCCGTGTTTCAGAATGGTTATTTAATTGGGCAAGAGTGTTTTCAAGCGTTTTGCCTCATGCCAATGGCACTCAGGGCTAAGGGTGGGCTTCAATGACCATTTTTGTAAAGCCACGCATTTAATACCATGTCAAATAATATATTAGAGTGTAGGTTATGTTCCAATGTATCCACTTCTATCGGTTAAATTGTCAACCGTACATTTATGACTATGCCTCGAGTGATCTACGTTATGAACTAGCACAACTCCGGTGGGGCAGGGAAAATGTTATCGATCCGACGTCCGATTGGAACGTCGCCTCACTTTTACGTCCGCCCTCTCAGCAAGGGATCCTATATAAGCCGAACCAGCCAGTGTGAAAGCAGTTGCGTTCGTTCTGATAGATTTTGATCTAAATTAGCCTTGACTAAAGACGAAGCAGTCACATGAATTAACGGAAAAAATTGACAGCCGGACTGGGACCCGGACTCGGACTCGGTGGTCAAGAGGCCGGACTCGGTGCAAAAATCCGACCGAGTCCACAGCCCTGGCTCAAACCTCATTGAATAAAGTACATAAGCAGACAAGTATATTCACATATTAAATAAATAAAAGAAACATTTTAAACATAATTATACCTACACACCAAATCAATAAAGAAGACATAACTAGACATTTTTGATAAGTGGTAATGAGAAAGGTTTTTATAACTTTATGATCTGATATATATATATTTCTGAGCACTTTGAAATAACAAATGTTTTTTGATATATTGCCTGAATAGCTTAATGACCCTTAAGGAACTGTTCAATGCATGCCTGATGATTTTCTAAATCACGGACACTGCCAAAGTCGTCTAAAAATGTTCAGTACTTGATTGTATCTTATGTTTTGACTAATTCTAGACACCAGTTTTCGATTACTACTGAACGTTCTGGACAGAGGGAAATATTTTGCCTAACAAAGAAAAGATATGGTTGAAAGCATGATTAAACTAAGAATATGATGACGTAAGCAAGTACATGGAGATCAAAAGAACAAACAAACAAAAACATGGTAAGTGGTGAGTACAAACTTTGCATGGTCAGGGAACATTAATAAATAGGTAGATGATGTCACAGCCAAAAGCTCACATAATTCCGTACAAAATGACAAAATTGAAAGAATGATGAATGGATGAGGTGGAACAGTATATGTGCAAGAATGTTTACAGGAAGGTCACTTGGAGATAAAACCAGCAGGTGCCAGAGGGAGACAGCCAAGCCAAAGACGATCGTCAAGGCTGAAAGACGGAAAGGACAACAACAGCCCCCACAAATCGAATCTCCCATAATCAGCACCCAACCCCACGGAACCAGCTCTCACCGAACCAGCACCCACTCCCATGGAATCAAACTCTCCTGTGAACTTGCCCCACCCCAAAGACTCATCACCCATCAAACTCGGCCCACACTGGCCGACTGAATATAAGCTGACCAAAGAACCTTGAAGGTGGCCTTTTCTGAATGGAGACTTTGCGCTCTTGAAAGGCCCAGCGCTGTATTGTACTTTCCTGAAGACAGAGCTTTCTGAACAAGAATTGTGATTGAACTCAACCAACCTGTGTAAGTCTAATTTCTGCTTCAGTGTCTTAGCATTTTCCTAAATCTGAAGAAATCAAACGAGCACACAGTGAGTAAATTGGATAACTGGTGATTGGCAATGACTTTTGCCGTGAGGCGCAGATAGTGCGCTCCCTAAATTGTGGACAAAATCCAACAGGTGCATGAACTCAATCTGTTCTTCAACAGATTTGATTCCGCCTCCCCCCCACCCCTTCACCTCGCTCCGCATCTTTTTCTACCACCTTCGACACTCCAGCCCCCCCGCCAGCTCACCAACCCCCTCCCCCGGAGTCACTCTTCTGTCTCCTGTCTCCACTCCATCACCCCGGTCTTCCGACATCCCCCTCTTCTTTACAGATCTTCAGGTTCACTTCAGAAAGATCAAAGCAGGGAAGACCCCGGGCCCAGACGGCATCTGGCCGAGACTGCTCAGGGATTGTGCGGACCAGCTGAGTGGTGTGGTCAGGTACCTGTTCAACCTAAGCCTGAGCCTGAACAAGGTCCCAGTACTGTGGAAGACCTCCTGCGTGGTCCCTGTACCAAAGGTGCCATGCCCCAAGGAGCCTAACCACTTCAGGCCTATTGCCTTGACTTCCCACCTGATGAAGACTATGAAGAGGATCATCCTGGGTCACCTGCGTTCACTAGTGGGAGCGCAGCTGGACCCCCTGCAGTTTGCTTACCTGCCTGGTGTTGGGGTGGACAATGCATTGATTTATTTACTGCACAGAACACTGCTTCACCTGGAGGACAACAGGAGCACTGGGAAGATCATGTTCTTTGTTTTCTTCAGCGCTTTTAACACCATCCAGCCGTCACTGCTTAGGGTGAAGATGGAGAAGGCGGATGTGGACCAGTGCCTGACTGCATGGACAACGGACTTCCTCACCGACCGGCCGCAGTTTGTGAGGTTACATCGCAGTGAGTCCGACGTGGTGCACTGCAGCACTGGTGTCCCCCAGGGTAGGGTGCTCCTTTCCTTTTCACCCTGTTCACGTCAGACTTTACCCACGACACCGCACACTGCCAAATCCAGAAGTTCTCCGACGACATGGCCATTGTTTGAAATGTCGCAGAGGGGAACGATCTGGAATATAGGTTGGTCATCAAGGACTTTGTCAGCTGGTGTGAGCTCAACCAGCATCAGGTGAACAACACCAGCAAGACGAAGGGGTTGATTGTGAGCTTCGGGAGGACAGCACCCATCTTCACTCCAATGAACATCCAGGGATCGGACAGTGAGGTAGTGGAGAACTACAAATTCCTGGGTGTTCGCCTTAACAACAAACTGGACTGGACTGGACTGATCACACCCATATCCTGTACAAAAAGGGCCAGAGTCGCCTCCATCTGCTGAGGAGACTGAGGTCCTTCGGTGTGTGCAGGGCTCTCCTCCGGACCTTCTATGACTCTATGGTGGCCTCGGCCATCATCTACGCTGTGGTCTGCTGGGGTGGGGGCAGTAGTGACCGGGACAGGGGGGGACTGAATAAGATGCTCAGAAGAGCGAGCTCTGTTCTGGGCTGTCCCCTGGACTCCATTGAGGTTGTGGGTGAGAGGAGGACGTTGATTAAGCTTAAATCCATCATGGACAACACCTCTCACCACCTCCATGAGAGTGTGCGGTTCCTGAGCAGCTCCTTTAGCGGCAGACTTTTGCACCCTCGGTGTAGGAAGGAACGGTTCCTCAGGTCCTTCATTCCCTCTGCTGTCAGACTTTACAACATGCATGCCGCCTGATAAAATGAATGTGTTTCGTCTCTACTAGCAGCACTTGTGTTTATCCTTGTCTGTTATTTACCCTTTTTTGTAATTCTGGCACTTGTTCTATTCTTGCACTCGTATTATTATTGCACTGATATGCGCTGCTGTAACAAGTGAATTTCCCTGCTGTGGGATGAATAAAGTTCAATCAATCAGTCAAGAGTTGGTTCAGACTGAAGTCAAGTTTTTGATTTCAAAGCATGACACGTTAAATTGACTATGAAAGGGATCGTCTGATCCGAAGTCAGGTGCCTTATCCATTAGGCCACATCGCCATGTGAAATACTCCATGTTTTCAGTGTGGCCTTGATAAGACTGTTTAACGGTTCCCAACAAGCAAGGATGCCCAATGTGGGAACCGAACCCACGGCCCTGAGTTTAAGAGTCGCATGTTCTCCCCACTGAGCTAACCAGGCTTTTCGACCTTGGAATTGTTTCATTTTTTCATTTTTTTGAATGGGTTAGGGGAAATAGAGAAATGTTTTAAGTGTGGCCTCTGAAACACATCTATTGATAAGACTAAAGAATCAAAGGTTCCCGACAAGTGTGGGCTGCCCAATATGGGGATAGAACCCACAACCCTGAGATTAAGACTTGCATGCTCTACCACCTGAGCTAACCAGGCTTCTCCTATTAAGAACTGTTTCATTCTTTCACTTTTTTTAATGGGTTTGGTTCACGAAAACCAGAAGCCACGTTTTAAATCTGGCCTCTGAAACACATTCGTTGATAAGACTAAACATTTAAAGGTTCCCAACAAGTGGCAGCTGTCCAATGTTGTCTCTAATTGGAAACCCCAGCCCGAGTTGGAAACCCTAATTGGAAACCCTTGCCCCAGTTGGAATTCCTAGTTTGAAACCCTACCCGGAGTTGGAACCCTAGTTGGAAACCCTAGCCCTAGTTGGAAATGCTGGCTCTAGTGTGCAATAGAGAAAGCATTTTTTCTTTTGGTTTTTGTCACTTTGTTGCACTGAAAATGGAGATTGGGGGGGAGTCAGCACAACAAAAAAGAAATCAGAAACCAAAACCTTTCTGACAGTATAGAAAAGAATAATAAATAATACATAGAATAAGGTTTACTGTCTGTGAAGTTGAGTTTAATTGAAATGGCCAGTGGTTGAATCAATTTTACAGTAAAATAGCTTTGTAAAACCAACTATTCATGGCCTCGGTAGCGCAGGCGGTAGCGCGTCAGTCTAGTAAACTGAAAGTCGTGAGTTCAACCCTCACACGGGGCTATGTTTTATTTAGTCCTAACCCTAACTCGAGCCCTTGTTGGAAACCCTAGCCCCAGTTGGAAACCCAACTTTGAGAATGGTCAGACAGAAGTACCTTTTTCTTTTGATGAAGTTCAGTTTCATGGAAATGGCCGGTGGTTGAATCAATTTTACAGTAAAATAGAATTTTAAGACAGGTGCCACAAATTCTCGTTGGCGCAGGCGGTAGCGCGTCAGTGTCGTAATCTGAAAGTCGAGAGTTTGATCCTCACACGGTGCATGATTTATATATATTCCAACCCTAAATCTAGCCCTACCTGTAAACCCTAGTCCTAGTTGGAAATCCTAGCCCTAGCCTAGTTAAGTTTGATCAAAATGGGCGGTGGTTGAATCAATTTTACAGTAAAAAACAATTGCACAAATTGCAAATGCATAGCCTCGTTCGCGGAAGTGGTAGTGTGTCAGTCTCATAATCTGGAGGTCGTAAATTCGACCCTCACACAGGGCACACTTTTATATAGTCCTAACTCTAGCCCGAATTGGAAACCCTCATCCTCGTTGGAAGCCCCAGTTGGAAACCCTGGCCACAATAGTTGGCTTCCCTAACCCGAGTTGGAAACCCTAGTTTCAGAATGCTCAGACTAAAAGTCACTTTATCTTTCTGTGAAGTTCAGTTTGATTGAAATGGCCGGTGGTTGGATCAATTTTACAGTAAAAAAGAATTGTAAAACTGTAAATGCACAGCCTCATTAATGCAGGTGCTAGCATGCCAGTCTCACAATCTAAAGGTCAAGAGTTCGGTCCTCAGGTGGGGCAGACGTTTTATATACCTAGTCCAAACTAGCCCTAACCCTAACTCTAGCCCTAGTTGGAAACCCTAGTCCTAGTTGGAAACCTTAGTTGAAAACCCTATTTTCAGTAGGGAGCAGGTTGCTCAGACTAAAATAACTTTTTCTTCTTTTAAGGGGTAGGGCAGCAAAGTAAGCAGGGATTGTGAATATCAGCAAGCACAGGTTGCTCAACTGGAGTCAAGAGAAACAAATTAAAAATTGTACATCAGATGAAAAATGTGCCTCTTTCTTTTGGCTTTTGTCACTGACATTTGGGGTCACCACAACAAAGATCAAAACAGCACAAAAACAGTTTACCTATATTTTGTCACGTCTCGCCCCCAACTGCTCCACTATGTGTCTGTCTTGGTTTCTGTCTGTGTGCTCGCCCCTCCCCTCCTGTGTGCCCATGATCAGTGTGATTGTTCCCACCTGCCTCTTGTTACCTGTCGTGTATAAAAGTCCTGTCTGCCCCTCTCTCCCTGTCGGATCATTGGTTTTGGTTTTGGTTGCTGTCGTTCGGTGTTGGCGTGCTGTCTTGGTGCCGTCGTGTCCTGCTGTCTTCTTGTTTCACGTCCTGGTCAGTCAAGTTATTGTTTAGGTCATGTCAGTTTACCGAGTCTGTATTTTGAGTTGCTTCGGTGGACCCTGGTCCGGGCTGCACTTGGTCGTCCTGCTCCATGCTCCACACCCGACCGTGACAGAATGATCCGACCATCACAGCGGCCAGCGCTTGGACCACCCTTCACCACCAGCTCCCGCTGCGACGCACGATCCACATCCGAGCATGTTCCAGCGCCATGGGCTTGCAGCCGCCATCGGATCTTGCTCCAGCGACGCCGGGCTCACGGCCGCCATCGGAATTCCCCCCCGGCGCCATCAGCTCTGCGACCGTCGTCGGACTTCGCTGCCGCGACGCCGGACCCGCGGCCGCAATCGGAGTGCCCCCCCGGCGTCATCAGACTCACGGCCGCCATCGGGCTCCACCCCAGCGTCGCAGGACCCGCGAACGTCGCCAGACATCCAAGCCAGCTGCGTCGGATCCGCGATCGTCCCTGGCTCCGCTCCCTCTGCTGCGGCGCGTGATGGCTCTTGCCGCCGCGCACAGCCCCGCCTTCCGAATGTCGCCGATCACTGTACGGACTTTGTGAGTGGCCGCCGATCGCTGTACAGACTTCCCAAGGCGCCGCCCCAGTGCGGTTGTGTTTCCCCGAGTTTCCGCGGAGTGCGGTTCTGTTTCCCCAAGTCGCCGCCCGTGTGCTGTTGTGTTCCCCAAGTCGCCGCCCGAGCGCGGTTCTGTTCCCGAAGTCACCGCCAGAGTGCGGCTCTGTCCCCTAGGTCACCGCCAGAGTGCGGCTCTGTCCCCTAGGTCACCGCCAGAGTGCGGATCTGTCCCCGCAGTCACCGCCCGAGTGCGGATCTGTCCCCGCAGTCACCGCCCGAGTGCGGTTCTGTCCCCGAAGTCGCCGCCAGAGTGCGGATCTGTCCCCGCAGTCGCCGCCAGAGTGCGGATCTGTCCCCGCAGTCGCCGCCAGAGTGCGGATCTGTCCCCGCAGTCGCCGCCAGAGTGCGGATCTGTCCCCGCAGTCGCCGCCAGAGTGCGGATCTGTCCCCGCAGTCGCCGCCAGAGTGCGGATCTGTCCCCGCAGTCGCCGCCAGAGTGCGGATCTGTTCCCCGCAGTCGCCGCCAGAGTGCGGTTCGGTTCCCCCAAGTCACCGCCCGAGTGCGGTTCGGTTCCCCAAGTCGCCGCCCGAGTGCGGTGCGGTTCGGTTCCCCAAGTCGCCGCCCGAGTGCGGTGCGGTTCGGTTCCCCAAGTCGCCGCCCGAGTGCGGCGCGGTTCGGTTCCCCAAGTCGCCGCCCGAGTGCGGTGCGGTTCGGTTCCCCAAGTCGCCGCCCGAGTGCGGCGCGGTTCGGTTCCCCAAGTCGCCGCCCGAGTGCGGCGCGGTTCGGTTCCCCAAGTCGCCGCCCGAGTGCGGCGCGGTTCGGTTCCCCACGTCGCCGCCCGAGTGCGGCGCGGTTCGGTTCCCCAAGTCGCCGCCCGAGTGCGGCGCGGTTCGGTTCCCCTAGTTTTTTTTTTTTTTGGGACGTCGGGAGACGTCCCTTGTGGGGGGGGGTTCTGTCACGTCTCGCCCCCAACTGCTCCACTATGTGTCTGTCTTGGTTTCTGTCTGTGTGCTCGCCCCTCCCCTCCTGTGTGCCCATGATCAGTGTGATTGTTCCCACCTGCCTCTCGTTACCTGTCGTGTATAAAAGTCCTGTCTGCCCCTCTCTCCCTGTCGGATCATTGGTTTTGGTTTTGGTTGCTGTCGTTCGGTGTTGGCGTGCTGTCTTGGTGCCGTCGTGTCCTGCTGTCTTCTTGTTTCACGTCCTGGTCAGTCAAGTTATTGTTTAGGTCATGTCAGTTTACCGAGTCTGTATTTTGAGTTGCTTCGGTGGACCCTGGTCCGGGCTGCACTTGGTCGTCCTGCTCCATGCTCCACACCCGACCGTGACATATTTTCCTCTTTCAATTTGATGATACACTAGACATGAATACCTGTTTAGATTTGAAATCTTACCCATTAGGCCAGATAGCCATACAGGAAATTCTGACAAGTGATAGCAGTGCAATGATTTTTGAGCATATACAGTAAATCTACAGCCTAGATTCAAGTGGAGTTAACTGACTGGATCAGAAGATTAAGGGGTTCAAGTCCCTTCGTTGTCAATTTAATGAATGTCAAGAGGAAAGTAGCCTAGTGGATAATGTGTCTAACATTAAATAATAGTTTTTATTTTGTTTCTGCATTACCCAATACATCTCCTTCACATTGTGACACATTCTCCCATTATCTGTCTGTGTTAGGTAGAGAAAAAGATTTTAAAGGAAAGGTAAGTATTGTTGTGTTGTGTTTTGTTGTATTGTGTGTTGTCATTACCGTATTTTCTGGACTATAAGTCACGTTTCTTTTCATAGTTTGGGTGGGGGGGCGACTTATACTGAGGAGCAACTTATACGTGATTTTTTGTCACAAATTTTCAAAATAAAAAAAAAAAACGAAAAATGGATAAACGAACCGTGATGTAGCAAGGGATTACTGTAGTTTGAACTGCAAGTGACATCAGCGGCGCGGCGGTTGTTTACTTAAAGGACAAAGGATTCGATCACGGGATGACGAAGATGACGAAGGGCCCCATGTACTACCGGCATCTTTAGTGGCTTTGCTTGTAAGTGACACAGAGGACGAAGAGTTTTTTTTTTCCCAATGATCATCACACACACATCTGGGTGTGGTGAGATTTGTCCTCTGCATTCAACCCATCCCCGTGTGATTTTGATCCATCCCCTGGGGGAGAGGGGAGCAGTGAGCAGCAGCGGTGCCGCGCTCGGGAATCATTTGGTGATCTAACACCCAATTCCACCCCTTAATGTTGAGTGCCAAGCAGGGAGGCAATGGGTCCCATTTTTATAGGTATGACCCGGCCGGGGTTTGAACCCACAACCTTCCAGTCTCAGGGCGGACACTCTACCACTAGTTTGAAGGATTTAATGATTTGGAGTGACACAGAAGGTTTGAAAAACTATTATATGTTTCACGCACACCCGGTCCTATTCTATGGAGCTCTCTTCCACCTCTGTGGCTGGAAGTGCCACCTCCAGGGATGGAAGTCCACGCTGCCACACGCCTGGAAGTCGATGCCGGTGCTTGGGGCTGTGTGGCGGTGAACTGTTTATGTTATTGTTATTTGATATATTTGTCATTTTCAAAACTTGTTCAGGAAAAAAAATATTATTCAGTGGTAATGTTGGACGTTTTCAATAAATACAAATTCATACAGTTTTAGGGTTCTCAGGTTAAAAAAGGCAATGCATGCACGGGGGCCCCCAGGGCTGCGTGCTCAGTCCATTGCTCTTCACCCTGCTGACGCATGACTGCACTGCGACCTACAGCGACAACCGCATAGTGAAGTTTGCTGACGACACGACTCTGGTGGGTCTCATCACGAAGGGCGACGAGACTCGGTACAGGTCGGAAGTTGACCTTCTGACCATGTGGTGCAGGGACAACAACCTCCTGCTGAACGTCAATAAGACCAAGGAAATCGTTGTTGACTTCCGGAAGGGTCACACAACACACCTGCCGCTGATCATCGACGGTGCTGTGGTGGAGTGGGTGAGCTGCACCAAGTTCCTGGGGGTGCACATCAGTGAGGACCTCTCCTGGTCCGCAAACACCTCGTCACTGGCAAAGAAAGCTCAGCGCCGCCTGTACTTCCTGCGGAAGCTCAGGCGTGCATGTGCTCCTCAGGCAGTCCTGTCTACATTCTACCGTGGCACCATTGAGAGCGTCCTCACCAGTTGCATCGCTGTCTGGGGTGGTAACTGCACTGAACAGAACTTGAAGGCCCTGCAGCGCATAGTGAATACGGCTGGTAAGATTATTGGTGCTTCGCTCCCCTCCCTGAAGGACATTTACACCTCCCATCTCGCCCGCAAGGCAACCTCGATTGCCAGAGATGTGAGTCACCCGGCTCACTCTTTGTTTGACCTTCTGCCCTCTGGGAAGAGGTATAGGAGCCTGCGCTCCCGCACCACCAGACTCGCCAACAGCTTCTTTCTCCAGGCTGTTAGGGCCCTGAACTCGCTACCCCCTTCTGCGTAGCGTGCGGCACTGTTGCGCTATTTTCTGGAATGTCTGCTGTACGCACACTTGCTCCTTTTTTTGCTCGTCTTATTTATTTATTTATTTGTTGTGTTATTTATTCATTATTTATTCAGCACGCTTTTGTTATACTTGTTTACTTGTTTGTCTGTTGTGGGCCATGTCTTGTCACCATGGGATAGGGGGGAACGAAATTTCGGTTTCTTTGTATGTCTTCGGCATGTGGACAAATTGACAATAAAGCTGACTTTGACTTTGACTTAAACAGTTCTACGAATCCTGTTTCATCCACTGAGTGTGTATGTGTGCCACACGTTTTTAGCAATTAAGCCCGTGACTGAAGATGGCGTGTGCGGTAAAGGCGTCGGCCCATGATCAAGAAGGTGGTTCACCCCATGTGAGGCTCAGCCATTGCACTACGGTTGTGCTGACCTCTGCAAATTCCCCTACTGTGTGAATCTTGACTGCATTATTTCTGGTAGTGGGGGACTGTGTTCGCGCTCTCCTCTGGTCTTTCTGATGAAAACAAAAATTAAGCGCAGTAGTATGCACATGGAGTTTAAGTCTGCGATGCTGTGACACACTGAACGCTTTTGATTATGTAATTAACTGTACTCTGGAACTGTGTGTCAGGGTTCTCCAGATTATCCTTATCGTATGATTATGTTGGAATGCAGCCTGTAATAAATAACCTAGCTAGATTAGTTTTATGCTTATGTTGGAATGCAACCTGTGATAAATCACCTAGTGTGTCCCATCCTACACAAAGTCGTAAAACACCCCTTGCTATGTTTTGACTAGAGGTCAAGGGCTTTCTCTATTCAGTCCACTCTTACCCCCACCCTGTTTCTCTTAATAAAAATGCTCTTGCAGGAGGCGAGAGTCAGACCTCCATTCGAACATCGCTGTACGCACAGCGACGAATGGACTCTCCACCTGCAGGTGTCTAAAGGGACTTACTCGTCTCCCGTGTGGTTCTTGCAAAATAAGTTGGACTGAGCGAATCTCTAACACTGTGCATTTGCTCGCTAAACTGTATTCACCAAATTAGCAAATGCAAAATAATATGTAATTACCACGTTCCTGACTCGTCATATGATATGAACGTATCAAAACCTTTTTGTCGGCTGTAGGTCTGTCTTTTTAAGAATGCGCCCGATTGTTGTTCCTCATACATCACAAGTATGGATTTCTAGAAAACAACTTTTACTTTCTAAAGTAAAATGACAGAAATATTTTCTAATGTCAAATATCAAACGCCACCAACGCAGTGGAGGTGAATTACACTCCAAACCATGCCAGCAACGTCAAAAGCCTCAATTATTTGCGACACAAGGGAGACATAGAGCATTTCCGAAGTTTGAAAAATCATTTGAGAAATTACGATCGTATTTTGTTTCCCGATTTGTGTTGAATAAAGTTATGAAATTACAAATTTTCAAATAAAACACAGGGATGGGATCATTTCCCGTTCTCTCAGACCAAAAGTACACGTACCAAGACATACAACTGTTTTTACCATCAATAATCAAAATAGACGCCCAATATAATTGAAAGAACGAGCGCCATCAGTGTTCGATCAGATACCTACAATCCTGTGCGCCAACAATGTTTAAAGTAAGTGAGACATTAATGAACACAAAATACTCGTTTAAACATTCTATTTTGCTTGAGTCCTTGTAAGTATAGTAAATCCATCAACTTCTATTGTTTGTATTAGAAGGAATGGTTGCTGCAATTTGAGTGTGAGACCGCCTGTGAATTTAGTGAGACCAGCAGTGGGGTGGCCCGTTTTGACTCAGATTTTCAGATCACTCGTTTCTCTTCAGATCGAATAAATCTTTTGCCTTTTACTAAAGATTTCTGTGGAGAGGAACAATAAAGAGTATACCATTTCCGTGGAGAGGAACAATAAGAGTATATCTCAATTTGTTGATGCTCTGCGAAAGAATATCAATATTGCAACGGATAGCCGCCTATATCATACTCCGTGCAACAATCATACGTTCACATAATTCATACCGGCACGTGTGAACATGTTCACATAAACAGAGAAATTATGCCGAGTGCAGACAGACAATCACGTTTAAAACCTCGTTTATCATCCATCCATTTATCCATCCTATTCCGCTTATCCGGGTTGGGTCGAGGGGGAGACAGCTTTAGGAGGGACTCCCAGGCTTCCCTCTCCCCAGCCACTTCATCCAACTCAACCCGGGGAATCCCAAGGCGTTCCCAGGCCAGCCGAGAGACATAGTCTTTCCAGCACGTCCTGGATCGCCCGCGAGGTCTCCTACCGGTGGGACATGTCCGGAACACTTCCAAAGGGAGGCGTCCAGGAGGCATCCTGATGAGATGCCTGAGCCACCTCATCTGGCTCCTCTCACCGTAGAAGAGCAGCGGCTCTACTCCGAGTCCCTCCCGGATGACCAAGCTTCTCAAGGGAGAGCCCGGACACCCTGCAGAGGAAACTCATTTCGGCCGCTTGTATTCTGGATCTCGTTCTTTCGGTCACGACCCAAAGCTCGTGACCATAGTTGAGGGTAGGAGCGTAGATCGACCGGTAAATTGAGAGCTTTGCCTTTTGTCTCAGCTCTCTCTTCACCACGACGGATTAGTACAGAGTTCGCATTACTGCCGACGCTGCACCAAACCGCCTCTCGATCTCGCGCTCCATCCTGCTCTCACTCGTGAACAAGACCCAAAGATACTTGAACTCCTCCACTTGGGGCAGGATCTCATCCCCGATCCGGAGAGGGCATCCCACCCTTTTCCGACCGAGGACCATGGCCTCGGATTTGGAGGTGCTGACCCTCATCCCGACCACTTCACACTCGGCTGCGAACCACCCCAGTGAGAGCTGGAGATCACGGCTTGAAGAAGCCAACAGCACCACGTCATCTGCAAAAAGCAGAGACGCAATGCTGAGGTCCCAGAACTGGACCCCCTCAACGCCTTGGCTGCGTCTAGAAATTCTGTCCATAACCATTATGAACAGAATCGGTGACAAAGGGCAGCCTTGGCAGAGTCCAGCCCTCACTGGGAAAGAATCTGACTTACTGCCAGAAATGCGGACCAAACTCTGGTATTGGTGATACAGGGACCAAACCGCCCTTATCAGTTGGCTCAGCACCCCGTACTCCCGAAGCACCCTCCACAAAACTTCCCGAAGGACACGATTGAACCCCTTCTCCAAGTCCACAAAACACATGTGGACAGGTTGGGCGAACTCCCATGCCCCCTCGAGGATCCTGCCCAGGGTGTAGAGCTGGTCCACTGTTCCATGGCCAGGACAAAAGCCACACTGCTCCTCCTTAATCCGAGGTTCGACCTCCCGACAGACCATCATCTCCAGCACCCCTGAATAGACCTTACCAGGGAGGCTGAGGAGTGTGGTTCCCCTATAGTTGGAACACAACCTCCGGTCTCCCGTCTTAAAGAGGGGAACCACCACCCCAGTCTGCCAATCCAGAGGCACCGTCCCCGATGTCCACGCAATGCTGTAGAGGCGTGTCAGCCATGATAGTCCCACAACATCCAGAGCCTTTAAAAACTCTGGGCGGATCTCATCCACCCCCGGGGCCATGCCCCAGAGGACTTTTTTGATTACCTCAGTGAGTTCGACCCCAGAGATTGGAGAGTCCACCTCAGAGTCTCCAGGCCCTGTTTCCACAATGGAAGGCGTGTCGGTGGAATTGAGGAGGTCTTCAAAGTACTCTCCCCACCGACTCACGACGTCCCGTGTCGAGGTCAGCAGCACGTCATCTCCAGTGTAAACAGTGTTGACGGTGCACTGGTTCCCCCTCCTGAGACGCCGGATGGTGGACCAGAATTTCCTCGAAGCCATCCGGAAGTCATTCTCCATGGCCTCGCCAAACTCCTCCCACGCCCAGCTCGGGCTCCTTTTCAGTCAGAGAGGCGATATTCCATGTCCCAAGAGTCAGCTTCTGCAGCCAGGGATCGGTCCGCCAAGGTCCCTGCCTTTTTCCGCCGCCCATTTTGCACTGCACCCGACCCCTTTGGCCCCTCCGGCAGGTGGTGAGCCCATGGGAAGGGGGACCCATGTTTCCTTTTCGGGCTGTGCCCAGCCGGGCCCCGTGGGCGAAGGCCTGGCCACCAGACGCTCGCCTTCGAGCCCCACCTCCACGCCTGGCTCCAGATGTGGGGCCCGGTGACCCGCGTCCGGGCGAGGGAAAACAAAATCCATTTATGTTTTTCTTCATAAGGGGCTTGTGAGAGCCGTGCTTTGTCTGGCCCTTCACCTAGGATCCGTTTGCCATGGATGACCCTACCAGGGGCATGAAGCCCCAGACAAGATGGCTGCTAGGATCATTGGGGCGTGCAAACCCCTCCTCCACGGTAAAGTGATGACTAACGAAGGGGCTTCGTTTATCAATGCAGTTTAACTTCTGGTGGGACCCATTTGAATTGGCACATGCCAGTCTATTGTAATTTGGCAAAAAATATTGTTTTTAAATAAAAACCAATAACCAACCCTGTCAATTGCACAAGCACTCCTCTTTACTGTTCACAAGCACAATCACAAGTACAAGTCGTCTTCATCCATAAGCACATGTTCCATCAACTTTTAGTGTCTTAATAGACAATGATGGTATTTATTTAAATATTGAAACAAAATATCTACCTCCTTCAATGTTACACGTGAATGCACATACAGAGAGAAGTTTTATTCATTTTGATAAGGCTACATGAAGCAAAATATAAAGGTGAATACACACTGTTTTCGTGCACCATTTTAGCCCAATTCCATCATTTCCTTGTCTGTCTGTGCCTCCTTACCAGCAAATTTCTGGAAGTCCACATGGCGTCTTTGATGGCAGCAAAAGTGAGCCACTGCTTTGTAAAGTCTTCTTACTTGATTTTCAACGGGCTCACCCCATAGAGTACAAGGTTCAAGATTCAAGAGTTTTTTATTCGCCATGTTTGAGCGTGCCAAACAAGGAATTTGACTTCGGTAAATCACAGCCTCTGTTCAACATTTAGGTGACTAACAACAACATGTGAAAAATGAAAGATATTCTCAAACATCCCCTGATCTTAAACTGATCTTAAACTCCCAAGAGGGCAAGGAAAAACTCATAACTCCAGCTAGGGGAAATGAGAAACCTTGAGAAGAGACCACAGATGGGAGGGTCCCTCTTCTAGGATGACCAGGCTGCAATGGATGCAGAGAGGACACATAGTACAAACAGTGTAAACAAAAAAGGTGTGGAAAGCGGGATGTTATTGCACAGTAATGACTCTGAGACTCTAAGAGTGGTGTGAGTTCATCAGAGCGACAGCCTAGGGGAAGAAGCTGTCTCTGTGTCTGCTGGTTTTAGTGTACAGAGCTCTATAACGGCGTCCGGAGGGGAGTAGTTCAAACAGGCTGCAACCTGGGTGCGAAGGGTCTGTTGAGATGTTGATGTCTGCATTCAACACTTCCCTTGCCGGGAACTGCAGGTCGCCCACAGGTATACGGCAGCCATGAACTACCTGAGCAGGTGCCACACTGACTCCTGGGCGCCACAGCCAGGTCGGGGGCACGTTGAGAGCGCTGATATGCCCTGGGAGTGCATAACGGACCTGACTGGGAGGCCATCATGGGCCACCATCCACGACAGGTCCCAACAAGTTTGTTTCGAGAGGGCGGGGTGGTTGACGTTGTGCCAAACTGTTGTGGGCTCGCCGAATGCGGGTCCGAGCACTGGACAAACCACTTCCCGCTGTACGACAGAGATCATAGATCTGTGACTTGTTAAAATGTCACTATTTTCTTGCTCTAATTTAAAGTTCCTCAAAAACTTTTTGGTGAAGAAATAAGAAGGTGGCGCGTTAAAAGACACAGGAATTCATTGGTCGATGGGTATTAGCTTTAGTTTCCGGAGGTATGTGTCACGTCTCGCCCTGCTCCACTATGTGTCTGTCTTGGTTTCTGTCTGTGTGCTCGCCCCTCCCCTCCTGTGTGCCCATGATCAGTGTGATTGTTCCCACCTGCCTCTCGTTACCTGTCGTGTATAAAAGTCCTGTCTGCCCCTCTCTCCCTGTCGGATCATTGGTTTTGGTCATTGGTTTTGGTCATTTGTTTTGGTTCCTGTCGTTCGGTGTGTCGTCCTGTCTTGGTGCCGTCATGTCCTGCTGTCTTCTTGTTCCACGTCCCGGTCAGTCAGTCAAGTTATTGTTTAAGTCATGTCAGTTTACCGAGTCTGTATTTTGAGTTGCTTCAATAAACCCTGGTCCAAGCTGCACTTGGTCGTCCTGCTCCATGCTCCACCACCCGACCGTGACAGTATGAGCCCATCCAGAATCGTGTCATTGCTTGGCTTTTCGATGCATTTGGTGTAACGAGCGCGCTTCGCAGGTGCAGGGCAACATATCTGCTTCCGAGGAAGAGTTTTAAGTTCGGGACTCCTTCTCCTCTGTTTTTTTTTCTTTTTCTTCATGGTGTCCCTCTTCAGTCCCTCTGACTTGGATTTCCAGGTGAAGTAAAAAATGGCTCGGTCCAATTCTAAAAGCAACTTACTTGCTGGGATGAAAACAGAACTGATTAGTAAAAGCAAGGGTAAAATCACCACTTTTATGGTTAAAATTCTCTCTTCTACGGTCAGCTCTCTTAATCCCCCAAACCCAAGAACAGATACTACACTTTATCTTAGCCAAAAGGCAGAGAAGCGATGGAGTATGCGAGTGAGGGACTCGCTTACAGGCTTCCCCGTCTACCCATTCTCACCAACGGTTTGTTAGAATAGGCCTCTTTGGCACATGTGATTAGCTAGGGAGCTTGAGCTATGCCATTATATCGCTGTAACACTTTTCTTGCTTTATTAGCTTTCTCTACTCTATGAAACCCTTTGCACATATGTAGAAGTCGCTCTCGGTTAAGATGACAAGGTCACACATTATCACACAGGCTAGGCAGTCGCCTCCTTGCAGGAAGGCGGCCAGAGTAGTATAAGAGCAGGAACCTTGGCGCTGGGAGAGGAACCTTCTTCTGCATCTCGCAGAAAGGGCTCCACAGCTGTGCATCAATCATTTTGGCATACATTAAATAGTTAAACTGTGAAGGCTTTCTCTTGGTAATTACTGTTAGCATATCGAGCATTAAAGATAAAGAACTGGGAACAAACCTAACAGGTTACAGTACGGAACAGAGTGCTGCTCTAATGGGCACTAAAAAATCGGCAAACTTGTCTGATGACTTATTTGTTCACTCTTCTTCATCCGCAGTAATGCATGTAGTAGTTCACGAGGCATGTATGTGTCCCCTTTGACCAGTCTCTATCCAAATACACAGTGTAGATACCTATTAAAATGGTAGACCCGATGAACATGAAAGGCAAAGATTGAGAATTTGCCAAGAACTTTCCAGGGTCATCATATGTACAACGGCTGCGCCAAAAGGAGTCAGGCCAGAAGAATAGAGCGGAACTAACACAAGATTTGAACGCACGCCTTAGTAGAGACTGAGAGCCTAAATCCAGCGCTTCAGCGACACTACCTACCAACTGCAGTTTCAACATTGAATTTTGTTGACATTTCTAATAAAATGTGAAAGTGGATAAAAAGTTGGTTTCTCCACCAGCATCCAGGTTAGTGCTGCCCGACTGAGCTTTGTTCATAATGTAATGAGTGACAGTCAGAATCCAGTTACGAGTTGGAACCGAATGCTTGTTAGCCGATTAGAGGACTTGATGAATTGCTAGCACTGAGCAGCAGAGTGGCGCAGCGGGAGCGTGCTGGGCCCATAACCCAGAGGTGGATAGATCAAAACCATCCTCTGCTGTTTGTCTGGTTTGGACCTTCTTTCAAGTCATGCTTTTGAGAAAAAATGTCGTGCGCATTATCTTTTCCACACGTTGGTTGTGCTGCACCTGGAGGCGGGGCTCGAAGGCGAGCGTCTGGTGGCCGGGCCTTCGCCCATGGGGCCCGGCCGGGCACAACCCGAAAAGGAAACGTTGGTCCCCCTTCCCATGGGCTCACCACCTGTGCGAGGGGCCAAAGGGGTCGAGTGCAGTGTGAGCTGGGCGGTGGCCAAAGGCAGGGACCTTGGCGGTCTGATCCCCGGCTGCAGAAGCTAGCTCTTGGGACATGGAATATCAAGTTCAAGTTCAAGTTCAAGTTTACTTTATTGTCAAAGATCTCTGTAACAGGGTTACCACAGAAGTTTGAAATTGCATTTTACCAGTCTCCAATGTGCAGATTAACTAAAAACATGCTGATAAACATGTGCAGTACTATACAATAAAATACTCTCTCTCACATTCACACGCACGCACACACACACACACGGTGTGTAATAAGAGTATTGACAATACAGACCCACACACACACACACATACATACACAGCAGCAGAAGTACAATCAGTGGTCATAGAAGTAAAGTGAAAAAGTGTATAACTGTATATAAGGTGCAAGAGTAAAGTGCCAAGTGGCATGGTGACTTTGGAATCTTCAAGTGGTTTTCCTCAGTGTGTTCATGAGTCTGATGGCTTGAGGAAAGAAGCTGTTACTCAGTCTGCTTGTGCGGGACCGCAGGTTGCGGTACCGCTTCCCTGATGGTAGAAAGGAGAACAGTCTGTGTGCAGGATGAGTAGTGTCTTTGATGATGTCCATTGCCCTCTTGGTACAGTGTGAAGTGTACAGTTCCTGAATGGCTGGAAGGGGTGACCTGATGATCTTTTCTGCTGTCCTCACCACCCTCTGCAGCGCCTTTTTGTCTGCAGCTAGGCAGCTGCCATGCCAAACAGAGACGCTGCTGGTCAGGATGCTCTCAATAGCACCTCTGTAGAAGGTGGTGAGAGCAGAGGTGGGGAGGTCGGCTCTTCTCATCCGTCTCAGGAAGTGGAGTCGTGTCTGCGCCTTCTTGACCAGTGCAGTGGTGTTGGTAGTCCATGAGAGGTCATCAGTGATGTGCACTCCCAGGAACTTTGTGCTTTTCACAGACTCTACTGCACTGCCGTTGATGATGAGTGGGATGTGTGTTGGTTGTTTCTTTCTGAAGTCCACAGTGATTTCTTTTGTTTTGTTTACGTTGAGAAGCAGATTGTTCCTATCACACCAGGTGATGAGTTGCTGTACCTCCTCTCTGTATGCTGAGTCATCGTTGTCTTTGATGAGGCCCACCACTGTTGTGTCATCTGCAAATTTGATGATGTGATTCGTTTCAAATCTGGCAGAGCAGTCGTGGGTCATCAGCGTGAACAGCAGGGGGGATAGCACACATCCTTGCGGCACCCCGGTGTTTATGACGGTGGTCGCTGAGGAGTTGCTTCCGACTCTGACTGTCTGCGGTCTGTTCGTTAGAAAGTCCAGCAGCCAGTTGCACAGTGGAGTGCTGACGCCTATTGTACTCAGCTTGTTCACCAGATGTTGGGGGATGACTGTGTTGAACGCAGAGCTGAAGTCAATGAACAGCATCCGCGCGTGACTGTTTTTGTTCTCCAGATGAGCCAGGCAGAGGTGGAGTGCTGTTGCTATGGCGTCATCAGTGGAGCGCTTGGGGCGGTAGGCAAATTGGTATGGGTCCAGAGTAGTGGGGAGGGTGGATGTTAAGTGGGTCTTCACCAGTCTCTCAAAGCACTTCATCATGATGGAAGTGAGTGCTATGGGTCTGTAGTCATTCAGTGATGATGCCGGTGACTTCTTGGGTAGTGGTACGATGGTGGTAGCTTTGAAAATTGCTGGTATGATGGCTTGGTTCAGAGAGGTGTTGTAGATGTCTGTGAGGACGTCAGTGAGTGAGTCTGCACAGTCTCTGAGCACGCGCCCGGGTATGTTGTCTGGACCTGCAGCTTTCCTGGGGTTCACCTTGAGTAGGGTCCTCTTCACGTCCGCTGGGTCCAGTTGAAGTGGTGTGCTGTCTGGGTGTACTGGGGTTTTTGTGGGTGTTGTGGTGTTGTTTTCTTCAAACCGGCTGAAGAAGGTGTTGAGAGAGTTGAGGAAGTCTATGTTGTCCTCACACGGTGGGGGGGATGGTTTGTAGTCTGTGACTGACTGGATGCCTTGCCACAGGCGTCTTGGGTCTTTTGTGTCAGTGAAGTGTGAGTTGATTTTTTGACCATATGCACGCTTGGCTACTCTCACGCCCCGGTGCAAGTTGGCCCTAGCAGTCTTGAGGGCCTCCTTGTCCCCAGACTTGAAAGCAGCGTTGCGTGCCCTCAGGAGCTCACGTACCTCCCTGGTGAACCAGGGTTTTTCGTTTGCTCTCACTGTAATGTCTTTGGTGACGGTTACATCTTCCACGCACTTTGTTATGTATCCAGTTACAGAGTATGTGTATTCGGTGAGGTTGACGTCCTGGTTGGTGGTGGCCGCCTCCCTGAAGACAGACCAGTCTGTGCGTTCAAAACAGTCCTGTAGAGCTGCTGTGGAGCCCTCTGGCCAGGCCCTGATCTGCTTCACAGTTGGTTTGCTTCTCGTCAACAGAGGTCTGTAGGCTGGAATTAGCATAACAGAGAGATGGTCTGATGAACCCAGGTGGGGGTGGGGAACCGCCCTGAAGGCCTGTCTGATGTTTGTGTAGACCTGGTCAAGTGTGTTTTCTCCCCTTGTTGCAAAGTTCACACACTTGTGGAAGTGTGGCATTACTGTTTTCAATTTGGCCTGGTTGAAATCGCCAGCGATTATGCAGACCAAGTCCGGGTGTGTGTTCTGTAGTGTACTCACAGACTTGTACAGTATGGAGAGTGCGTCCTTTGTGTTAGCGCTGGGGGGGACGTAAACAGCTGTGATGTTGACGGTATTGAATTCACGTGGTAGGTAGAATGGACCGCAGTTGAGGGTTAAAAACTCAATGTTCTCTGAGCAGTGACTTGTAGTAACGACAGCGTTTGTACACCAGTTGTTGTTAATGTAAATGCACACACCACCTCCTCGAGATTTACCCGTGCTGGCGTGGTTTCTGTCCGCGCGGAAAGTTGTAAACCCATCCAGTTTAATGGCGCTGTCCGGAACGTTGTTGTGAAGCCACGTCTCTGTGAGGATGACCGCGTTGCATTCTCTCACCTTTCGTTCTGTAGTTAAGTCCAGCTTGAGATAGTCCATTTTATTTTCCAACGACCGCACGTTTGAAAGGAGAATAGATGGAAGTGCTGTTTTGTGAGGGTTTCTCTTTAGTCGGTGTGTGATGCCGGCTCGGGAACCTCGCCTTCTCCTCCGGCGTGTGCTCAGACTCCACCCCCGCTTCAGCTGCTTCCAGTGTCGGCTGGTGGGGGAGGGGGAGCCCGCTGCCTCGGAGGTTCCTTTGTCTCGGGACATTATTCCAAGACCGCGAAGAGTTTCACGATCCATGGCAAAGTTAACTCCGGATATATCCTTTGTGCAGTTGTTGCTTCTAAGTCCCAATAGTGTACTTCTGTCGTATGCGATTCTCGGAGACGATTTGGACGGTACATTTAACACAAAACACACATTTTTATCGGGAGCCAGCTTGGCCGCAGCCTCACAGGGCGCCGCCATCTTTGATCAACCTCATCTTTGAATATCACCTCTCTGGCTGGAAAGGAGCCCGAGCTGGTGTGCGAGGCAGAAAAATTCTGACTAGATATAGTCGGACTAGCCTCCACGCACAGTTTGGGTTCCGGTAGAAGCCCTCTCGAGAGGGGCTAGACTCTCTTCCACTCTGGAGTTGCCCACGGTGAGATGTGTCGAGCAGATGTGGTGGGTATACTTATTGCCCCCCCGGCTGGGCGTCTGCACATTGGGGTTCACCCCGGTGAACGAGAGGGTAGCTTCCCTCCGCCTTCAGGTGGGGGGGACGGGTCCTGACTATTGTTTGTGTCTATGCCCACCCTTCTTGGAGTCCCTGGAGGAAGTGCTGGAGAGCGCTCCTTCTGGGGACTCCATCGTTCTACTGGGTGACTTCAATGCTCACGTGGGCAATGGCACCAGGACTTTGTAGTTGTGTCATCAGATTTGCGGCCGCATGTTTTGGACACTCGGGAGAAAAGAGGGGCGGAGCTGTCAACTGATCACCACCTGGTGGTGGGTTGGCTCCGATGGTGGGGGAAGATGCTGGTCCGACCTGGCAGACCCAAACACTCTGTGAGGGTCTGCTGGGAACGTCTGGCAGAATCTCCTGTCAGGAAGAGCTTCAACTCCCACCTCCGGCAGAGCTTTTCCCACGTCCCGGGGGAGGCGGGGGTCATTGAATTTATATAACTCGACCTCTACGTTTTAAGCTTGATGAGCCAAAATATCAGATCTTGCTCTTGTTTCCTACCGTTTTAGCCTATTTGTTTTATCCAAATCTGTTCAATCTCTGATTATAATCTGTAGCCCTACGTATTTTTCAAATTTTTATTTATTTATTTATCAAATCTCCTCAGTTCTGTCAAACTCAGTGCACAATGAACCTCCCTTCCACTTTGAACCAAGCTTCACCAAATTTGGGAACGCCGTAGCAAGGAGTGCGATTTGGTTGTCGGACACTCCAAGTCCATATCTTTTTGCCGCACTTCACCCTCTCAAGTTGGTGTTCTTTTGTTGTTGTTTCAGAGCGACCCCATCCATCACTCTTGAATGAGTCCATTGTTCAAATGAGTCAATTTTCATCATTGTGAGTTCCTCCGCTTTTCACTGTCTTTTCTCGTCCCCGAGGATGTTGTCTGTCCTCCGGAGTGTACTTGTCCTCCTCCAAGCACAACAGCAGTCTTTTCTTGTCCTTCGCCAAAGGTCAAAGGTGCTTCAGAGCCAGGCACCATTTTGTAGTTGTTCACGGCTGCAGGCGAAGTCTCGGATTGGGTTTCAGGGACTCTGACACTGAGAATGACAGGCTGGGACATCAAACTTGTAAGACTATTTCCAAATGTAGCTGCTTCCATCAATTTGCTGGTAACGTTTATTTACCAAACTTCAAATTCTCCTAATAACAGCGGTCTCGGTTTTATATCGTAAATCCTGCAACTCATCCTATTTTTGAGCTACATTTTATCTATAGTTCCAATTTAATCGGACAGTATGTTGTCTTCAGTATCATTATTGAAAATCAACTCATCGAGGTCTGCTTTCCACATCAAGCCCTGATCTGTATGTCTTGACCTCTCACATGTTATTGTCATGCTTGCTCAAAAATGTGACTTAGAGTATGGTGCTGTGAATTCTCAATCTCCCCAATGAAATTGGATCCCACCTCGTAGTTCTTATCGTTCTCATGTTCCTGTTAGCCTGCAATTGTCCAAATCAAAAATGTTTTCTTTTAACTGTCTTTCTTTTGAACCTCTAAATCTCTCGTGTTGCTAACCTATCTACACCAGAACAAAAAAATTACCACAATATAACACCAAATGTATTCGAAAATTCATTGTCATAACGTGTTGTATTATTACTATCTTCCACTATCTGTCCTACTCACTCCCCCCTTTTTGAGGCTTGGCAACGCCCATGCCTCACACCTTGACAAACTTTTTGGGAGAATGCGTTCTTTACTACATACGATTCCATCATCATTTAAGTTGACTTTCTTTCCAAAACGCTTCTCAATTTCTCAGTTCACACATCTTCTGCATGTGTTACTGGTTCTCCAGTTTTTTTTCTTCTAGTTAATTATCAATCCAAAAGCTATGTGTTTCTTTCTAACATTCAACCTGCTCAAAATCACTCTTTCATCGAAGTCGCTCTACTAATTTTCTATAGTAGTCGCCAACGACTTCAACCATTCAACCTGTAATTTCTTTTCATTCAGGCTATCATTCATCAATGTTCATTTGCATCTCACACGCAGTCTCCAAAAAGGAGTCTTTCTATCACATTGGTCCCAATTCATCCAAGCTCACCACACAACATTCATATATCATTTTCAACTCAGGTTTCCTGGTAGAATAATCCACCAATTCAAAAAAACTTAACTAAAACAAACAATTGGCAAATTAATCTGAATTTTTTCTTTGTTTTTACATTTGAAGAACTCAATCTCTCAGATTTAGCTTGCATTTAGAATTTTGTATAATCTTATAACACAACCAATCAATTATTCCTATTAAATGTAGCATTGCAAAATCTTAAATTCACAATTTAGCTTCTCCCAATTCCTGAAAGCATGTTCTGTTGTTTTGTTAACTCCGAATTTCTCATGAGGGCTTGACACTAACATGCACTAGTGTGGATTAGTTTCTGTTCGCAAACAGATTTCTCTCTTTTTCTTTCATTTTTATCTGTCAAAATTGTTTCTGTTCTGCGGTGTAAATTGAATAGACCACAGTCTAGCAAATTTTTTTATACTAAAACTTTAGCCAATGTTCATCATTTTAACATATACGCACACACATGCACAGCTCTCGCATGCAAAAGGTAGTTCCCAGCACCAATGATTCGTCACAGGCTGGCCATTTCCTGTGGTCGATCATGAGCTGGTCCCTCCCATGCACACGAGGACAGCACATTCTACTTTTATTTATTTATCTTCTAGAAGCAAGTTGCATTTCTTTACCACTTGATTTGCATATTTTAACTTCAGTGTAACACAATTTGATCCCTATTCATTTGTAATTGGGCCTACAAACAGCATTGTCATACTTCTTGTGTGGACAGGGGCTCTAACAATCTAAAACGATTTTTGATAACCTGACAATGACATGTTTTGCTGTCATATGGGAGAGGTTTCAGATCTTTTAAATTTCGATACATGATTTGCATAGGACCGGAAACTCCTCTTGCCCCTTGCTTGAGCCGCGGCTTGAGCTGCGGCCTTGCACCTGCTCACAGGGGCCTTATTGTCTCCTGGTCTGACAAACACTTGTGACCGCATCAGTTTTCATCTTTCTAGCTTTTGTCTCTTGAATTCGTTCTCATCTCTTTGTGAAGATTTCAACCACACTCTAGCACTTCTACCACTTCAGCATGTATTACATACAATTAAGAAATCTACTTGCCATGAACTTCTCGTTTTAAAGAAGAGCAGAGCAAGAGATTTACCGTTCTTATTTCCCATCTTAATTTTAGTAGCTTAAGGTTTTACAATTTTTTTTTTCAATTTTTTTTCTTTGAGGATCCTCAATGCAGGTTTAAATTGACCTTTCGACAGATTACTAGCCTGTTTTATTGCCGTGGATCAACGCTAGAACTGCTTCTTAGTCAATTTATCCTACCAGTCACACAATCACACAAGTTATCCCTGCCTACGCGAAGTCCTCCTTTTAAAAAAAAAAAGAGCTGCTTCATCCATTGAGGGGACTCTACAACACCCCCCACCTTCCCTGGGAACTAAAGACAAAAGTCCTTGTCCCCAGCCCTGCCAACGCGAAGTCCTCCTTTTTTTTAAAAAAAGGAGCTGCTTCATCCAGTGAGGGGACTCTACAACACCCCCCACCTTCCCTGGGAACTAAAGACAAAAGTCCTTGTCCCCAGCCCTGCCAACGCGAGGTTGTACTCCCTAGAACAGTGGTCGTCAAATAATGATTCACGGAGGTACTGAGATTTTAAAACAGTTTGAGAACCACTGCTCCAAAAGAGACACCTCATCCAGAGGGGGACTCTACAACACCCCCTCCTTCCACAAAACTTATTCCTGTGCACTTCTTCCTTTTTACGCGTTTCACAAGCAACAACACAATCACACAACTTCAGGCCTTTAACTTACTTGTCCCCTGGTTCGTTGCACTGCCGGGTCCCGTCAATCCACCTCTGTCAGACGAAGGCAGACCTAAGATGCTGGCCCAGCGAAGAATTCTCTTCCCAGGACTTTCTCTTCCAGGTCCTCCTAATGGACGCTGGCTTGTCGACAATGCAGCACGTCCTCCTTCGCCGGTCAGATGGTGGGTATGAGGATCCCGGGTTTCGGCACCAAAATGTTAGAGATTTGCTCACTCCAACTTATTTTGCAAGAACCACACAGGAGACAAGGCAAGTTCTTTTAGACACCTGCAGGTGGAGAGATCACTCGCTTCAGGAATGAAATCTGCCCTCCTTCCTGCACGTGGATATTTATTAAGAGAAACAGAGTGGGGGTATGGGTAGGCTGGCTAAAGCCCTTGTCCTCTAGTCTAAACATGTCAGGGGATGTTTTACGACCTTGAGATAAGGAGGACAAGGTAAGGTATTTATTACCTGTTGCATTCCAACATAATCCTACGATAAAGATAACCTGGAAAACCCTAACACTAGTGCTGTGTTGCATTGGTGTGTGCATGAGGAGGCGGAGCTTCGCTACCGCCAGCTGACGCAAGAATATCAAGCGCTGCAACGAGCCTACGCGCTTCTCGCCCAGACCAGCGGAGGGGACTACGACGCCGAGAAGGAAATCAAGGTGGCGCCCCTTCCCGCAACCCCCGGCCGGGTCGCAGCCTCCCCGTTCTCACCCAGCCTCGGGTGTTCTCTGGTCTGAAAGGAGGAGGAGGAGCCTCCCTCCTCCTCCTTTCAGACCAGAGAAAAGCTGATGGTAGAAATGGGTCACTATCAAAGCAGAGTAGCAGATCTGGAGTCAGCGCTGACGCAACAAGGACAGGTAAGCTCATCAATGAGCACACCTTTTTCTCAGACAAAATAGCTACATTCTTCAGTCACTCATTCGTCTGGCATTACTGGACCAACCCCCCCCCCCCCCCTGAACGTGGCTGGGAAAATGCGGAGAAAAGCAAATGTCATTTTCCAGTCAACCAAAGAATTTGTGGATGAAAATGACACAACATTCCAAAGCTGTCCACGCGTTTGTCTCTTCTAGAATGTCAAGTGGGTGGAGGAGAAGCAGCTGCTGCGTCAGAGCAATCAGCAGTTGGCCGAAAAGGTGACGGAAAGAAAGGCGCTGGGCGGAGTCGCTTGGCGTCACACCCGTCGGGAAGCCCCGCAGATGAGGTCTGACTGTCTTTTCAGGTCAGGCGGATGGAGGCGGAAGAAGCGCGTCTGAAAGAGCACATCCAGGATATCCGAGACCAAAACGAACTGCTTGAGTTCCGCATCCTGGAGCTGGAGGTGGGAAGACTCGCACAAGCGTGTTGAGGCCAGAGATGTGACAGACGGACGGACGGACGGATGCATGCCTCTGCCTTTCAGGAGAGGGAATGGCGCTCCCCCGTCTTGAAGTTTCTGCAAGTCCGTTTCCCAGACAGCCTCAGCCCTTTGCAGATCTACTGCGAGGCCGAGGGCGTGAGCGTACGTAAGGCATCCCTCGCAACCCTAACCTTAACCCGAGGTCCCAGAACACCTTACATTGCTCCTTGCGCCTTTCCCCCGGACATCGTCATCAGTGATCTGATGAAGAAGCTGGACATCCTGGGCGATAACGCCGTAAGTGTATGTCGAACTCCTTATGTTCGCACTCCACGAGACTCGGCGGCTCAAATGTGACTTTTGGAAGGCTTTGCGCTGAAAGAAGCTTGTTGACGCTGTGCCTTTGGGCTCTTGCAGAATCTCACCAACGAGGAGCAGGTGGTCGTGATTCACGCCAGGACCCTTCTCACCCTAGCCGAGAAGGTAACGGGCACGTCCACGCACGCTCTCGCATTCTGCTTATGTGACAGCAGCCTTTCCTCAGTGGTTAGAATACATCAAAGTGACCAAGTCAGCACTTCAACAGTAGATGTTGGACATTGAAAGTGAGAAGGTAGACAGACACGCGACATCAGCCAAGGGGAACTCCGGCAATGTGCCCCAACAATTCTGACCTTGAGCTGTGCTAGGATATGTTCTGTAAGCAGAAGGGCTACCTGGATGAAGAGTTGGACTTCAGGAAGCGTTCCATGGACCAGGCTCATAAGGTAAGCCGCCCTCAAATCTCCCGCTGGACCACTGATGGACGAGGATTGCGGCCCAGAGGATCCTGGAGCTAGAGGCCATATTGTACGAGGCGCTACCGCAGCGGGACTGGCCCGCCACGGACGGCGAAAAAGCCAGCCACGCTGGCGTGAATGACGTGCTGACGGCGGATCAGAGAGAAGAGCTTAGGAGCGCCGTGGACCAATGGAAGCGAGCCCTGATGTGCGAGTTGAGGGAGCGCGACGCTTGCATCCTCCAAGAGAGAATGGATCTGCTGCACAGCGCGCAACAGGTAAGGGCCCAAAGCCAGCCCGGCACTTACTTGCACGCTTACTGGCTTTTGAAGGCCGCTTTCCATTTCTCCGTCCTAGAGGAACAAAGAGCTGAAAGAATTCATCGAAGCTCAGAAGAGACAAATCAAACAATTGGAGGAGAAGTTTCTGTTTCTCTTTCTATTCTTCTCCTTGGCCTTCATTCTGTGGCCCTAACACCAGCTGGTGAGTGAGCTCCAGCGGCACCGCACTCGACACTTCCGATACACCGCCAGCCGGTCTCAGACGTTGGCAGACGCTCCGATGCCGACGTATACCCCCCGCCACAGTGACAGAGGCACCGCGTCACACCGGCGCTCATCCAATCAGAAGGCAGGAAAGGCAAATTCACATGCAGGGCACTCTTGAACCAGAAGAGAGCGCCACAAAAAACGGTTGTTGCCCCAAACGCGCACTAAAAAGGGTCAGAATAACAAGAGTCCCACCGGCCAGCCGGGGCCACCCGTCCATCCATTTCTTCAGGGGGGAAAAAAATTGGAGTCACCGGTGAGTACATTTTGCATTTAGCTCTGCTTTTCTGCTTCTGTCTTCAAGTGTGTGGCATCCTGCGACCAAAGATTCAGCCAACCCCAAAGCGGTTGACCTCAACGTCCCACCACCATGCCGACCAGAGCAGGTGACGTGATGCTTTGGACATCCTTCCGTCTCAGATGCCCAAAAGTACTCTTTGCCACATCTGCGGCAATACGGTGTCTTTTCAAAGGTGCAAATAAATCCAGCGTGGGCGGAACACGCACGTCTTCGTTTTTTCCCGCTTTGTTTGTGGGGGGGGGGGGGGGGGGGGGTTGTGCGTGTTGGCTTCACTTGAGTTCAATTTGGTATTTTGGTCAAAAGCGCATGTGGTGAAATTCCACAAAGTAGGATGGGCAAACACATTCCAGTAAACTATTAGTGTCAATTGGGCTCTCGAAATGGCAGGGAAAAGATGCACAGCAAAACGGAAATATGTAGATGAACACAGGACGTTTTTATCAGAGTGGGAAAGTTTCTATTTTTTGTTGAACGTGATGGCAAACCATTCTGCCTGATACGTTAGACCTCAGCGCATTTCAAAGATTCAAATCTTCAGCGCCATGCACTTCAGCTCACTCCATGGCTAACATTGATCAGGCGTCGAACCCGCAACATCATGCTTAAGAGGTGGACATGCTAACCAGTGCGCCATTATGTCAACGCATAATAACTAAGTCTACTGATCAAAACAGCGGTTACTATATGACGTCGCTACGTCGTGGTCAAGTGACGCAGACAAGACATCAATGGACGGACCTTCCTCCGAAATTAGAATCCGTGGGCAGAGTTAACTTGTTTAAAAGGGAGTGGGCAGAAGAAATATTTAATTTATTTAAATCTATTTTGAGTGCACACCATTATGCCAATGCATAACAACTGTAAATCTACTAAATGGAATGTCTGCTGTACGCGCACTTGCTCCTTTTTTTTCTGCTCCTCTTACTTATTTATTTATTGTTGTGTTATTTATTCATTATTTATTCAGCACGCTTTTGTTATACTTGTTTACTTGTTTGTCTGTTGTGAGCCATGTCTTGTCACCGTGGGATAGGGGGGAACGAAATTTCGGTTTCTTTATGTGTCTTTGGCATGTGGAGAAATTGACAATAAAGCTGACTTTGACTTTGACTTTGAAAACAAAACAGCGGTTGCTATATGACATCTGCCACGTTGCGGTCACGTGACAGACGTGACGTCGATGGG